>NC_060138.1:849870833-850197583 GCF_021461385.2 Schistocerca piceifrons
AGAAGGGAAACCCCAGGGGATGTAGAACAAGTCAATATTTACATTAACCCTACAACCACCAAGCAGGGCAAAAGTTGCCTGTACATTTTCCTTCTATTAGAAAATCATAACTAATGTCTTTCTATGTTTATGGGACTTTTTCTACTTGTCTTTCACCTTATAAAGTACTATTCTGTACATTTGTATGCTTAACATTAAAAAAAAAAAAAAAATCTACCTGTGGCTGTAATTCCTAATGTCTTCCCTACAACCACCAAGCATGGACAAAAATTGTCTGTACATTTTTATTTTATGGTCCCTTATTCTTTTATTTATTTTATTTACACGTCAAACTCTGTAAGACCAAATTGAGGAGCAAATCTCCAAGGTCCGTGGAATGTGTCAGTACATGAAATTACAATGTAAAAGTAATAACATATAAAAATAAAATGTTTATTAATATATAAAATGTCAAGCCATAAGTTTAAGTAAATGCAATCAACAATACAACAAGAATCAGCTTAATTTTTCAAGGAACTTCTCGACAGAATAGAAGGAGTGACCCATGAGGAAACTCTTCACTTTCGATTTGAAAGCACGTGGATTACTGTTAAGATTTTTGAATTCTTGTGGTAGCTTATTGAAAATGGATGCAGCAGTATACTGCACACCTTTCTGCTCAAGAGTTAAGGAAGTTCAATCCAAAAACAGGTTTGATTTCTGCCAAGTATCAACTGAGTGAAAGCTGCTTATTTTTGGGAATAAGCTAATATTGTTAACAACAAATGAGAGTAAGGAATATATATATTGAGAGCCCAATGTCAAAATACTCACTCATGAACAGGGGCCAACAAGAGGTTCGTGAACTTACACCACTTATTGCCTGAACTGCCCATTTCTGAGTCAAAAATATCCTTTTAGAATTAGAAGAGTTACCCCAAAATGGGGTATGGCATAAGGGAATGAAAATAAGCAAAGTAGACTAATTTTTGTCTTGAATGATCACTTACTTCAGATACCATTCAAATAGTAAAAATGGCAGCATTAAGTCTTTGAACATGATCCTGAATGTGGGCTTTCCATGACAGTTTACTATCTATCTGAACACCTAGAAATTTGAACTGTTCAGTTTCACTAATCATATGCGTTTTCTGTAAACTTAAAACGTTGGATTTTGTTAAATTGTGTGTTAGAAACTGTAAAAACTGAGTATTACTGTGACTTAGTGTTAGTTTATTTTCTACAAGCCATGAACTTATGTCATGAACTGCACTATTTGAAACTGAGCCAGTGTTGCACACGACATCCTTTACTATCAAGCTAGTGTCATCAGCAAACAGAAATATTTTAGAGTTACCCATAATACTATAGGGCATATCATTTATATAAATAAGGAACAGGAGTGACTCCAACACTGATCCCTGGGCCACACCCCATCTGACCATACTCCACTCAGAATCCACATCACAGCCATTCTCAACACTGTGAATACTGACCTTTTTCTGTCTGTTGCCAAAGTAAGAGGTGAACTAATTGTGAGCTACTCCCCGTATTCTGGACAAAAGACAATATAGCATTTTCAGCTGTTAAACAGCTTCTAAAGCCGAACTGTATATTTGATCGCAAATTGTGTGATATAAGATGATAAATTATCCGTACATACACAGACTTTTCAATAACTTTCGCAAACACTGATGGCATAGATAACAAGTCTAAAATTATCTACATTATCCCTTTCTCCCTTTTTATAAAGCGAGTTTACTACTGAGTACTTTAATCTTTCAGGAAACTGATGATTCCTAAAGAAAAAATTACAAATATGACTAAATACAGGGCTAACATGTACAGCACAGTACTTTAATATTCTGCTAGGCACTCCATCATATCCATGGGAGTCCTTAGTCTTCAGTGATTTAATTATTGACTCAATCTCCCCCTTGTTTGTATCACAGAGGAGTATTTCAGACATCAATCTCAGAAAGGCATTTGCCCAGAGAGTTATATGATTCCCCTTGAAACTAAATTTTTATTTCATTCATCAGCAATGCTCAGAAAATGATTGTTAAATACTGTACATATATGTATTGAGTGTCTAATTGACGAGTTTTGTTTTTATTGTTAATTTATAGATGAACCATTATTATTAGCTGTTTGTCACAGTAGAGCAAACATATTTCTTGTGAGCAAGCTTTAAAAAAAGAGTTATAGAAGCTTGAACGAGGCAGAAATTCTTTCAACTTAGACAATGAATTTTCAGATTTCAGTGATTTTGAGTCAGATCACACAGAAGTTGAATGGAATTCAAATGAAGAAACGGAGAACAATGAAGAAATGAACCATTCTCCTACCGATTTCCAGTAGTTTACAAACTGAGGGCAAAGTTGACAATTTTTCTACAAAAGGCCAAAAATGAATGTTTTTGGCCCTATTTTACAACAAAAAGAGTCTTCTGCAAACTCTTTTAAACCATTTTCATTGGAAAGACCATGTTATAAACCATTTAAAAACTATAATTGGTTTTCAAATGCAAGCATATAAGGCCATAAAAGCAGTGATGAGATGGAGGTGCATTCAAAATGGACTCACATTCTGTTGGTACTCAAATTAAATCTGACATCTTTTACTATTTTCTACAGTTGTTTAGTACTCTCTGGGGAAAGCAATATCTAAATTCGTGATGACTGGAAAGTGACATGAAGTCCAAATAACTTGAAAAACTTTAAAAAAGGGGTGTCTTCTGTCACGACTCATCATAATATATTTCAGTCCATTTTCCTGCTATAATTACAGAATCAACTGGTTATAAACTTCTGACATTTTTTGGAATGGATTCATGCTATAGAGAATTATTTGTATGCCTTTTTATTGTATGATGCTACTAATGTGCTGGTTTAATTCTGGTTTAAAGTGTAGCATACTTTGTGTTGGCATAGTTTGCGGTTAATGTGGAACATTAGTGTGCACATGAAAAATAGTATAAAGGTTTTAGTACCGTCCATGGTGGCTTAACCACTGCTGGTTTCTTTTAAAGTAAGAAAACCAGCCTCCCCATTGCCATAGGATCCACACCTAATAGCTTTGCAACAATAGCCACATGTGGGTTTCTTTACCATAGGTTTCCAAACCTGAAAACGTTTCTTTAGACTGGATCCCTAGCTGATAATTTATATCTATAAGTGTCAGAGACCAAACCAAGATGACGTCCCTCTCAGGATCCTAAGCATATGTTTACTTCAAGCTACTTGAATTGTTTACAGGTTTCATTAATTTGCTGTAGAATGTTATAAGGAAGACTATACTGCTGGTCAGATGGTGTCAATGATGACATTGTTTGGAAAGAAATTTTGATAACACTGAACTCAAATAGTTACAATATTCAGATGTGATTACTTCAGATTATTATTACAGCAAAAAGAAGAGAAAACTACTCTTTTTATTGGATTGCTTACTCCATTTCATTTTTTATAAAAATAATTTTGGAGAGCAGAATAATGTACAGATGTAAAAAAAAAAAAAAAAAAAAAAAGGACAGAGAGAGACAGAGAGAGAGAAGAAGAAGATGATGATGAAGAAGAAAAATATTACTTATTTGCAGTTTTCCTGACTCAAGCTCATTTCCTAGTCATCAGGACTTTTGCTATTATCTTCCACAGAGAATAATAAACAATTAAAGAATGTAATGAAAGTTGTCAGATTTAGTTTCAGTACCCATTTTCAATTCATCTTCACCTTGCAGTTCATTTTTAGGACCTCATACGCTCACAGAAAAACCAAAGACAATTTTCTAAGTGGTTTAGAACATGGTTTTTCTAATGAAAGCAGGTTAAATGAGTTTGCAGAACTCTTTTTTTTTTGTAAAAGTGGACCTAACATAGCCATTTTTGGCACTTTTTGAAAAATTTTCATTTTTGTCCTGAATCTGTTAACAACTAGAAAGCAGTGGGAGAGTAAAATGTTATAATATAAGACCCTGTATTCGTATGTTATTAGCAAAAAGTTACAGGTGTGTCTGGCAGGTACTTTCAAAGGGATAAACTGCTAAACTTCACTTAAAAAAAAAAAAAAAACCAATTCAGTTTTTTACATGGATTAGGGCATGGTCTTTCTAATGAAATAGGTTTAAAAGAGTTTTCAGAGCGCCCTTTTTTGTAAAAGTTGGCCAAAAATTGCCATTTTTGGATGTTTAGAAAAATCTTCAAATTTGCCCTCAATTTGTAAACTACTGGAAAGCAATACGAGAAATAATTTTTATATTCTATGATCTTGTGTTGGTAAGTTATTATGTGCAAAGTTTCAGGTGGATCCCACAATTACTTCTGGATATGTAAAATACTAAACTTCACATTTTTTTCGAGCATATATATTTTTTCGAATGCCTTTGTTTCAAATTATTCATAAGTAAATTGGTCAAGAAATCTTTTATTATTTCACTTAAGAGTGCACAAAATGTTGTACGAGATGACCTAGGTTTGTTTCTTTCAAAAAAATATTGCTGGAGATATGTCTAAAAATTGTTGAAAACTCAGGGGTGCAATGTTGATAACTGTGACATGGGGTCAAGAAACTGGCTATATCTCTGCAAGTATTAAATTGGCATAAGTAAAACTTTACCAATGTCCATTGGGAATATGTATGAATGTTTACACAAAAGTTCAGCAAAATCTGTTATGCTCATGTGAGAACTCTTTTCTGAAATTAGACCACATTGGGTGGAATGGCATAACTGCTCATGCCAGCAAGGATTCAAATTACAGAGCAATTTATGGGATGAGGATTAGAATAAAAAAATCAAGGAGCAGATGGGACGTACAGGAACATATAACAAAGAGGTAGATGAAGGAAGGGAAAGGACAGAATGATAAATTACAAAGAAATATCAAAACTGAAGGAAGGTACTCAAAGAAAGCATGAGAGCAGAAGACAAAAATCAATAGGACTTGTGCTTCTATGAGAACATATATGCTGAACATCTACAAGAATTTTCACAATCAAGTATCACTGAAATACCAATTAGGAAACATAGTGTTTATAGGACAATGCAGTGGCACATTGGAGGAGGGAAGGGTTGGGGGGAGAAAGGAACTGACTAAAAGTTTCCTTTAACAGCAGATTGCTATTCACCATATAGAGAAGGAACTGAGTCACAGACAGGCACAATGAATAGGAATGCTATTTCACTGTGCCTGTTTCACTACCACAAAAACAACCCCCAATTTCAGGAAGAGGAAAAAATATGGTATAGTTGGATGTTTTTCTTCCAAGAAAATGATTTAAACGTCAGTATTGCCTAGGTTTTTAACTGGAACTTTGTAATGGCTACTCACAAGTCAGCATTCATCTTCCAAAATATTAAAAATACTCCACACACCCTGGTCTAGGGCCCCACATTGACACAAACTTTCGTATAGTTGCCCTTGCACACAAAACAAACAGTTAATGATGTGTGCGATAGTTTCTAATGATTTCTGCAAGCAGCACTGAACACTGTTGCAATTTCTCCATAAACAATTTGAATATTACACATGCCATACAAACACAGAAAAAAAATCTCACCATGCACATTCGACGTTCTTTCGGACATTTTGTACCCAAGTCATGGGATGCATTAATTGAAAGGTTGACACAAGGGCCTGTAGGCTCCATGGATTCACACTGATAGCACCAGATTGGTGGCAACTGCTCCGCTGCTTTGGTTGTCACATGTTCCTTTCCAGAAAGAAATTGTGGCTCAGCTGGAGAGAGAGAGGAAAAAAATACACATTTAGACTAATGGTCAGTACCAGGTACGAAAATTGAGTTACATTTTGACTCCTACACATAAAAACATTGAAAAAAATCTGCTTTATTCTTTAAGAATATATAAGAACAACAGAGATGAAAAATTTACTCATGGTTTTGACAAGTAAATATGCTAAGTACACAAGTCTTATACTATGATTCCCTAAATCACTCGAAGTAAATATTATGATAATTTATTTGCAAAATCCATGCTGGATTACCTTCCATCTTATTGTTAAATCAAAGCATGTTTTCCTCCTTGCCCTTTTCTGCCTTTTCTTCCATTTAAAGTGAAATGCATTATAAAAGGAGACTTCCCAAAAATACATTACACATTATTATGGTAAGCCAAGTAACTTTTATTGAATGTTACACTACACTTTCAAGTGACACAAATACATGTATTTTTCAACATAGTCACCAAATCTCTATAAACAATAATTAGAATGTTCTACTAGTCATTCAGTTTCTCAGTGATAGAAATCTGTTCTTTGGTGACAAGGCCATTCGTTACAAAAATAACTTTGTCCCAAGATGTTCTTTCAGCTTGTCAAACAGATGGAAATTGCATAGAGCAAGATGTTCCTTCCTTCCCAATCAGCATCATCCACATCTGTGCATCCTTGGTCAAACAATTGGCACTATTTCATTACGGATGGACATGTCATTGCAATTGGTGCATACACTGCCACAATTTTTACAGTGATTATCTGTACATTTTTGACATTTTGCCCACAAGAACTGTAATGTCACACATCCTTCAAATTTGGAGTGTTTTGATAGCACAATGTGATGTGCCCGTTACCAGTATTGCAGGAGCATTGTGTCTGCAAGGAACCCAGAAGACATACTCACTTCTGACAATGCACCACTCTTGTTGTGCAATGGCCTTGGCATGGGACAACATACACTAAAATGACAAAAGTCATGGGCTACCAATATCATGTTGGGCCACCTTTTGCCATACATAGTGCAGCAACTCAACATGACATGGACTCAATAAATTGTCAGCAGTCACCTGCAGAAATACTGAGCCATGCTACCTCTACAGCCATCCATAATTCAGTGCAGGATTTTGTGCAAAAACTAACCTCTTGATTATATGCCCTAAATATTCAGTGAAATTCATATTGGGTGATCTGGGAGGCCAAACCATTTGCTCAAACTGTCTAAACTGTTCTTCAAACCAATTTCGAATAACTGTGGCACTGTGAAGAGGGGCATTTTCATCCATAAAAATTCCACCATTGTTTGGGAACAGGAAATCCATGAATGGCTGCAAATGGTCTCCATGTTACTGAATATAACCATTTAGAGTCAAGATTCGTTCAGTTGGACCAGAGGATCCAGTCCATTGCATGTAACCACAGCCCACACTGTTATGGAGCCACCAGCTTGCACAGTGTCTTCTTGGCAATTTGGGTCCATGGCTTGATGAGGTCTGTGCCACACAAGAATCCTACCATCGGGTCTTATAAAATAAAACTCCGACTCATCTGACTAGGCCACAGTTTCGCAATTGTCTAGGGTCCAACAGATATGGAATGGTCACAAGCTCAGGAGGTGCTGCAGCTGATGTCATGCCGTTTAGCAAAGCCACTCATTGAGTCAGTTGTCTGCTCCCATAGCCCCATTAATTCCAAATTTAGCCACACCATCCTAACGGATACATTCAGTGTTAATCCCACATATATTTATGCAGTTATTTCATGCAGTGTTACTTGTCTCTTAGCACTGACAACTCTATGAAAGCACCGCTGCTCTCGGTCATTAAATGAAGGCTGTTGCCCACTTCATTGTCCGTAGTGAGAGGTAATGCCTGAAATTTGGTATTCTTGGCACACTCTTGACATTAATGGTCTCAGAATACTGAATTCCCACACAATTTCCAAAATGGAATGTCCCATGCATCTAGCTCCAACTACCACTTCATATTCACAGTCTGTTAATTCCTGTAGTGCAGCAACAATCATGAAATCACATTGGACACCTTTTGACATGAATCACATGACTACAAATAAGAGCTCTACCAATGCACTTCCCCTTTTATACCTTGTGTATATGATACTGTGGCCATATGTATATGTGCATATCACTATCCCACGGCTTTTCTCACCTCAGTATATCTAACTTATTTTCTGAAGTCCACATATATATGCATCTTCTTATTCTTTTTATTCTCAGACAGCAAAGAAAGAAAGAAATATATTAAGTATAATAACTAGAATATAACTATAATGATCTAGGTATCCGTTATTTTTCTTTCTTCTCTACCTCACATGCTATTCATGAATTGCTCAGATTCTTTTATGTTACATGAGGCACAAGTTTATAAAAGCCAGCATACTAACAATTTTTAAATCTTCCTAACATAACTACTTTAATGATGTTATTATTTCTGGAGCTAACCACCGACAGCATCTGAAAAATTTAGGAACACACTTTCCAACACTTCAAAATGTTGGATTGCAATGCAAGTGCGGAACTGAAAGTGGTAGCAATTGACAAACTGCTGCCCCTGTGGTCTTTGAAGTCATTCAAGCACTATTACACCACATCAACATCCCTCTGTATACCTGTTAACCAAACTAAAACATAAAAGTCAAATAAAGGAAAGATGTCTTGTGTGAAACAACAATTAACAACTTAATACATTGTCTCAAAGTTGGTCCCATTTTAACAAACTTCACACCTGGTTACCCGATAGTGTTAGCAACAGGTGTATCACCATGTGGTGCTATTATAAAAGAGGAACACAGGAATTTAACAAACATCATGTACCACTCAGAAACATTTGTGGATCCATTTGTTCATGATTATATATGAAGCTCTGGTCAATAAGACTGGGCACTACTGTTTACCTGATTCATTACCAAGCCACATTACAGTGTAATAACATGTACATATTGTCAGGCTGCTCACGGAGGGGACAGGAGACAGCAAAATCGGAGTATGTTTTTAGATGAAAAATGCTATGATAAACGCAATAACACATTTTACAGTCATAGCATTATAGCTGCGGACCTAATACTTCAAGGCTTGCAGTGGTTATACTGTAACAGGCCAAACTGACTGCCTGTGCAATCTTCCCACAGCTATTCACACTTCCTTAACTCATTGTTAGAACCATGCAGATGCATGAGTATAATAAGGAAGTTTAACACACGGTCATCCCTCAAACACTATGATCTCTACCTATCACACCTAGAACCATGGAATGATAATAATGAAGGAACTTGCTATACACTGTGACTATTGGATACAACAGACAAGGACAGCATGGCAATAGTCAACATTTGTAGTGACAATGTTAAGCACTTGACCGCATCACCAAAGGAATTCACCCCACCACCAATCTCCACCCACCTGTGGGAATTCATACATGTGAGCTTTGTCATCTCCTTCCCATGAACAATGTAGATCGGCTCTATGTCATAAAACAGACAACTTATGGCAATACATTGTCCCAGTGTTGTGCCACAGTGTCAACAGGCAGCATCATCTACCTGCCGGGCAGTACCTGAATGATTAGTGTAACCAAGGGCACTTTGGCACACAGAATATGTAACTTATGTCGATGCAACACCACAATAAACCTGTTTTTCCACAAATAAATATTGGCCATCTAGGCAGCCTGGGGATGGATCAAAACAGCGAATCATCGAGTCATCAACTGTCTTGGTGCATGCCACCACCGTTAGGTTGTCGCCACTCTGCCATCATCCTGACATCAGCACTTGCCGAGGGGGCCTACTGCAGCCCGATGGACTGAGGTTCAAACGGGGACCCTCTAAGCCATCCAGTCACTACCAGGAAGCCACTGGTTCAGTCCTCACTCCCTGGATGTCTGCACATATCACTTGACATGGCCAGCCATGACTGAGCATCCTACACTCAGCAGGCAGTGTCAGCCAGCTGCATCAGCTCTGACACAGTTTGTCCACTGACCGGAACTGTCTGTGATGTAAAACCATGCCATGCCTTGTCTACACTTAGCACTGCAGTACCTGCTATCCTACTGCAGTGCTTCACTGCCATGGGATGCATGGATCGAAGCTCAACTTCCAGCCACAGCCAGATGAGGGTTTGAGCTAGTAATAAATTAATAAACAGACTCTGCGACACCTCCTAGCAGCTTAGGCCTCATCCCGTTCCACTATCCTCCACCAGAGCTTACCCACAGCCTCTGCAGTGTAATGAACTTAAACATAACAACTGCCGAAGTGACAATTTAAGCACTCATGAAAAGTTTCACAATCATGGGACTTCCTTGACTTAGGAAGAGATAATGACTCTTAATGCTATTCAATAATCAGTCCAGCTTACAGAATTGTGTGGAATACCTCCTGGTGACATCATTCCATTCTGCATGGCAAGGCCATGAGGAAAGAGTGGATTTTCAACAGCCAGTTGTACATGGATGGGGAGAAAGTGTCAGTACAAGCAGAGCTGATGCTCTACCTCAGTATTTATGAGTCAACCTCATTCAACGAGCAGTGCTGTATCATGTCTCCATGAAAACCAACTACATACCATTCTCTACCTGCTCAGTACATAACTTAGTGCCACCATAACACAGTGCCACCATTACATCAGCAGTACTCAGTGGGGATTGTCAGCTTGATTTGCTCACTCACTCACATCCAGGGATGGATACCAGCCATTGTCACAAGGAGCTCTTGACATATATTGGTATGTTGCAATAAGAATAAAGCTAAGAAATACTAGATTAACAATAGCTAGTCTGTATAGATCCCTCAACAGTAACATGGAAGAAATTTTTTGTCATCAAGAGGAACTTGTTGATAAAATCTCACCTCATAACAAAACAGATTATAATATTAGGGGATGTGAACATTGACTTCTTAACTAATAGTATAAATTACCTTAGATATATTTATGTGTTAAAGTTCTATAATTAAGCCCTTCTGAACTCAACACCAATAAGAATGACATGGGACTCTCAGACATGTATTGACCATGTTATTACAAACTTAAGCAAGAAAGACCTTGTAGTTAGAACTGTTTAGAACCATATTTCAGACCATAGTGCATTAGCCCTAAGCTTCATACAGACAAAGAAATAGTATCTCACGGGGACCTATTTATCTATGAAAGAAAGCTAGCCTATCATACTTTAAAGAAAACCCTGCCACACATAGACTGGCATCAGGTAGGCCTATACAAAATAAAAGATATTAATGAAAAGTTGGACAAATTTTGTACAACATTAGCCCATTGTCTTAATCAAGCATGCCCAGTGGTCAAAATACTAAGGAAAACTGACAGTTCCAAGAATCCTAAACTTCCCCCTAATGTGATAAAAGTAAAGGAATATATAAAGGATTTATATATTCTTTTTTGGAGACACCAAACTGCAATACCTTCAATATAAATACAAAGCCTGTAGAAAAATGTGCAGGGAACCACTCAAGACATTAAAAGCACAGATGTATGCAGAACAGATGAGGCACTCCAGTAATGTTAGCTGAACAGCATGGAGTATAGTAAATAAGGAAAGCAGGGGGAGCAACAATGCCGTGTGCAATAACATAATAATAAGAGGCAATGAAAAACTGCTGAGTGACCCAATGGAAGAATGTGAGCGGTTCGTAGGCAAATTAGAAAGATGAGTAGGGAGGATGCGATCAACCCACCACACATGCTAAATCCTAATAATGTCAGTAATTCATTTTTCCTGAGGTATGTTCTAGAATTGGAAATACTGAAAACCATTTGCAACTTAAAAGCAAATACGTCCATTGGCTGGGATGACATCTCAGCCAAATTTCTGAAAGAATACAGTAATGAATTAATAAGGCCACTACATCATTTAATAAACAGATCTTTCAGTCAGTGGTCAGTTCCTAACTTCACTGAAATTAGACTGGTGCATAGAAAGGGAATAACTACTGGTATACAAAATTATACACCTATTTTGTTGACATCAATACTTAGTAAGTTGTTGGAAAGGCTGCTTCATGATCAATTTGAATCATTTTTCTGCAGGTACAATCTATTAAAAAGCTGTCAGCATGGTTTCAGGAAGGGCAAGTCTACAATAACAGCTCAAGCTACATTTTTTCAAGTAGTATTTAATAAACTTGATGATGGAAACATAGTTATTAGCAGCTTTTTAGACCTGTCCAAGGCTTTTCACTCTGTAAATCATTGTATTCTTCTATATAAATTAGAAACTTATGGAATCAGAGGAGTGCCATTAGATTTGTTAAGAGCCTACCATGCTTGACAGGAGACAATGTGTTAAGCTGTATCATGCAAGTGGGGGATGCATGCGCACAGTAAAACTGTCTTACAAAATTCTTAACCATGGAGTCCCTCAGAGAAGCATTATTGGGCTTTTTTTGTTTATTGCGTACAGCAAAATGATACAATAATTCCACAAAATTTAAACAAAATAAATTATGCCGCCAATACCTCCTTCATAAGTTTGGGCTCTACAAAACAGTTAGCAGTGCACAATAATACAGAGACCATTAGCCTCACCACAGAATATCTCACAAAAAACAAATTAACAATTCTGATGGAATTCCTGCTAAATTATAAATCAAGAAAGCTGGATGCTCAACCAGAGTCACCTGTTGAAACAATTGATTAATATAAATTCCTGGGTATTATAGTAGATGAACATCTTATATGGAAGCAGCACATTAGTTACATGTCTAAAAAAAAATCTCCTGTAACATCTACCTGCTAAAATGCCTTTCTAGCATAATAGTGTGACCCATCTTAAGACAAATCTATTTTGGAATTACACACTCCCACCTATAATATGGTATTAAGATTTGGGATGGAGCACCAATGGTATACATGGATAGGACTTCCAGACCTCAGAAAAGAGCAATCTGGGTAATAGCTAATATTAGTAAACGTCAGTCCTGTGGAGAATACTTCATTACATATAACATATTAACAGCGTATTCATCATATGTCCTCAGGACTACATTGTTTTAAAAGAAAATATAGAGCATAGTATAATCAATTGTGAAATCCATCATCATAATACAACAAAAAGAGAAGATTCCCACATAAAATGTAGTAATAGAAGAACAACAGATCATAGTCCATTTCCTGTTGGAAGACATTTTTGTAACAAACTGCCAAATAACATAAAATTATTAAATGAAAACATATTTAAGAAAAAATTACAGCAAATGCTAATTGATAAATGTTTGTACATCATCAAGGATTTTTAATGTTGTTGTGTATAATTTATCTTTATTTCTAAACTCTTATTAATATTCATATGTTTATAAACCGACCATGACCATAAAAGTTGTTATGGACAAATAAATCATTTATTATTATTATTATTATTATTATTATTGGTGGGGGTTACAATACGACACCAAATTACGCTGTGGCTATGGAAGAAGAATAAAGAAAAATCAAGACATCATCGGATTTGTTGACATGGAAAACCATTTGACAATGTCAAATGGTGCAAGATGTTCAAAATTATGAGGAAAATAGGGGTAAGCTATAGGGAGAGATGGGTAATATACGTGTTCAAGAGCCAAGAAGGAATAATAAGTGTGGGAGACCAAGAACGAGAATGAGGTGCTCGGATTAAAATGGATGTAAGACAGGGATGTAGTCTTTTGCCACTACTGTTCTATCTATACACAGAAGAAGCAATGATGGGCATAAAAGAAAGGTTCAGGAGTGGAATTAAAATTTGAAATGAAAGAATATCAATGATACAATTTGCTGATGACACTGCTCTTCTCAGTGAAAGTGAAGAAGAATTACAAGACCTGCTGAATGGAATGAACAGTCTAACGAGTACAGAACATGGACTGAGAGTAAATCAAAGAAAGACAATAGCTGTAAGAAGTATCAAAAATGAAAACAGCAAGAACATTAACATGAGGATTTATGGTCATGAAGCAGATAAAGTTAGGGAATTCTGCTGCCTAGGCAGCAAAATAACTAGTGATGGATGGAGCAATGCGAACATCAAAAGCAGACTATCAGTGCCAAAAAGGCATTCCTGGCCAGGAGAAGTCTATTAGTATAAAACGAAACATGGACTGTGGGACATCCAGAACATAAGAGAATTGAAGCGTTTGAGATGTGGTGTTACAGAAGAATGTTGAAAATTAGGTAGTCTGATAGGGTAAGGAATGAGAAGGTGCTGCAAGGAATATGTGGAAAACACTGACAAGGAGAAGGGACAGGATGATAGGATGTCTGTTAAGACACCAGGGAATAACTTCTAGGGTACTAGAGGGAGATGTAGAGAGTAAAAACTCTAGAGGAAGACAGAGATGGAATACATCCAGCAAATAAGTGAGGATGTAGATAGCAAGTGCTACTCTTATATGGAGTCTCTTGATAGTCTGTTGTGACAATGAACTGTTTTTCAGATAGTTTAAGTCTTCTCATCAACTCTTTTTCTCAGGTCAGCACTGAGTCTGCGATATGCTGGATCAGACAGCAAACACTGCATCTTTTTAAATAAACCTGCTTGTCCAATCTAACAGTAGAACTGCCCTTGTCGTGGGTTAGATAGCCTCCAGCATTTGCATGACTGATTTTTAGCAAGTTTTGATATTGTCTCTTTCTGGTGTAGCCATGTATGGAAGTGAAACATGGACGATAAATAGTTTGAACAAGAAGAGAATAGAAGCTTTCGAAATGTGGTGCTACAGAAGAATGCTGAAGATAAGGTGGGTAGATCACGTAACTAATGAGGAGGTATTGAATAGGATTGGGGAGAAGAGAAGTTTGTGGCACAACTTGACTAGAAGAAGGGATCGGTTGGTAGGACATGTTTTGAGGCATCAAGGGATCACAAATTTAGCATTGGAGGGCAGCGTGGAGGGTAAAAATCATAGAGGGAGACCAAGAGATGAATACACTAAGCAGATTCAGAAGGATGTAGGTTGCAGTAAGTACTGGGAGATGAAGAAGCTTGCACAGGATAGAGTAGCATGGAGAGCTGCATCAAACCAGTCTCAGGACTGAAGGCCACAACAACAACTCTTTCTTCTCTTGCACTCCTCTGCCTGATTTGTTACAGTTAACTGACATTAGGTTTGGTGCTGAATTAGACAATTTTGACATTTGTTGACTTCCACTTACTTTTTATTCAATGACCAGTTCCATGAAGAGACACATATGGAGTTGCGATGGGGAGTCCTTCATCACCTATTACTGCCAATATGCTTATGGAAAATATTCAGGATTGTACCCTATAGCTGGTGGCATTGACATCTGGAGGATTTTTTAGACACGTAGTCTACATTTTTGTTGTTTAGTCTCATGGAAGAGAGAACACAAATAGCTTTTCCAAAAACAAATATGATGTGACTTACCAAATGAAAGTGCTGGCACGTCAATAGACACACAAACAAACACAAATATACACACAAAATTCTAGCTTTTGCAACCACCAGGCCTCAATCTCCGCTAATTTCAAGTTGCCGCCACTCATACCTCACCTGTCATTCAACAACATCTTTGCCTCTGCACTTCCGCCTCGACTGACATCTCTGCCCAAACTCTTTGCCTTTCAATATGTCTGCTTGTGTCTGTATATGTGTGGATGGATATGTGTGTGTGTGTGCGAGTGTATACCCGTCCTTTTTTCCCCCTAAGGTAAGTCTTTCCGCTCCCGGGATTGGAATGACTCCTTACCCTCTCCTTTAAAACCCACATCCTTTCGTCTTTCCCTCTCCTTCCCTATTTCCTGACTAAGCAACTGTTGGTTGCGAAAGCTAGAATTTTGTGTGTATATTTGTGTTTGTTTGTGTGTCTATCGATGTGCCAGCGCTTTTATTTTGTAGATAACATGTTGACCAAGTATCAAATGATTACGTTTACAGACGGCTGTGACATGTGGTTCCTGCCAGAATCAGTAGCCAGAGTAGCCGCCATTGTTGGAGATCACCGCTGCCACATGTCTCGGTATTGAGTCAAAGAGACGTTGGATGTGTTCCTGGGGTACAGCAGCCCAAGCAGCTTCCACACGTTGCCAAAGATCATCTGATGTGGCAGCTGGGGATGTAATCTGGGTCACTCGTTGAGCACCCATGGACCACATGTGTTCTATCGGCGAAAGACCCGGAGAGCGAGCCGGCCAGGGAAGCACTTCAATCTGGTTATTGACGAAGAACCTTTGGACAATACGTGCCACGTGTGGTCGCGCATTATCCTGTTGAAATATGGCTGTGGCCGAGCCCTGAAGGTAAGGAAGGACAACTAGCTCCAGCACCTCGGATATGTAGCGCCGGCTATTTAAAGTACCGGCAATGCGTACTAGAGACGTGCGAGAGTAATATCCAATACCACCCCATACCATAATACCCGGTGCAAGACCAGTGTGGTGGTGCATAATGCAGCTGTCCAGCATCCTCTCTCCACGGTGTCTCCACACTCGAATCCGACCATCGTGGTGCTGCAGACAGAAGCGTGCCTCGTCAGTAAAGACAACGTCATTCCATTCTGCCGTCCACATCCGTCTGTCATCACACCATTGGCGATGGAGACGTCTGTGGTTCTGCGTCAATGGTAGACGAAGCAATGGACGTGTTGCGGACAGACCACTCTGCTGTAAACGGCGTCGAATGGTATGTGCAGACACTGGATGATGCGTTACAGACGCAATGTGCTGTGCTATGGTTCGGGATGTCACTGAGCGATCCGTCACTGCCATGCGCACAATTTGCCTATTAGCACGTGCAGTGGTGCACCGAGGTGAATGCGATCGACCACGTCGGTCCGTCGTACCCTCCTGCATCCAACGGTCACATATCCGCATTACAGTTGTTTGGTTTCGTCCAACACGACTAGCGATTTCTCTGTATGATAATCCACAATCTCGGTAAGCCACTATCCTTCCTCTGTCGAACTCGGATACTTGATCTAACGATGTTCGCTGTTGTCTACGAGGCATAACTGATCGTCTTGTGAAACAACCACAAGGTAAACACACGTGCCGAACGTACACTCGTCGAAATCACCAAGCCTTAAATGGCGCTATGAGGTGGCGCCACAGGCGCGCGTGATGTGCATCTGCGCTGAAATTCTAATCAGTTGCATATCTCATCGCTGCAAACCCATGGTGTAAATTTCACTTGATTCGGATGCTTCCTTCAGGGTGTTGCATTTACGGTGGCCAGCAGTGTGTGTGTGATGAAAGACTAAGGCACTCAAGCGAGTGGGGTGTTTTCAGATATTATAATAGTCATCAGCATAAATAGTACGGGGAGGAATGAGATGAAAAATGCCAGTGCATTTTACCACAGTCAGTTCCCTGGTGTCCAGTGCATGAGATACTATATCTCCAGGCCTGTAACAGAACTGAGCTTTTTATGCACCACTGTGTAATGTGCTACACATGACAGCATGTTGATGTAGTGGCTGGTAATGACAACTGCAGATTGCAACAATGAATACATGATGCACTTAATTCAACAGTGAATAACAACTAGTGAGCAGCTACATTACCCTGAACCATGCTATTGGAAGGATACAGAAGCCACAATCCCATACAATTACCATGTGTCACAGTGATTAATTAGCATGTGGTCTCACACTGCCATTGGGCACTCAATGAATAAGTAAAAATTACCAGTACTGACAAATTGCCAAACATGTTACTGAATGCCAGCAGTAAGGTATGATTTCACAGAAAACCATGAGGTGATGTATCCCAACAGAGCAACATTAAGCAGGTTCTGGATGTATTCTTATTTGGGGGCATTTATGTAGCATGAAACAGGTCCCTAATACTCCTGCCATCATTTCACAATGACGATTGATTTGTAGAAAATTAATGTCTGGTCATGTGATCCTGTTTGTGATACTCTGTGTGTGATCTGTACCTTTGGCAAAATGCATTACCAACCCGTCACTCCCACATTATGTCAAAACAGTTTGAGGAACACTCCACAAATATAAGGGTATTGGGTGACACCCAGTAATGATCAATATTATGTCTTGTGATCAGCAGCTGAGTAGTCGTAAATCAGGACTGCTCACTAATGCTTTAGTCGCTGCCTTGTTGAGACCATATCATAACACAATGCCACCATTACGAGTCTGAAGACTTCCCACACACCAATAGGCAAGTGTGCCTGATTCAGTTTCTCATAAGCATATTAATGAATATATGATGCATACTGCAGTTTGTAACAAACCTACCTTTTGTCAGCACATTATTGAACAGTAACAGGAAAGCAATATGCAATGCAATCCAAAACATTGGTCCAAATCTGTGGCAGTAAGTGAACTCTTGAATCGTTGATGTATCCATGACAACATTCTACAAGAGTCTCAGTTTTTGAAGTACCAGCAATGCCTGCATCCGAAAGAAACAAGTTATAAAAAATGCATAGTAGTTACAATAAAAACTTTGCAGTTTGTAAATGACATTGTAGGGGCATTTCACAATATTCTAGACAAGATATGTGTATTTCACTATTCAAGAAGCTAATGAATGTGAAATACGAAATGACAGATGATTATATGTATTTGCCGCATACAACAAAATTAACCACCAGAAATTCATATACTACCAAGACTGGCGTAATAGCAAACATGAAAATTTTAAAATTCTTGTCAAAGATGAAAATTTTAAAATTCTTGCTGGACATGTGACATTACCTTTTTTTCTTTCCAGAGTAAGAGGAAAGTATTTTCCAAAGTTGGTATGATTGATAGTTGCACCTAGCATCTGTGACTCTTATCCAGCAATATTGCCAAAATTATTGAAAATGGTTGCCAACAATAGGTTTAGACATGCAGTTCTCACACCGTGTGTAACAATGTAAGCTAATTTCTCTGTGCTGAAGCTATGAAGCAGTTCCTTCTGCAGAGAGAACTTCTATGCTCTAATTTCATCATCACGTAAGTCAACTTAAAGAATCAATTTTCGTCTACTAATGTTTGTTTTTTACAAAGATGAGGAGTAGCATTTTGTTAAGTTTCATTTTGTTAGGCACGTGACAGTCTGTTGTTACTCCAAAAACTACTAAATCTAGTGGCCATGTCTGATACACCTGGGAGAGTAATCTGGCAAAACTGGAGTATGAAGCTAGCAGGTGAAGAAGAAACACATTGAAAAATTAAGAAGTAAGAGAGAGAGAATATCACCAAAAGAAGAGTAGTAGTGCAACACTGGCAGAAAATGAAGAGCAGTGCAAAAGGACTAGAGAAAGCAAGCATTGTCAGCAAAAGCAAGAACAAAAAAAGCAGCAACAGGACACGGATGTTCATAAAATTTCTCCTCAAGCACTGGGCAATGTAGTCACCTAATAAACAGGCAACAATACTACAGCAAATTTACTGCAAACTGTCACAAAAAAAGGAGAATGAATAGTTGTTGGTGACGTATCATGTAAGGATAGACTGGATATTGTACACAATATCTGCAAAGTGATTAAGGCTTTCAATGTACAGCACATCAGCAATTATCAATTCTGTGTGATATAGGCCTACATGACAACTCAGTTGTTATTCCAAATGTACCATAAAGCAGGGTGACTTTGAATGGTGAGGCGACTTTGGACAGCAATTTAGCGTCTTTTTAAAATAAATGTTGCACTCTAGTGTGTAAATATGGAACTAAGAACAAAGTTGTTAAATATTGCCAATAATCGATTCTTTCAGATGATATGACAGTCGATGTGAAATAACATTGTATACCAATGTCAGACAATAAAATAATTTTCTGGAAATGTAAGTTCCTTCACAACTGCAAAAACATTTGCCTATTATTAGAAGCATTTTTGAGTTTAGAATTTGAAACGAGTTTTTATGAGCAACGTTAACACTTGAATGAACATTTACAGAAAGCATAAAATGTTAAATTTATTCATTAGTGGTGTAATAAAAGTAAAATATGAAGGCTTGTCTTTCAAGGGGTGACGCTGAACAGCGCCTTACCTATTATTTGACACATCAGCTCCATGGAAAACATGTTTTAGTGAAGCTTCCTTCAAAGAAAAGTGTGAAATAGTGTTGGACATGTTATCACTGAGGATGAAATTTCACTTCTGAGGAAATGGCATTCCAAGATGGAATCACATGACTTTTTTGTGTGGCCTAATGTTCCCAATGTGTCTGATTTGAGAAAGATGGCATTTTTAAGATTCTATCTGATTCTACAGTAGACAGACAGGGAAGGCTTTATTTTGAGTTTAAATTTGATGTCTATGACATCTGCTAGAGTGGACATTCTTTCGTGGCAACTTCCTTTCCTGTAGAGTGTTTACAGATGATATTCTTTAAAATTTGATAACTTTTTTTTTCATTTCTTTTATTAAAGTCATACAGACTGTTTTGAAAAGTTCTGTTTTTAAATAATTTTCGTATTTCATAACTAGCTCAGCACCCATTTACATTATTAGCAAAATTAAGCCATAATCATACGAACAGTTTCAGGTGATTAACGAAAACTCATAAAAAATACTCAAATTTTTCTAAATAAGTTACTTTCAAAACTATATTTATATACAAAATATCATGCTGTTTCATATGATAGGGGTGCCATTTAACAGTAATTGACATGACTCCCACAGAATATGCAAATGTTTCCATGTTCAAAGTGACCCCGACCCATGGGGCGAAATTGAACAGTGGAAAAAAAACAACCTAGGTGTGGGGGATAAAAATGTATAATCTGCTGTATCGTATTCAGCAACACCTCTTGCAACTTTCCAAAAAGTTTCATGTCAATATCTTCAATGTCAATGTCTTCAGGAGTTTCTGTTTAATTTACAAAAATGAATTTAAAATGTTCAAGGTCACCCCACTTTATGGTACATGAAGAGATTGAGGACACTGATTCTGTAGACACTAACAAGGTCGTCTTTGTGTGGCCAGATGACGAACAATGATCATGATGTGATTGATGATATCGACATAGCATCTCTTTTGTCTGAACCAGCACCTGACAACAGGGACGAACAGATTCTTGCTGTTGTTTTTTCTGAATACAATGTGTTAAGTAGTTGATATAAGTATACTGAAGCTTTGGTTGATATTTATTGTCTGTTTATGAACACAGCCTTAAGTACATTGTTGCCTTGTTTGGTATTAAATGTGTGTTTATGAATGTAGCCTTGTAGAGTAATTGTGGACCTCACTTTGGCATCTTTTTGTGAAGGGTGGATAAAATGAATTCATAGAATAAATAAGCTTCACTCTTGTTCTATAGTGTTCTTGTGGTATATTTTAATAATTTTTAATATATACGGGAATTAAATTTCCTATGGGCAAAGTGTCACACATCTAACATACATTAGGACGTACAGTAATGTACAACAAGAATACTTTTCCCGCATGGAAGGTTTCCCTATTATATTCATAATGTACAACAAGTGATAGAAATAAAGTTACATTACTATGGAATCATAATGAAAGGTTATGGCTACAAGTAAAATGTTAAACATCAAATTTGTAACAAATCTTCAGAATATTTTCTCAAATCACCAAAATGATTTTTCTCCATGTCTATTCTGACACATGCCTAGAAGATGTAAACAAATTTATTTTACACACAAAAATTAAATTCTAACTTGTAATTTATGGTTATTCTAACTGTGCTGGTTGTTATCATGTTTCTTCAGATCAAAAATAGGACTACATGACAACTATTAAGCAGCAGGAGCAATGATAAGTTTAACTTTTAACTATCACATGCCTAATGAAAAAAAAAATGCCATAAATTCCTTGCTGTAATTCTATCAGAAACAGCAAAGTTCTTGAAAGAGAAATGGAATGAAATGAACAGTCTCTTGAAAAGAGAATTTAAGTTGAACATTAGCAAAAGCAAAACAAGGGTAATGGAATGAAGTCAAATTAAATTAGGCACTGCTGAGGGAATTAGGAAACAAGACACTAAGAGCAACAGATAAGTTTTACTATTTGAGGCCAAAGTAGAAAAGATATAAAATGCAGACTGGCAGTGGCAAGGAAAACGTTTTTGAAGAAGAGAAATTTGTTAAGACTCGATTTAGATTTAAGTGTTAGGAAGTTTTTTCTGAAGCTATTTGCCTGGTGTGTGGCCTTGTACAGAGGCGAAACATGGACAGTAAATGGTTTGGACACGAACAGAATAGAAGCTTCTG
Source organism: Schistocerca piceifrons (assembly GCF_021461385.2). Taxonomy (NCBI): domain Eukaryota; kingdom Metazoa; phylum Arthropoda; class Insecta; order Orthoptera; family Acrididae; genus Schistocerca; species Schistocerca piceifrons. The sequence goes on from NC_060138.1 coordinate 849,892,691, forward strand.
AAATGTGGTGCTACATAAAAATGCTGAAGATTGGAAACGTAACCATGAGGACGTACTGTATAGAACTGGTGAGAAAAGAAATTTGTGGCAACCTGACTAAAAGAAGCGATTGGTTGATGGGACACATTATTGGACATCAAAGGGGAAACTATTTAGTACTGGAGGGAAGTACAGGGTGTAAAAATCATAGAGGTAGCCCAAGAGATGAATACAGTAAGCAGGTTCAACAGTATGTAAATTGCAGTAGTTATTAGATGTAGAGGTTTGAAGAGGATAGAGCAGCATTACATCAGACTTCTGACATGAAAACAGCAGCAACAAAATGATGAGTGAATTTCCCTTTCCCTGCAACCTTGAAAATTAGCATAATGCAATAAAGTACCTTCACTCTTTCATCTCTAACAGTGACACCATTGTACTGAAGATTGATCACAGTTAATTGCAAACCTTGTAATATCATTCACATCAACAGAGGAAAATGTTCCAAATGCCAACTACGATAAATCCTCAGACTTAACACATCAAACCACCACATTTGTCCAATGAACTCACTTTTTCGAATGATGAATATGGATCACATATTATGACAGCAGAAAATAGACGGTGCTGCCATAAATGAATGCTGCATTAATTATTATTATTTTTTTGTGGTTGTGTGTTGATGAAATTATTGTGATGTGTGAACCCCAGTTAGAATGTGGCAGTTTGCCCCAGTAAATCTTTGATGTGGTAATAGATTGTTGTGCAGAGCTCAATGCATTACAATGACCACGAAAATTAAGTAAGATTAATTTCTGTTTTCTCAAGAACATGGTTCATTTCAAAAATAACAATTCAATGAGTGAATCGTTGTTGATCTCAATTATTTTCTAGTACTTAATTGCAAACAGGTTTATAATCAATGCTGCCAATCCATCTGTTTAAAGTGCTCCATGCCGCTTATTTATAATAGGCCTGTGTGTATAGCTGTTTTTTGAACAATGTACAAATTCATGAACAATATAAATAAATAAAAAGTTCTTCATTAAAGTAAGTTTCATACAACTTACATATTATTCCAATGCCACTTAAATGAGATCAGTTTGCAGTGGAAGTGTAGCTGTATAAACCTTTGTAGTCACTTATTAAAAGCAGTGTGTACGTATAGGGTTTTAGCATATTTATACTGTTGAATTTTTTCTCCCTTTTGCTACAATAAACGTGTTACCAATACAGAACTGTCTAGCGGTTTTATTATGAAGATATAGAATTTCCAGTTTATGTGAATTTGCGACAAAGGAAAACAGGAATGGGAGATAGTTCTGGTTTACATACGAAGTTTAATTGCATTTCGTAAGGAATATCTTTGATGGGCGAACAGTAAATACTGACGCCAGATTTAGAACGAAGTAACGGCAAAAGGTTATGTGCTACAACACTTAAAACTAAACTGACTTTTGCTCCTTGGATTTCTGCCAACGTCGAGAAAAGCAAGTCATTAAATACAAACAATGTACCTGCCGTGTTAAATATTGTTCTCGTCTGATCTGCACCATGCACCTACCTTGGTACACCTAGACTTTACGTCAGCAATGCGACATGTGTACCGGTACGATAATCGGCACTCTGCTTGCACTGATTCTAGTTGGAACTAAAACGACTTAAATGCGCGTTCAAAGTCAAAACTGAATGCCTTTCACGATTGCAGACGTGGTTTGATATCGTGCGTCGAACACAAATATCCCTTCACTCACATGGTCTGACATTATTGATCGCTGGGGAGCTGGCGCGCCGCCCTTGTTTCTCTGACGCTATTGTAGCAGGCATCCGCTGAGCAGCGCTGCCGCATTACCGTGTGATACAAGTGAGTAACGTGGCCAATAATCGAGGCACACATAGTATGTACAACACTCTCGTTAGGTCACACGAAACAGAATACAGAAATCGTTAACCTGAGAAGTCGGTTTGCTTATACCAGAGACGGACAGTAAGTTCATGTCGGTAACGAAGTTTCAACATTTCATTTTCCTGCACATAACAGAAACACAGTAAGAATTAAATGAGCATCGTTTCACACTTGTCCAGCTACCGTATAAACAGCGCTGTAACTTGTGGCGACAGTATCTGACGGGCTGTAGCGACGGTAGCATGTCAGATTTTCGTACTTGTACATATATTAGTAAAGTTTGACAGCCGCGCGGGGTAGCCGATCGGTCTGTGGCGCCTAGACACGCTTAGCTCGGCTCTACCTGTCGGAGATTCGAGTCCTCCCTCGGGCATAGGTGTGTGTGTTGTCCTTAGCATAAGAAAGTTAAAAGCTACATTAAAGTAAGAGCATAAGCCTAGGGACCGATGACCTCAGCAGTTTGGTCCCACAGGAACTTACCACAAATTTCCAAAAGAAAATTAGGAAATTTGTGGTAAGGTCTTGGGATCAAACTGCTGAGGTCATCGGTCCTTAAGCTTACACACTACTTAATCCAATTTAAACTAACTTACGCTAAGGACGACACACACACCCCCATACCCGAAGAAGGACTCGAACCTCCAACGGGGAGAGCCGCGCGGACCGTGACAAGACGCCCAAGACAGCGTGGATACCACGCGCGGCATTTTTCCCCGCTTGACATGGAATTAAGCGAATAAATCGCAATAGACGCCCGAAGAAAAGAAGAAGAAACAGGATTGAATGGTTTCATGCAATCAACATGAGAAGACACGATGTTGGGGCACTCTTTATACTCTTTGAGGACTTGAGAAATGATGGTGATAAAATTTTCAGTTATTTTAGGATGAGCATACAAACTTTTTACGATCTCAAATGCAAAACAACATTTAAGAAAAAACTTTAAATATGTAATTTATAAATTGAATGAATCGAGTAATGCAGTTTCGGAGAGGTATGAGATAGACGTGGATGTGCAAAACGTTCCTGCGAAGTCTTATTTTAGGATGAGTAGATGAGTATGCAAACTTTTGGCGATCTTCATGTAAGAATAAAGGATTCAATCCAACGCTGCAACATATCCTTCAGAGAATGTATCCAACATGTGCACATGTTGGCAGTCATCATCAGGCAAATGAAAAAAAGAAACGTGTTAAATTTTTATTACTGTTGCAAAGGACTTCAGTAATATTATATATCTGAGAGAGAGTTAAAAACGAAAGACGTATATATTAAAAAAAAACTTGCAATAGAAAAATCTCAAATGCAAAACGACATTTAAGAAAAAAACTTTAAATATTTAATTTATAAATTGAATGAACCGAGTGATGCGGTTTCGGAGTGGTCTGAGATAGCGGTGGATGTGCAAGACGTTCCTGTGAAGTCTTGCCAATGGGACTGTAGAGTACGGTACTGGTTACACTGTGCCGAATGATATCCATGGTGCGTACTACGATCAAGCGCTACACTAGCATTTATAGCGTTTACTGATACTTTTCTGTTGTTTTTAATTTCAGAAACGTTTTGTAACGCTCTCAGCTGGATTTCCACTAAAGACGCAACTATCCCATTGAAAAATGGCTTATGCCGATCTTGCTTTTGTTTCAAGGCACTAATTTGTTCATATGGGTTTGGTTTCCTGTATTGGTTCAAGTAGTGTCGATTTTCTAAATGTTTCAACTTCTTGCTTGAAGTAGGATGGTGTATTTCTTCGCTGTCTTTTTCAGAATGTGCGGTAGGTGGCGGAGAATCATCTGGGGGTATGTCTTCAGTCAATAGTTTCTTTTAATTTTTTTCCGAAAATTCTAGCTGTTTGCAGTCCTTTGCTACCTTTCACTCTTTTGAAGTGAGCTGCGAATATTCACCTACTTCTTCATGACAGCTTTCCCTGTGAAAAAGTTACTCGTTGTTAGGCATCCTCGCGACAGTGGCGATAATAACTTTTTTAATTCAAAGGTAATTTGCAGTAATATTACTACACACGAATTGTACGTTACATGATTGACAAAGTTAGAAAAAAATCTTTTCTCGTGGATTTGGAGCGTTTGTTTCAGATGTATGGCCAGCGGTTCTACAGTGAAAGATCTTCAACACAGCTACAGACTCGACAATTCCACTTTCAGCAAAACTGTCACAGATGTTTATAAAAGACATCATATTTACTCCAGTGACTGTAACACTTTCTTTATTTCACGATTGTAATTTCGGCCTTAGGCCATTATCAAGTGAAGATGTTATGGCTATTAGGCCATGTCAACCTAAAATGAGCTGATAATGGCCTAAGGCCGAAATTGCAATAGTGCAATAAAGAAAGTGTTACAGTCACTGGCGTAAATACGATGTCTTTTATAAAGTTCTACATGACTGTGAGTACCAGGTATAAAAAAAAAGTCACAGATGTACTGTATATCAAGCGGTCTTGTCTGTACGGCACAAGTGTCTCTCGGTACCCACATCAGATCACCGGAAGGAAATTTCTGAAAAATTTGAACAAAGAGCCGATTTCCCTCACTGCGTACTAGCTGTCAAGGAAAACATCTTCGCATTGTCCATCCGAATAGTTCATTGTACCTGTTAGAACTGCAAGGAATTTCCGTCTGAATTATTAATCTTAGTGCAAAAAGTAACAAGGTACCAAAGTTTTTTGTTGCTGCCGCGCGTTCCATAAGATTTCACACACATTTGAATATTTTTTTTGTTGCTGCTGAAGCGTTCGGGCATCCTCTCCGACCGGCTCCTGGACGTCAGCTGACGATTGCAAAGAGGATTTATAACAATGGCCACTCGAAGGTATGTAGAATGTACAGTTGGAATAATGAGCAATAAATGGAGGTTTTTCCACAGAGAAATAAAGTTGGATCCCGACTTTGGGATTAATATTGCTAAGGCTTGTGGTGTTTTACACAATTTCATCACTGGAAGAGACTCTTATAATACAGAGGACATTTGGTCGATAACTGGGCTAGAAAGCATAACTCTAAATGAACGCACGCGTGGGGGAGTTTCAGCAAATAATGTCCGGAAAATGAAGATGGTTTATTTTTAACACAAACAGCTCTAATTAAAAGGCAACATTCTAAGAGATATTATGTGAACAAAGCATGAAATTTGGAAATTTTAATGCACTGTATTTAATTTTATTTAATACATATAAAGGTCAGAGTAAGTATAATTTCGCACGAAAAACTCACAAGTAGTGAAGACTAGGTAGAACGACAAACGTCAAATAATGCCAGATGTGAACGCCAACAATAATCCACAACCACCACCCCATACATCGGCTTGGTTTTCCATCACAGGTCCAATTCACGCAGAAATGACTTGTCGTGGACGTGACGCTGTTTTCGCGTCACCGCAGTGTTAACAAAAGGAGCAGTTCACACACAGATGTGGCGCGGTCGCGTTGCTTCGTTGTCCACGCCACGTCAGTTTGTCGCTACGAGTGGGGCACCAAAGGGACGTTGCGGCGGAGACGCGCAACTGCCGCTCTGCTGTTTTCATTAATTTGAAGTCGTCCGATGTGCCTAAAATGTTATACATATTTTATGTAGTTGAAGCAGAGCTACATCCGTCTATGTAGATGGTTTCTCAGAAAAACTTTTACGTTCCGTGTAAAAAGTTAAAAGCCACTCTTTAGGAATCGCGTGCCGGCTGGTGTGGCCTTGCGGTTCTAGGCGCTTCGGTCTGGAACCGCGTGACCGCAACGGTCGCAGGTTCGAATCCTGCCTCAGGCGTGGATGTGTGTGATGTCCTTAGGTTAGTTAGGTTTAAGTAGTTCTAAGTTCTAGGGGACTGATGACCACAGATGTTAAGTCCCATAGTGCTCAGAGCCATTTGAACCATTTTGGGAATCGCGCGTGTTCTATGTAGTCTTTCTTATTCGATTTTGAGGAAACTATTTGGAGAAAAAAATGATTTTTCGACATCTTATATGGGCTGATGTCGCAGCTTGATAGTGAAATGGTTTTATTTTCGTTACTGCCTAAAGTTATCGTGATACTTCCCAAATAAGCAAACTACTGGACATATTTCGAAACGTTTGCAGAAAAGAAGGTAGCCTCTAGCCTGTTAACGATGGGCTGGTTTTAGGACAGTTTTCTGCTCATAAAATATGGCTAACATGTTGAAGTTGTTTTTAACATTGAAAGGAGAGCAATACCTCTTTTCAGGCATGAGTAAATAAGTGATATATTTGGACGTTTGTCCACGACGAGCTACGACGCGCAACACTCGTCATAATGGCCGCGCACTGAGCTGATTTGTGGCTCATGTTTGTCTTTCGTATGTGCATTGTGAAGCCATTTACAATCACGTTTTAACTCAATGTTGCATTAAGAGTTACTTTCAGTTTGAAACTAGAGGTACATAGCTGCAGATCTAGCAGCAGAGTTAACTGTATCTGTTGTATATCTTAATTTTTCTTGTCTACACTGACAGCTCCATTCACGGAACATTCAATAACTGTTATTTTCACTTATTGTCGAACAATTGGTGTGTGTTCGAGCAAGCAGCGCTTGAGAAATGGAATTTTGCCATCGATGTGACTAATATATTCTGTGTTCTGGATGTTTTATGTTTACCTGTTTGCTTACCTATTCTATGTTTATATATTTGGGCTTCTTGATACAGGGAGTGTACACTGAGGTGACAAATGTCATGGGGTAGCGATATGCTCATATACATTTGGCGGTAGAATAGCATGGACGGTGTATTGGTGGAGCTGTCATTTGCACTCAGATGAATTATGAGAAAAGATCCCCATTATGGTCGCGCGACGGGAGCTAACAGACTTTGAAAGAAGAATGGTAGCTGGAGCTAGACGCATATGGTGCATTCCATTTCGGAAATCGATAGGGAATCCAGTATTCAGAGATACACAGTGTCAAGAGTTTGCCGAGAATAACAAATTTCAGGCATTAAATGAGTTTTGCTATTTGGGGAGCAAAAGTAGAGAGGATATACTGGCAATGGTAAGGAAAGTGTTTCTGCAGAACAGAAATTTGTCAACGCCGAGTACAGATTTAACTGTCAGGAAGTCGTTTCTGAAAGAATTTGTATGGAGTGTTGCCATATATGGAAGCGAAGCGTGGACGATAAATAGACAAGAAGAGAATAGAAGCTTTCGAAATGTGGTGCTACAGAAGAATGCTGAAGATTAGATGGGTAGATCACGTAACTAATGAGGAGGTATTGAATAGAATTGGAGAGAAGAGAAATTTGTGGCACAACTTGACTAAAAGAAGGGATCGGTTGGTCGGGCATATTCTGAGGCATCGAGGGATCACCAATTTAGTATTGGAGGACAGCGTGGAGGGTAAAAATCGTAGAGGGAGACCAAGAGATGAATACACTAAGCAGATTCAGAAGGATGTAGGTTGCAGTAGGTACTGGGAGATGAAGAAGCTTGCACAGGATAGAGTAGCATGGAGAGCTGCATCAAACCAGTCTCTGGACTGAAGACCACAACAACAATAACAACCACCTCTCACTGCGGACAACGCAGTGGCCGACGGCCATCACTTAACGACGGAGAGCAGAGGTATTTGCGTAGCGTTGTCAGTGGTAACAGATAAGCAACATGACGTGAAATAACCGCAAAAATCAATGTGCGACGTACGACGAACGTGTCCGTTAGGACATTCCTCAGAAATCTGGTGGTAATGGGCTACGGCAACAGACGACCGACGCGAGGCCTCTGCCAACAGCACATCGCATGCAACGCCTCTTATGGGCTCTTGACAGTATCGGTTGGACACTAGGCGACTGGAAAACCGTGCTCTGGCAGATGAGTACCGATTTCAGTTGGTCAGAGTTTAGGTAGGGTTCGAGTGAGGCTCAGACTCCATGAAGCCATGGACCCAAGTCGTCAAACTGATGGTGTCTTCATGATGTTTGCATGGAATGCACTGGGTCCTCAGGTCCTACTGAACCAATCATTAACTGGAAACGGTTATGTTCGGCTACTTGGAGATCATTTGTAGCCATTAATGGATTTCATGTTCCAAACAACGATGGAATTATTATGGATGACATAGCACAATGTCACGGGGCCAAAATGTTCGCTCGATATGAATCCCATCGAACATTTATGGGACATAATCGAGAGGTCAGTTCGTGCACGAAATCCTGTACTGGCAACATTTTCGCAATTACGGACGGCTATGGAGGCAACATGGCTCAATCTCTCTGCAGGGCGCTTCCAGGGACTTACAAGAGTCCATGCCAAGTAGAGTTGCTGCGCTACGCCAGGCAGAAGGTCTAACACGACATTAGGAGGCATCCCATGACATTTTTGACCTCAGTGGTATGAGGTAAAATGCTGTTTTGTATATTTTTGTAATACACTCCTGGCCATTAAAATTGCAACACCACGAAGATGACGTGCTATAGACGCGAAATTTAACCGACAGGAAGAAGATGCTGTGATATGCAAATGGTTAGCTTTTCAGAGCATTCACACAAGGCTGGTGCCGGTGGCGACACCTACAACGTGCTGACATGAGGAAAGTTTACAACCGATTTCTCATACACAAACAGCAGTTGGCCGGCGTTGCCTGGTGAAACGTTGTTGTGATGCCTCGTGCAAGAAGGAGAAATGCGTACCATCACGTTTCCGACTTTGATAAAGGTCGGATTGTACCCTATCGTGCTTGCGGTTTACCGTATCGCGACGTTGCTGGTCACGTTGCTCGAGATCCACTGACTGTTAGCAGAATATGGAATCGGTGGGTTCAGGAGGGTAATAGGGATTTCCGTGCTGGATCCCAACGGCATCGTATCACTAGCAGTCGAGATGACAGGCATCTTATCCGCATGGCTGTAACGGATCGTGCAGCCACGTCTCGATCCCTGAGTCAACAGATGGGGACGTTTACAAGACAACAACCATCTGCACGAACAGTTCGACGACGTTTGCAGCAGCATGGACTATCAGCACGGTGGCCATGACTGCGCTTACCCTTGATGCTGCATCACAGACAGGAGCGCCTGCGATGGTGTACTCAACGACGAACCTGGGTGCAAGAACGGCAAAACGTCATTTTTTCGGATGAATCCAGGTTCTGTTTAGAGCATCATGATGGTCGCATCTGTGTTTGGCGACATAGCAGTGAACGCACATTGGAAGCGTGTATTCGTCATCTCCATACTGGCATATCACCCGGCGTGATGGTATGGGGTGCCATTGGTTACACGTCTCGGTCACCTCTTGTTCGCATTGACAGCACTTTGAACAGTGGACGCTACATTTCAGATGTGTTACGACCCATGGCCCTACCCTTCATTCGATCCCTGCGAAACCCTATATTTTAGCGGGATAATGCACGACCGCATGTTGCAGGTCCTGTACGGGCCTTTCTGGATACAGAAAATGTTCGACTGCTGCCCTGGCCAGCTCATTCTCCAGATCTCTCACCAACTGAAAACGTCTGGTCAGTGGTGGCCGAGCAACTGGCTCGTCAAAATACGCCAGTCACTACTCTTGATGGATGAACTGTGGTATCGTGTTGAAGCTGCATGGGCAGCTGTACCTGTACACGCCATCCAAGCTCTGTTTGACTCAATGCCCAGGCGTATCAAGGCCGTTATTACGGGCAGAGGTGGTTGTTGTGGGTACTGATTTCTCAGGATATGTGCACTCAAATTGCTTGAAAATGTAATCACATGTCAGTTCTAGTATAATATATTTGTCCAATGAATACCCGTTTATCATCTGCATGTCTCCTTGGTGTAGCAATTTTAATGGCCAGTAGTGTAGTTATTACGTAAATACTTATTTTAAAAAAATACGACTATCAGTTTTATTTTTCTGGACGGACAACGTCGAACCTGTACAGTTACAACGTTATACTGATGAAACACTGGTTTTTCTGAGTTAGTTTTTGCAGAAATATAAATCTTATTTTGAGGTAGTACAACAACACAGTTCAAAACACACAATGTTTACTGCAATACAGATCTTCAGAAGCAGCACTAGAAGATACGGAAGAATATAACACTATTTCTGTTGCAATTACACTGAACATTTCCTGTCCACAGTCAATGGGTTTTGCCAGGAATATGTGCAGATCCACAGTTCACTTAATACGGGCCCATAGAAAATCTCTTCTTCAGCTGGACTATATTGCACATGTCAAGTAAGGCTTCCTTCTTGATACTTTCTGTGGTGTCACAGCCAGACACCACACTTGCTAGGTGGTAGCTTAAATCGGCCGCGGTCCATTTAGTACATGTCGGACCCGCGTGTCGCCACTGTGTGATCGCAGACCGAGCGCCACCACAAGGCAGGTCTCGAGATTCATCTGCCGAGAGACAGTTAGAATAGCCTTCTGCTAAGTCCATGGCTACGACCTAGCAAGGCGCCAATTGTAACAGTGCATGTATCTTACGAGTCTCATTTGTATAGTCAAGGAGTGATTAAAAGTTAAGTATATTCCAAAGCTACGTATTTTCTTTATAGCAGTCATAACGTATCCTGTTCCAGACTAGACGCCAGTCGGCGTGTGTGTACGCGTGCCTTTCGGCTCCCTTCTCAGTGTGGCGTAGCTAGCTTGTTACGCCACAACACTTTCAAGTGGCACAATTTTATTACTCAAGATAGGGAAGACTGTAATGTTATCGAGCAGCAGATTTCTTTTCCCAGCACGTCTCGGCTTCTTTGTAGTGCTTTGACAAATCCACGGTTGCTAGACGTTACTACTTTTTCTTTCCCTTAGTGTAGCAGGGTCGTCAGATGAAATATGTAGCCAGACATACTTAGCTTTTTGAATGACGTTCTGTGCAACCTGTGGTCTAGTGCACTAAGATGCCTGAAACCATCTGGTTCCATCTTGTACAGGAGTCCGTTGTCCTTGGCTTTGGCAGTGAATGGAAACCGGTGTTCTGAGTGAAAGGATATTATGTTCCTCTCCACAAGGGTAAAATTTTTGAGCTCTCATATGATAGGAAACTATGTCCTGTAACGAAGAATTTCTGGTCTAAAGCAGTGAAATATTTACGGATGATCAGATTTTGGAAAAGTGTCGTAATATTATTAACAAATATCACAGAATCAGCAATGTTTAGGCTTACGTTCAAACGAAAATCATATGGAAAATAGGAATTGTGATCAAAACATTCCAGTTTCGTTGCTTTTTTTCTTATTGCTTTCCTTCACTTTGTGTAACGCAACAGAGAAACGTTTTTGAGGCATTCTGTAAAAATGATGGAAACGTTTGAGATATGCGTTCAGTTCTTTCATTACGTCGAATATTCCACATTTCTTCCCGTTTTCCAATCACAGCGCATATACCCAATAACTTCTTCGCCACTCAACGTTTACGAGTTACAAAAGATCCACAGTATCTATATCTTCGTTGATGCAGACGACATATTCTCATTCATTAGTAGGTTATTTTTCATCCAAATCGAGTTTTTGTATTTTGTTCCTAAGATTTTTCATCGAATTTTCCTTTCTTGTTTATCAACGACTTTATTTGGGATCTGCCACCAACAACCGTGGTTCCGGATGCATAAATAGCTTCTGTTTTAACAATTGTTATAATGGCGCAATGTTCCTTTTTGTGTTACAGATTTTTTGTTGTGTCTGCCTTTTTCTTTGTTAGTTTCTCAATTTCTTCTAAATGCTTGACATTGTCTACTTGGGAGAGTTTTCCAAATGCGTTGATTATTAAATCTTTGTCTGTATACTGGGTCGTCACGCATGGAACTTGGAGAACGGCTTTTGCCGATGTTTCATAGTTTCTCCACAGAATGGCTTGCTTTTGGTCTGTTACTGTAGCATATCGAAATGGCATCAACAAATACTAGACAATGAAGGCAAATTTTATTTCGGAGATTTCTGTCAAATGCATATCTTAAGTTTCATTTCCCCATTTTCTGATCACTTTTTCCAGAGCTAAATTGAACAGTAATCTGCATAATCCACTCCCTTGTCAGACCCCTGTTTTGATTCAGAAAGTTCTCTATAAAATTTAATTTTTGATGTTGTGTTCGCCAGCGTTAGTTTGCTTAGTTCCTTCGTTCGTTGATTTAGAATTCTCTAGTACGTTAAACAGTGTCCGTCTACCTACAGAATCATATACATTTTTCAAAATGACCAAATATGGTTTCTATTTGTACACTTTAGCAAAACTGCAGGATGGCTTTTAAGTTCAGAATCTAGTCTGCACGTGATCTCGTTTTTCGAAATAGTAATTGGTATTCTCCAGTTAAGTTCAAATGGTTCAAATGGCTCTGAGCACTATGGGACTTAACATCTGTGGTCATCAGTCCCCTAGAACTTAGAACTACTTAAACCTAACTAACCTAAGGACATCACACACATCCATGCCCGAGGCAGGATTCGAACCTGCGACCGTAGCAGTCGCGCGGTTCCGGACTGCGCGCCTAGAACCGCTAGACCACCGCGGCCGGCTCCAGTTTAAGTGCTAAACTTACTTTTCTAACCTATTAAGCAGGTTTTAGAGATGTTTTTATAGAAGAATGAAAGTGAGAAAGTTCCTCTGCACTTGTATGTAGAAACTACCTAACTTTGTCTTGAAAATTTCGCTGGAAGCCTTAACAAACGCTTGAGCACTGAACTCTTCTTTCCAAAGGTTCCGAATGCCGTTGAAAGTAGTATCCCGTTCCATTACAAAAAAAGAAAGAAATAACTTGGTTCAGTACCTCGGTGGATGAATAAATGAAGATACAAATGTTACTAACAGAAAAATTTACCAGCTCTTTTGCAGACTATCATTTGCCGCAAACTTTCCATCGCTGCCTGGAATAGTTCACGAAAGTCGAGGGCGACCAAGCTGCGTGGTCCATCACGCAAGTTCTGCATGATAATATGTGGCGTAAACGAACAACAAACAGAATGAAGTTCAAGTATCAAACATAACTATTTTTCTCCATTTTTTCTTTGCATGTTAGGGAGTATGATGTGGCGGGGGTTATTTACTTGTTAAGGAGTTCATTGAAGAAGTTATTTCACTAAACGAATAGCATCCATCAGAATTCTTTTTATCATAACAGCAACCATATTCATCTTTATGGAGCAAGGAACGCTTAACCATTACTGACTTCCTTAAATAAATATTTACAGGATACAAGTGCGTAGAATTCCCCTGGTAGTCATTTATCATAAAAGTTCCCTTGGTGTAAATATTGTAAAATAATTTTCACGGAATAAAAACTCTGTTTCAACCACTGCTTCCATCAAAGCAAGACAGTGTAATAAAATTTCCCACCCATAGTGTTGCAAACCAACGATATCAAATGTTTTGAAAATTGTGCTAGAAGTCGTGGCTGGTAGATGAATCATGACGAAATACAAGTGGATCCTCGACAAAGTAGCACATACTACATCAGTGTAGGGAGGCATGTCGGGGAGCATAGGTGCCGATTTTATTATTGAATGGCACCCTACATATACTAGTATGTAAGGGTGCAAAAGTTGGCCGCCACCGACCAAGTACTGACCGTTAAGCGTGCGCACCATTCAGAACACATCGTGGCGACTGTTCTCTATTTCAGATTGCTCCCTCCCTCAGCGACTCTAGAGCTGTGACACTGTAAATACCTGAAGAAGTGTTTTTGTGTCTGTGTGAGCGGATGAGTAATTGATTAGTAATATTAACTGTACTTATATTAAAATACGTTATGCAATATGAGGCACTATGACAAACGTTAACCAAAAGTTCCGAATGTAATTTTTCTTCTACTCCTTGCATTGTATTAAAATAGACTTAATTTAATTTAAAATTGCTTGCCACAAATATGTACCGAATTTGAAGATTATGGTGCTTATAAGTACATTCACGAACCCATGTTTCTACCGTCTGAAATTTATATAATCCCCGTTGATCGGAACAAGGCACATATGCCTCTGAGTTGCCAGCGCTGGGAGGTAAACAATGAACTATTCTTCAGCATGTTATTTTTGGTTCGTATCCAAGTTTTATTTCTACGAGGGTTGGAACTTAAATAGTGGCAACTATTTATTCACAACCGATACAAAAGAGTTACATATTTTCACCTGTTACTGTCCTTCAAAGTAGCTATTAGCGTTATGTAGAATCCCTTGGCAGCGATAACGAAAGCGTAGTCTACCGTTAGCAGAGCCTGTTCTGTTGATGGTGCGAATGGAGCAGTCTAAAGTTATGGTGATTCCCGTGTACGACTGTGATGGTGTTTTCCTAACAAATTACGTTCCTCCAGGTAGACTGTCAATGCACAGTACTATCGTTCGGTTTTGGAGCATCACCTGCGACCAGCTTTGCGAAAGAAGCGGCGACACTTTATGCGCAATTCACCCATTATTTTGCACGACAATGTGCGGGCGCATACAGCGCAAGCTGTGGCTGCTCTGTTCGGTCGATGGGACTGGGAAGTATTTTACCATCTACTATACTCCCCGGATTTGAGTCCTTGTGACTTTGATTTGATTCCGAAGATGAAGCAGAACTGTTCCAGAGATTCGACAGGCAGTAGACCGCTCCATTCGCACCATGAACTGAACAGGCTCTGCTAACGGTAAACTACACCTTCCACATCGCTGGCAACGGGTTCCTCACAACGCTGGTGACTACTTTGAAGCACAGACACAGGTACAAACACGTGATCCTTTTGTATCAGTTGTGAATAAATAGTTGCCACTATTTAAGTTCCAACCCTCGTATATGTTTTGCTATCCCCATCATTTCAACTATGGACTACCGCTTTTAGCGCGCTGTGTGTTTGTAATTTGATGTGAAGAGTGGGAGCGGCTCAAAGGCACTTACCTTTCCGCTACGAGTCGTTAAAAAGTATCTCCGTTCGTACTCTGCAGGTATTGCTGTATTACACTACTCGTCAGTAACCGTTTATCCTTCACACCACTGCTGACAAATCTTTGTAAAAAGATCTTTATGAATTTTTGCACAGGTCATCTGAGGAAGCATCTTCAATTGCCGCGAAACGAATCGTGACTTTTTATGAAAATATTTTACAGGCAGTGCGGACCTCTTCATTCAAACTAAAAGATTCGCCATATCACGACCGCTCATCCCATAGTGGGGGCGTCACTTACCCCTCTGCCCCTGAGATTAACAGTGAACTTAATATAGCTCACGGACGAATTTATGAAAGTCATTTAAAATCGAACAAATATTAAGATATTACTGTCACTATGAGTGTTTTTGTTTGATACTGGCAAGAAAACGACACTCTTAAATAGCTCTTAACGTTAGCTGGAATTTTTGGATTCGGCTATTAGTTTCTAGAGGCACAAATTGTAAAATACGGCTGACAACCGGGGGTCGAATGAACATTTGATTACGGCTGCGTGCGGCCCGCGGGTCGCAGTTTGACGACAATGAACCTAGACCCAAACTAAGGCCACTGCAACTATGACCGAAACGTCTGTTTTTTTCAGTGATAAGTTATCTCAGAATATGACACGGTAGTGTACCCGGAAAACTTACATGTTATACAGGGCGTTTAAAAATTCGTATTAAAGGCTTCTAGGGCTTGTCGAGGAGACTTAGTAAATAGTTTTGGTAAGGAACCCGTGTCCAGAAATGTACTGGTTGGATGTAAAACACGTTGGAAGATCGGATGACTTCCAAATATCCCGCGTCACGGTACGCACACGGTGAAGACGGTGCACTCCAACAGGAATAGTCTTTTGCATATGCCCTACAGCACCCCATGGCATGGACACTGTTTCGAGCACTTGTCGTCGGTTTCTCTCCCACGTGTCGGAGGACGCTCTCTTCAAAGTTGAGAGTGCGGCGCGTCCGTGGAACGTACGTCCCTTGGTCTCCCTCTAGTGTCTTTACGCACCACGCTTCCGCCCATTCCTTGATGCTTAAGATGTTTTCTATCAGCAGATCCCTTATTTTAACCAACTTTTCGATTCAGTAACTCTTCATTAATTACTCCTTCTATCTATCTGATCTTCAGCAGTCTTCTGTAACATCACATTGCAAAAGCGTCTATCTTCTTCTGCTCTGAACTGTTTGTTGTCACGTTTCACTCCCATAAAAGGCTACAATCCCACTCCAGATAAATATCACCAGAAAAGACTTTCTAACATTTAAGTTTATATTCCATGTAACCAGGTCTCTTCTTTTTGAGAAACGTTTTTATACACTGAAGAGCAAAGAAACTGGAACACCTGCCCAATATCGTGTAGGGCACCCGCGAGCGTGCAGAAGTGCCACAACGCCAACGTGGCATGGACTTGACTAATGTCTGAAGTAGTGCTGGAGCGAACAGACACCATGAATCCTGTTGGGCTGTCCATAAATCGATAAGAGTACAAGGGGGTGGAGATCTCTTCTGAACAGTACGTTGCAAGGCATCCCAGATATGCTCAATAATGTTCGTGTCTGGGGAGCTGGGTGGCCAGCGGGAGTGTTTAAACTCGGAAGAGTGTTCCTAGAGCGACTCTGTAGCAATTCTGGACGTGTGGAGTGTCGCATTGTCGTGCTGGAATAGACCAAGTCCGTCGGAATGCACAATGGACATGAATGGATGCAGGTAATCAGACAGGATGATTACGTACGAGTCACCTGTCAGAGTAGATGTATCAGGGGTCCCATATCACTCCAACTGCACACACCCTCCACCAGCTTGGACAGTCCCCTGCTGACATGCAGTGTCCATGGATTCATGAGGTTGTTTCCATACCCGTACACGTCCATCCACTCGATACAATTTGAAACGAGACTCGTCCGACCAGGCAACATGTTGCTGTTCACGGGCCCAGGCGAGGACTAAAGCTATGTGTCGTGCAGTAATCAATGGTATAGGAGTTGGCCTTCGGCTCCGAAAGCCCATGTCGATGATGTTTCGTTGAATGGTTCGCACGATGACACTTGTTGATGGTCCAGCATTGAAATCTACAGGAATTTGCGAAAGGGTTGCACTTCGGTCACGTTGAACGATTCTCTTAAGTTGTCGTTGCTCCCGTTCTTGCAAGTTCTTTTTCCGGCCGCAGCATTGTCGGAGATTTGATGTTTTACCGGATTCCTGATACTCACGGTACACTCGTGAAATGGTCTTACGGGAATATCCCCACTTCATCACTGTGCCCCATCGCTCGTGCGCCGACTATGACACTACGTTCAAACTCATTTAAATCTTTATAACCTACCATTTTAGTTAAAGTAACGGATATAACAATTGCGTCAATCACTTGTTGTCATACATAGGCGTTGCCGGCCACAGCACCGTGTTCTGCCTGTTTACATGTTTCTGTATTTGAATACGCATACCTATACCAGTTCCTTTGACGCTTCAGTGTAGCTAATGCCAATCTGAATTTTATATTCTCTTTAATTTGACCACTATGAATTGAGCGGCTCGGGGGAGCACAATAGTACGCGCCATCGCCGTGTATTTTGCGATAAACGGCTACTGATGCCACCTGTTAGGTGCTCAATGCAATACACTTATTAGTAGTTCTAAATTCACTCAAGAGATGACAGGGCGAACTTATTGGTAAGCACCAGTATCCGTCTGTTGAGGAAACATAATGGTAAGCGACAGAGAAACTGGCGTCTAGTAAAAACAACTCGGTGTACTTCTTCTGAGATTATGGCAAGATTGAACATAACAGAAGATGACGAGTACACTTCCAGTGATATTGATATTTCCGAGAAGGATCCAGAGTACATTATGACTCAGATGACTCAGAGGTATGTTAATTTGTAAATACATTGTATTTAGTACGTTTAACGAACATAATGGTAGGTGCATGTGTGACACGCGCGAAGTTGATACTCGGCGCGTTGGCTGATGGGAGCGTCCGTAAAGGCATTTTCCATTTACAGTCGCTCCCGTCAGCCACCGCATCGAGTGTCAACTTTGTTTGTGCGTTTAATACATACCATTATGTTCCTGAAACAAATGAATCATTAGTTCTTTTGATTAAGTGATGTGTGTATACATACTTTTCATGTACATTATTACTTGTAATAATATTAATGATACAATAATAGTAATTTTGTTGTTATACAGGTTAATAGCGAATCATATCGTATTCCCAAAAACAATGAACAGTGTATTGCTGCTGCACTAACAAGTCAGGAAGGGGCGCTCTAAGAGAAGAGGTAATCTCAGAAAAGGCTGAGGTTCGATTCTCAGCGCAAAATTAAACAGAAGAGGAGTAATTTAGGCGAAGAGTATGTTTCGCATACAGGAGAAACTGTAAGTAAAAGAATTGTGGGACCTAATTGCCAGTACCCTCGTAGGTGTTTCGACAAAGTAGGAGATTCACATGTGATGAAAACGTTCAAAACATTTTCGGAAATAGGTGATTTTAATGTTCAAAGTGCATTTTTATTTTGTGTAGTGAAATGGAATGCTGTTGCACGTCCTCGAAAACTAGTTGCTGAATCTCGGAGAAATTTTACTATTTCGTACTGTGCTAAAGTTGATGACTGTGAGTATTGGGACACGGCCGGCACCATTCCAAAATGCCGAATGTATCCGGTACGTGTTGCCTCTCTAGTCGTTATTACCGTAGCGGGTTGCGACATAGAGAGAGTCCTTTCCTAAGCATCGTTAGTAGACAGCAACAAAGTCGCACGCAGTGTATCCGGCAAGTGTTGACTCTCTAGTCGTTATTACCGGCGCGGGGTTGTGACATAGAGAGAGAAACCCTTTCTGGAACTCGAACCCTGCTCCTCCTGGGTGGAAAGGCCAAGTGCTCCCACCTAACACAATTAAACCACCAGACACACATGGAATTGATGAGAAATTAAAAATGCCGGAGCCCTTTCTGGGACTCGAACCCTGGTGCTCCTGGACGGAATGCTCAAGTGCACCCCCAACACATGAAACCTGTCTAGATGCGGGAGAGGAAGGTTAGGTTAGTGTACTTTATTTATTTTGGTCGAGAAACTGACGCAAAGATCGATCCTAATTGCGTAATTAATCACAAAGATAGGTCCTAATTACACAACTATATGCAAAGCACTACAGAAGGACGGCATAAAACCGCAATACGCCGCGGAAACTGACGATACCATACAACTGGTGTTATCCTGCCAAGAAAAAAATTCGCAGAACCACTCGAAACCAGCGACAGAAACATCGAAACTCTACCCTACACCTACAAGCTGCCAGAGTCGATATTAGCTAACTTTGAGACAGGTGTATTTCCTGCTTTTCATGTATGCATGTTTCTACTGCATTACAGAGAAGTTATTATCAGAGTTTTTTTTTCTTTGTATACGTCTACGGCATTGCATGTTTCGAATTCTTTAAGTTCAATGGGCCCCATGTACAATTAATCTTAAATAGAGTGATGGTAGAACTGCTGTCTGGACGCTTCCATATGAGGTCTACTTTTTTCATATTTGGCCTTCGTGGTCCTTATGCGCAATTAATGTTAGCTGCAGTAGAGTCGTTTGGTAGTTACCTTGAAATGAGGGTCTCTAAATTTAGTGTTTACAGTTCCTAGGAAAGAACACCGTCCTCCAAGGACTTCTGTTTGAGTTCTGAAAGCAGCTCCATGGCACTTACAGGTAACAAATCTAGAAGCCATTCGCCGAAATTCTTCAACATGACCTGGAACGGATCAATCCCACCAGTGAAGTAAGCAGGACGATAGTAATACTTCACCTGAAAGTTACTGGTTTATTATTCCTACTCATCAGCATTAACATGCATTTTTTCCGCATTTAAGGCTAGCGACCATTCATCACACCAAATGGAAATTTTGTCTAAATCGTCTTGTGTCCTCCTACAGTCACTCAGCTTTGATGACTTATCGTAGACCGCTGCATCGTCGGCAGACTATTGACCCGCCAAATCATAAAGAGAACAGCAGCTATCCAATTGCACTGGGCTACATATTGGATATAGCCACTCTCTTATCTCTGAGCCTGTTAAATATGCTCGTGCCTTCGTTAACGGGCTGCGATGGGAGATCGTGTCATATACCTTCCTGAAATCTAGAATATGTAATCCACCTGTTACCTTCCTTTATAGTTCTAGATATATCATGTGAAATAAAGGCATGCCGAGTTTTGAACGAATGATGCTTTCTAAAATCAGGCTGATTCATCAACATAAACAGCTTAGCCTCAAGAATGTTTATTATATTCGAAATGAGAATACGTACAAAAATTCGGGAGCAGTCCGAAGTTAGGGATATTGGTCTGTAATTTTGCGGTCTGTTCCTTCATCTTTCTTGTATACTGGAGTGACCCGCGCTTTCTTTCTTTCCTTTATACCATTCGTTTCGATCTTCGTGTTGGACGAGAAAGAAAGAGAGAGGGAGAGAGAGAGAGGCGGGGTGATGGACCAATTCCCTGGAGTACTCCTTCTAAAATCTAACAGGAATGCCATCCGGACCAGATGATTTGTCTGTTTTTCAAATCTTGACGGTACTTCCTTATGTCAGTTACACATCTTACATACGGGGGTCCGTCCGAAGGTCAAGAGACTGCATGTTTGTACGGTTTTCATGCTTGAACGATGTCTTAAACGTGAAATTTTAAACTTAGGTTCGGCTTTTGCTATCTTCAACTGCCGCACCAGACTGGTCAACAAGGAACTGATTGGAATCCTTAGACTCGCTTACCGATTTTACACACGGCCTGAAAGTTCTCGGCTCCCTGCCAAATCTTTTGCTAAGTTGTGACGGTGGCAGTTACGTGCTTCACGCATTAATATTTCGGCAGCCGGCTAATGGCTTACGAGGCCTCGATTCAATCTATTAAACGTGCTTGATTCGATTATTCTATTCCCTACAGCTTACAGCCATGAAATATCGGTCAAATTATACATCATCTTCGTTTTCCATTAATTTCGATGGTACTTCATTCCTAAATATACGGCTTACAGGTAGTATTGTTTAGTGCTCGTCGCAGTTATGAGTACCTGTAACTACAAGCGAGGTTCATTACAAAAGCGATTCATTACAAAGGCGATACTGTCTGACTCGAAATAGCCAGGAATCTATGACAGGGTATGCTAATACACAGAAAATTCGGTGCATAACTGATTCTTTGTCTATGTTATGCACAAAACTAATTTCATTTTGTTTTGATGTTATTTATTTATTTATTGATTTTAGTTTCAGAAGCTATCCCCGATAGCTCCGCATCGCCGTCACTACTACCATCACTGCCAAGATGGTACTTACTTCCGGAGGATGGGTATGGAAAAGATGATAATGATGACGATGACGACGATGTAATATTTCTCTGTGAAATAATAAATATCGACTAAAAGCACTACATATTTTGGAACACAACCTACGAGCAGCTTAGAGACAGAAGTGATGACACTTTCTGCGGGACCTTGTAACGCCGGAAATGCATATCCTCCTATTTCCATCTATTGTACTATTTTTTTTCCTTGTTTTGTTACCTCAAGATATGACATTTCTGTCTCTTTATATATTGTAATCGTTTTACTGTTTGTATATATATATTTATGCACTCATGTCGATGTATAATTGGTTTGTTTCGTAAATATTATTTGTATTTTTACGCTGGGTCTTGCCTAGGGAAAACTGCTATCGAACGATTACGTCGATAGGTCGTGTGACGAATCAAAGTGTGTAGGATCTTTGGTAGTGTTAACTCTGCCGCGTGGAGCGCGGGCAGAGCAGTGAGAGTCTGGCTGGAGTAGCGAGTGGAGCAGGTGTGTTGTGAGAAGCTCCCGCGAGTTGCCGCGCTTTCGGGGTTTGGCAGCATGTAATTGCGCTCGACTCGCGGTGATAGTTTCTGACATGGTGTCGCGGACGGGAAGCATTAGCTGGCGCACATCAAGAGCCCGTTTCGCCTGGTGACCGTGTCGAGAAGAAGGCGCGCCAACATCCAGCTTCTGCAACAGCGACGGCCGACAATGAGTGACTGTCGCCACCTCCTCGATCGACGGCTTCAAACCTTCAATCAACCAACAAGGAAGACTAAAAGCACGTAAAGTTTCAGAACTGTACGGCAGACCTCAGCTTTTCAAATTGTTCCATTTGCCTCGCAAAATTACAGCAACTTAGCATGAACCTTTGTTGCTCATTGTCCCAATTGCATTGCCAAGCAGGGTCCCTTCCTTTTCCGAAATGAACCCGAGTGTCGTTGAAATTCAAACGCCAGCATTAAAATAATATATTTAGATTTCACTGCTTTAATTTCAAAGTTCAGTAGCTGGCTACAATATTTAGGTTACACGAGCACAAATTTAGAGTGCGAGTTTTGTTAGCATATTTTAGCTTACCTGTGACTGCAGCTCAGCTTGGTACGTACTAAATTTTACTATTGTTAATAGTTCAGAATCATTTAATTCAAGTTCAAAGTTAAATCTCTTGTTTCTAAATTGCGTAGAGTCAAGTTGCTTTTGAAATGATTGTTGAGGTAGTCCAAGACTAACCGTATTTTACTGGATTTCGATGTGCTTCAGAAAGAAAGCTCACTATTAACTTCAGCCACTAAATTAACTTTCGATTTTCCGGTTTTATTAATTCTTTTGCTAAATTAAGTCAGAGTGTAGCGAAATTTATTACTTCTGACAAACTTTCAGTTTTCACACTACACGTGTCAACCTTCAGTTGCCACGCTTCTAGTGTTAATTATATGTGTAATAACCTTTCTTTTTCAGTTACTATAGTAATTGTCCTTAGGACTGGCGACCGTGATTTCTCCCAAATCTCAAATATCTAATTACCGCTAGTTAATTGTTAACGTAACGGCCGCACATTTACTTTCTTTATTAACTTTACCCCTTTTCAAAATTAATTTCCACCAGTTTCATTTGCATTTTTCCTTTCATTTAGATGTAACCCTTTCCTCCCTCTTTACCGATAGATTAACTTCGGTGACGATTGCTTTTCCCAAATTTCCATTAGGTACACGCGGTTTAATTTCTCACTGTCATTAAGGTCGATAAGTAAGGGGGGAGGTTACACGTGGCGACCTGGTGACAGGACAATCTTCAAATTTGAGGTTGTTCTGGACACGAATTTTGCATTGTGCAAATCTCGTAACAAAGTACTGGTTACGAAATGGTCGATACGTCAGCGAGAATATTCGTGTGAGGAATCCTAATTAGAGTTGAGATTTGGCAGTTATATTGAAAATTATTAAAATGAGTGAAGGCAACAATTGCCAAAATTTGGTAGACTTGGATACGGAACAATCGGTCGAACAGTGGGAAACGCGCACCACGGTACCCATTGTTCAGGGGCAGGCGGCTAGCATGAAAGACGCGACCGGCGAAACGCAACAAAGAGCAGAAATGGAATTCCAAACTTTAGAAAATGTTTCGGAATCAGAAGTGAAAATCAAATCTGAATCCCTTGATGACGAATACGGGGGGACAATTAAAGAGGAAGCCGCTACGGAAGTAAAACCGGTAGTTTCCGGGAATTTAACTGATTTATTGAACGTTTTGATTAACGAAATCAAGAGTCAATCGGTCAAGCAAGAAGCTCAGTCTGAAAAATTTGAACGGATGCTAGACAATCAGAACAAAGCTATTAACGTTGTTAACAACAATGTTGAAGTTGTTAACACAAAAGTCGATAAAATCAAAGACGATATTGTCGTGATTAATACCGAAATCGGTAATCTTAAACAGGAAATGATAGGCGTTCAGGCGGAAATTGCGAGCATAAATACTCGTTTTGATTCCGAAATTAGCAGAATCGAGAAAAGCGTAGGAGACGCAGTTGCTCCGATCATCGAGAATAAGGTGACGGAACAAATTCAATTAGTGAGAAAAGAGGATCAACAGAAGGTGGAAACTTTAAAGGCTTTAGTATCCGAAGTAGATACCAAAGTGACGAAGCAGGCTAACACCTGCGAAGAGAAAAAGAGGGAAGTGGAAACGCTTGCGACAACCACTTGCCAAGTGATTACGAGGGTGTCGGAATTAGAAAGGAAACTTGACGAAAAACAGAGCTATGTGCCAATCTGTGCACATAGTTCGGAGTTGTTGACGAAAGAGGAGCGGTTCGACCACTTGAAAAAAGGCGGTATACACCCGACGGATTTCATTAAAAATTGTGAAAGAGTTTTACCCAGATCATGGACTAATGAGAGAAAAATTAATGCGGTTATTGATGTGCTGGCTGGTGATGCCAAGCATTGGGGCTTAAACCTCGACATTACGAACCTGACTTTTGACGAGTTTAAAAATTTGTTTCTGGCTGAATACTGGTCAGAGCAAAAACAGCAACGTGTCTGGCGCGAATTTGTCGTATCGAGGCCTTTCGATGCGAATTCGCGCGGTTCGATGAGGGAGTTTTGTGAGGGCTGGATCCGCAAGTTGGAATATTTGCGTGATCGCCGCACGGAATCCGAAATAGTCTGGGAACTCTACAAAAAGCTTCCAGATGATACAAAACGCTACGTAGGGAGCAATCACAGGACAATCAATGATTTCCTGGGAAGAGTTGAGGACGAGGACTATTGGCGCAATAATCGCGACAGTGGTAGAGGCCGTGGTAACAACAACGGGTACCACAGCAACGATAACCATGGGAATAATGCATACCGCAACCATGGCAGCAATAACAATAATGGTTCGGATCGTAATAACAATCGGTACAATGCAAATAATAACAGGAATGACGGAAACCAGTATCATACTAACGTGATACGGGCTTCACAGAATAGTAATAACGCCAGAGGGTGTGATCAGCCGCCTCAGCAGCATCCGGGGACCGTATCTGCTGGGACGAGACAGGGAAACCATTAGCCGCGCCGGTGAGGGGCCGACCGGGCGTGGAGAAATTTTGGCGGCCCAATAACAGGAGAAAACCCAGGTGTCGTCGTTATGAAAATCCCGTGTGGAATAATCAACGGCGGGAGAGTGTGCCAGTGTTAAGAGAAAGGAGTGCGCCCACAAGTAGTAGATCAGCTGTATACACGGCAGTAGAAGGTACATTCACTGTCAGTGAGAACAATTTAAGTAGTGTTCCGGGAATCGATTATAAGGTGCCAGCTGTAATACCCACAGCGGAACTGGAGATTGAGTTTAAGAATGATTCGCAATTGTTGAGAGAAGATCAGATGTCGGATAAAACGTCCGTCATCGAGCGAGGGGATGCAGAGAGGGATGAGGTCTGGTTAAGGCAGTTCGGTCGCTTATACGACGAACTAAGAGATTATAGGGGTCTGTATGGGAGAAGTGTTTATAGGGAGCGCGGGCAGGATTTGCCGCGTCTCGTCCCACAGGAAGATAGTATTTGTGAAGTGATGGAAAGTTCTGGCCCTAACCGGCAGACTTTACCAGAAATAGTTGATGTTAATGGGGAGCACGAGCAAGATTCGTCGTGTTTCGTCCCGCAGGAGTTGAATGTTGAAGTAGTAACGGAAAGTTCTGGCCCTAACCGGCAGACTTTACCGAAAGTTGTAATGGTAGAAGTAGCCGACCCATCCGACGCGAACATCCAGTTTAAACATTGCGAGAGTATTAAGGAGAAAGATTACGAAAATTTTAGTGATAGCCGGACACGATTGGTAGAAAACCACGTAGATTACAGTGTGTATGAGGTTAGAGCTGACGTTATACGGTCAGACGATAGCAGTGTGGGTTGCGCAGATCCAGAGGAAGTAATTGCAGATACTACTGGGCACATGTCTCCAGGTAGATTGGCAGATGAGATCAATCTGGTTAAAGAGGAATCAACGAAGGTGACAATTAGTGAATTGATAGCAAAGCTACACTCACTAGTTGACGAGTTACAGGAAAAGGTTTCGGTATTGGAGGCGACGCTACAGACTAAGCCTCAGGACAAACGTGTTGAAATAAAAACTGTATGTGAACAGAGGCTGAAAAAGCCGCCAGATAAACTGGATTTAGGATCAAAGCCGGATGGTTTTTTCTGGAATGACCTGGATATAGACGAGGATTTACTGTGGGAAAATAAAGAAACAGTCGAGGACAAGTGTAGACAGATAGTAGTGTCCGTTAATATGCACGACCTACAACTAAACGTGTTGATTGACACCGGTGCAGAATTGAGTGCTGTATCTGGGAAAATATTTGAGTTACTGAAAGACAGACCTGGCATCGTAGTTATGCCAGTAACAGGAGTGAAAATTATCGGTGCTACTGGGAAGGCCAGTAAACCGGTCACAAAACAGACTTTTGTCAACTTCGAGATATGTGGGGCACGATTTGAACAAGAGTTTGTCGTCGTGCCAGACTTAACTACGGAAGTAATTATCGGGTTAGATTGGCTATTAAAGTACCGTGCAGTGATTAACTGCGAAAACAAAACTTCGACATGTACTTCCCAAGATAAAACAATAGTAGTTAGTTTTGACGAGGCAGGAGACGGTGTGCATAGGCAATACCAGCCTATAAACATTGTTAAGTGGCCGGATGACATTGACGTAGGAATGAGTTTGAACTGCCGTAACATGAGGAATCTCGGCATTGACAATAATGTAGAAAGTGAATTGGAAAGTATTGTAGACGGTGTGTCAAACGTAACACACGAACAAAGACGAGGCCGACTTTCCCGTACCTATTGTCATCACAACCATAGGGCATGGGGCTAATATGAAGCAGAATTTATGAGAATTATGAACACCTTGAGACATGAATCGACGGGATTTTCTCCAGAGGAAATCCTGTTGGATGACAGAAGTAAAAGTTTAGTGGAAGAGATAATCAAATTCCCTCCACGGATTAACATTAGTATTGGCGTGAAAAAGGATCGTTTGCGAGAAGTAATGAAGCTAAAAGCCGATGCTCACATACGTCGTCATGACGCTAAAGCGCGTTTTGCTAAGTTTGCAATCGGAGACTTAGTACTTGTAAAAGCTCATGAGAAATCGAGCGAGATAGACCATGAAATCTCTAAATTTAAGTTTGTTTATAATGGACCATATAAAGTCATTGGTATACCTCACACAAATGCTTACGGAATATTGTAGACTTGAAATTGTACCAACCTAGGATCGATTAATACCACACAATGGGTAATTTATACAGTATGTAAAATAGAGTGTAAGATTTAACGATTTGCTAGATTGCCATGCTTTTGACTGACCAAGGGCATTAAAGAAGTTGTAATTAATAAGTAATTGATTTTGATTAATCAATTTAATTTTAATCAATTTAATCATGATCTAATCAACTGAAAAAATCCAAGCTGCTAGTTTAAGTTTTCAGCTGAGTCACAGTAGATTAAGCAATGTAAATATGATTTTGTAACTAGCTGTAAGATTCCATGAATATGTGTTTTACTAGTCATTGCCGATGTACTTAGACGCTGTTTTAAGTTTCAGGCTTGTACATGTGTGATGATGGACAGTGTTGAGTTATCCACTGTGATAGTGTTAATGGACTCCTTGAGATTACTCGGGAGTGAGTTTTTCCTAAAGAATTCAGTGAAACGGACGTTCTGGAAACGCCGTCACAAGGGCGAGTGAGATCAAGCGTGCCGCACACGCGGGCGCAACAATACTGGCGAGGCGAGCCGCTGTCGGCTCTTGTGCCGCTGTCGGCTCTTGGGCCGCTGTCGGCATTCTTTGTACTTGCGAGTACGGAAGGCGGAATTGTTTTTCTTCCTGGACAGCTGAAAGAATTCTACTGTCAATATTTATGTTTTTTTTTTCGATCTGATGTGTGTTATTTTCTTGTTTAGCGTTTAATGGACTCCCATGACGAGAATATTAATTATGAAAGGGTTATGTAAAAATGTGTATTCTATGTAATTAATTATTAATTTGCGTATTTTGATCTACCTGTTTTTATGACCATGTACTCTGATTAATTTTGTAAATAGTATTCCATTTCATGATAGTGTTACGGAATTTGACGATTTTGGAATAGCTAAACCATTTTCAATATCTTCTATGAATTTTAATATGTTGTCAACCTGTTTTATTTTGTGCAAGATGACAGAGTGGAATAAGATTAGTTATTATGGTCTAAAAATTGATTTATGGTTAATTAGACGAATGCTAAATGTTGTTGGTGTTTTGAGCATATGCATTTCCGCTGTTTCTTTTTTGGGACATTTTCTGAGTCTGTTTACGTTACACGAACATCCTCAGACAATGTGGGGCACGTGTAACGCCGGAAATGCATATCCTCCTATTTCCATCTATTGTACTATTTTTTTTCCTTGTTTTGTTACCTCAAGATATGACATTTCTGTCTCTTTATATATTGTAATCGTTTTACTGTTTGTATATATATATTTATGCACTCATGTCGATGTATAATTGGTTTGTTTCGTAAATATTATTTGTATTTTTACGCTGGGTCTTGCCTAGGGAAAACTGCTATCGAACGATTACATCGATAGGTCGTGTAAAGAATCAAAGTTTGTAGGATCTTTGGTAGTGTGAACTCTGCCGCGTGGAGCGCGGGCAGAGCAGTGAGAGTCTGGCTGGAGTAGCGAGTGGAGCAGGTGTGTTGTGAGAAGCTCCCGCGAGTTGCCGCGCTTTCGGGGTTTGGCAGCATGTAATTGCGCTCGACTTGCGATGATAGTTTCTGACATGGTGTCGCGGACGGGAAGCATTAGCTGGCGCACATCAAGAGCCCGTTTCGCCTGGTGACCGTGTCGAGAAGAAGGCGCGCCAACATCCAGCTTCTGCAACAGCGACGGCCGACAATGAGTGACTGTCGCCACCTCCTCGATCGACGGCTTCAAACCTTCAATCAACCAACAAGGAAGACTAAAAGCACGTAAAGTTTCAGAACTGTACGGCAGACCTCAGCTTTTCAAATTGTTCCATTTGCCTCGCAAAATTACAGCAACTTAGCATGAACCTTTGTTGCTCATTGTCCCAATTGCATTGCCAAGCAGGGTCCCTTCCTTTTCCGAAATGAACCCGAGTGTCGTTGAAATTCAAACGCCAGCATTAAAATAATATATTTAGATTTCACTGCTTTAATTTCAAAGTTCAGTAGCTGGCTACAATATTTAGGTTACACGAGCACAAATTTAGAGTGCGAGTTTTGTTAGCATATTTTAGCTTACCTGTGACTGCAGCTCAGCTTGGTACGTACTAAATTTTACTATTGTTAATAGTTCAGAATCATTTAATTCAAGTTCAAAGTTAAATCTCTTGTTTCTAAATTGCGTAGAGTCAAGTTGCTTTTGAAATGATTGTTGAGGTAGTCCAAGACTAACCGTATTTTACTGGATTTCGATGTGCTTCAGAAAGAAAGCTCACTATTAACTTCAGCCACTAAATTAACTTTCGATTTTCCGGTTTTATTAATTCTTTTGCTAAATTAAGTCAGAGTGTAGCGAAATTTATTACTTCTGACAAACTTTCAGTTTTCACACTACACGTGTCAACCTTCAGTTGCCACGCTTCTAGTGTTAATTATATGTGTAATAACCTTTCTTTTTCAGTTACTATAGTAATTGTCCTTAGGACTGGCGACCGTGATTTCTCCCAAATCTCAAATATCTAATTACCGCTAGTTAATTGTTAACGTAACGGCCGCACATTTACTTTCTTTATTAACTTTACCCCTTTTCAAAATTAATTTCCACCAGTTTCATTTGCATTTTTCCTTTCATTTAGATGTAACCCTTTCCTCCCTCTTTACCGATAGATTAACTTCGGTGACGATTGCTTTTCCCAAATTTCCATTAGGTACACGCGGTTTAATTTTTCACTGTCATTAAGGTCGATAAGTGAGGGGGGAGGTTACAACCTGACCATCATTTTGCAGAACAATGCTCAAGCACGTAGAGTGCAAACTGTTACTGATTTGTTTGACTGATGGGACTGCTGAGTGCTGTACCACCTACTGCGGTCCCCTGACGTAAGTCCTCGTGAGTTCAACTCGATTTCTGACTGAAGGAAACACTTCACGGCATTTGCTTGACGACTGCTGCAACTCATCGATTAACAGACCGCGCCACTCGAACTGTCGACACATGTGACACTGCTAAGAGCATCACTGGCAAGGGTTATACACTATGCTGGAGACTACTTTGAAGGTCAATAAAACTTTGAAAGACATATTTATTTTGTACGAGCTGTAAGTAAATAGTTTTTCCACTGTTAAATTTCCAATCCTCGTATATAAACTCTCTCCTAGTATCCACCATCTTCTACAAGACGAGTCCCTTACAACAGAGTATACCACAGAGGTGCATGTGTGTTTGATGCTTTAGAAATACGCAGTGTGTTGCCTCTACAGTTGCTAAATTCATCATAGCATCCACAGTGAGTAAATGATACACTGTCACTGTTGCGGCCAAAGATCTCAATACAGAGATAGAATGTATTGTACTTAAACTGCCAACAGCCTTGTTCAGTATATTTCAGTAATGTCCAGCCTCGTACCTACCCATATATCCTCAATTTACACTATAACTTTGATGCCACTGGCTGATCTCCATGACAGCAGCAATATCTCCCTCCCTGTAATACTATTACTTGGAGTGCAATAAGACTCTCTTCACCAACTGTTCGGTGTTGTAATCAAGGAAGAAATTAACCGCATATTTACCTTCTCAGAGGAACCGAAAGTATAGGACCACTCGGATTACGTTTCGCAGACTCATCCATCATTCAATTTGATTTCGTTTAGCTCCCATACAGCTCAGCTGATGACGCCATTCTTACGTGCTCTCCGTCCCACTCAGCAACTTGTGTGATGAAGACGCTCGATCTGCTCACCACACAACGAATTGAACCACTGATGGTGTTAAAGATTAATATGTTTTAGAACAGTTAGTCTAATTCTGAAGACGACGCTAGTTTGACTGATTATGGCATTGGTCTTCCGCTCCTAGTCTGCTTCTGTCTGTAACGGCAGGCTCAATTCAACGTCATGCTTATCTGTTGAACAAAACAAGAGTTAGTTTTACACGCTACAACAAGTAAAAATCAGTGATAGTGGTCAAGGTTCATGGCTGGACTTGAGAGCATCTATCTTTTGTGGTGACCTTCATTATCATCCTTTAAACTGACTGGCGTGTTGTTTTAGCGTCTCTGCTTAACTCAAATAGTTAAGCCTAGACTCGGCTAGCGTCGCTAATACGTCTCTACAACACTCCTACGGCCCAAATCATCAATAAGCTCTGTCGATCACGCTATTGCGTGCGACCAGCCACCTGATTTACGTCTTTCTATGACGGCTCAAAAGTCGTCTTTTCACACAACATCCTCATCGCACCGATTACGAATTATCCATGTTTGATGCGTCCCTATCGCCTAATTTCGATTGACTGGCCACCGGATAGTCGTTTTGATCACCGTACTCACACTATCAACACAATTGAGATAACAGGTGCGTCTCGAACACTACTGCGTCGGACAGACCATCTCATAATTATCACCCGAAACACCCACAATCACCATACGCCGATAACGCAACGGGTGGGTCCTGAACACTACCGCATCGGACGTCATACCCTGCACTCGTCTCAAGAAACGCAACACATTCGGTGGGACGCAATATCCACCTACCACATCACAACACGCTCAACACAGCCCAAATCCATCCACCACAGAGCCAGATTTTATCCTGAAAGCTCTCCTGTCCAATAGCCTTGCCATAAAATTTTGTATAGGAAGTTATCTACATAAGATAACCCCTTCTATAATTAATCTAATACTTCTAAATATTGTTTGTGTCATAGCTGAAGCAAATTTTCTATACTAAGCGACCCAGTGGTCCCCATACAACAAAATTTAACATCAAACACATAATATACACACAATCCATGCCAAAATAAGACAAGCACATGAAAATAGGAAAATAAATACACACAACATAAAACAAATAATCACAAAACACAAATAAAACAGTGCCTATACTAATACAAATAAACATCGTCAACAAATCACAAAAATCTAATCTAATTATACACTACTTTGTTCCCGGCCGCGTTCTTCCGCTGCTGAGTGTGCCGCCCTAGTCATTCTTGTCTGTTTTGCGCAGTTTGCGTACGGTCAGGGTTCGCCGGACGTATTTTGATTATTTGTGTAGGTTCTGGATTGCGGTCTTCACTCGCTCTCCAGTTCTGCACTGGTTGATCCCTTCCATTTTTATTGGTTGGTTTCCAGTTATTATTACCCTGGTTCCACCTACGTTCCTGTGGCGGATAATGTTTGTCCTCTATTATCGCGTCACTTCGGACTGTTTCTTCAAGTTGCATGCTTTGTGGGCTGCACCGCGGAACTTACCCGTAAGATGACAATGGTCTCTACGAGGAGTCTCAGCTTTTCTATCTAAGGCCAGCCCGCAAATATGACAATTAACAGCCTTTTCATACAAGTCATCATTTTCCTTTGATTTGGTCATGGGAATATTGATGCTGTAGAGCTTGTGAACTTGCCATGAAAGTTTTCCAAGCTCAGTGAGAAGCCAAACCGCCGGATCGCCCCCTACATAAGACTGATAGCTATTAAGTTTACAATCATATGCGCATACAACTTGGAACGCAGTCGCATAAGGTAAGTGTTTTTGTGTGAAGGTTGTGTGTGAGGCTAAGGGGTTCCCTTCACAACGAGTAATAGGAGCCAGCAAGCATCAAAATCGGCGTACACAACAAAAGGACAACGCTGCTCGTGGTGAGCATTTTTAAATTTAATGAAGTTATTTTCCTCAGTGGACATAACAACACGTACCGGGTCCATGCATTCACAATCTAATAGATGTGTCGCTAATAACTCTTGAGATGAAAAATAATTCAAACACCTTATACAAATATGTTGTTTATGTTCATTTTTACTTAACTGGGAGGAAATGAGTCGGGACATGTCTTTGATCCAGACGTAGTGATAATTATCACGTTCGGAGAAGAGCAGCATGTTGACATGCAACTCTCGCTCACATGCAAATTTTGAGAAATGGAGGGGGCCTACTACTGTATGCTTGTTCTGCTCATCTGACTTGCTTTTCCTCTCCAGGCCACAAATGTGGACCGATATTGCGGTATTCTGAGCTTAAAACTTAGGTATATCCTGGATTCTTAAAGGGAACTCTATTCCATCAAAGTTGTACTGTCTCTTAATATCTTTGACTTTGTAACTGCTGGGACGCTCGGGATGATGTTTGTAATTGTATTTGTAATTTCTCTCGCAAGCCAGGACTGACCATGCAAAACACGCATTATCATACTTATTTTGAACATTAATGCACGCCTGCTTTTTCTCAATATCTATAGGGAGTTTAATATAACTGAACCCTCCATTCATTGGATCATAGACATGTATATGGATGTCGAGGTGTGGTATACTGCTGAGCGCTTTAGCGGATCCACGTACTTCCATTTCGGAAAATCGGGCCATAATAGCGCTCAGGGTGGATTCTCGGTACAACTCAGCAATCGATGTGCTCCGAGAAATAACACCATTTTCACCCCATATATAATGCAGAGTAACCGTCTCCGCGTCACCTTGATGCTTACGGGGGTGACTCAGTTCACTGCATAATACCGCACTGCATTTAAAGGCGTTAAATTCCGGATCTTCTAAGAGTTTGAGGAGCTCGGTCTCCAAGACGGGGAGGCACGCCTCCAAAAACCTTACAGGATCGCGATACCTCCCGCATGGATTCTCAATTCTGGTGAAAGAGATTCGCCCCTCAAACGCTCTAGCAACTGCTGAGTATTCTAAGGGAGTCATTACGCTGTTATTCTGGTCGAATTCGTAATCGATAGGACGGGGGAGAGAACTACCGCTAGCCATAAGGAAATTACTATTATTACTGTTGCTACAAGTAGGAGTCCACCCGATAGGTGAATGGACTGGTGATGGGTGATCGTAATCATCATCAATTGCGGGGAGAGGTATACGTCTCGGAACGCGTACCTTGCATGGGCGGCGAGCTGCTGCTTCTAGAGGAGGAGGGGGTGACAGTCGGTTTGAAGGGCCAGGCTGTGGCGACGGCGGACGGGCTGCGCAGCCAAACGGTTGCGACAGCGCTGGGGGAGGAGATGGCGCTGACTCTCTCTCTCACAACCCCGCGGGCCCGCCGTCGCCACAGCCTGGCCCTTCAAACCGACTGTCACCCCCTCCTCCTCTAGAAGCAGCAGCTCGCCGCCCATGCAAGGTATGCGTTCCGAGACGTATACCTTTCCCCGCAAATGATGATGATTACGATCACCCATCACCAGTCCATTCATCTATCGGGTGGACTCCTAGTTGTAGCAACAGTAATAATAGTAATTTCCTTATGGCTAGCGGTAGTTCTCTCCCCCGTCCTATCGATTACGAATTCGACCAGAATAACGGCGTAATGACTACCTTAGAATACTCAGCAGTTGCTAGAGCGTTTGAGGGGCGAATCTCTTTCACCAGAATTGAGAATCCATGCGGGAGGTATCGCGATCCTGTAAGGTTTTTGGAGGCGTGCCTCCCCGTCTTGGAGACCGAGCTCCTCAAACTCTTAGAAGATCCGGAATTTAACGCCTTTAAATGCAGTGCGGTATTATGCAGTGAACTGAGTCACCCCCCTAAGCATCAAGGTGACGCGGAGACGGTTACTCTGCATTATATATGGGGTGAAAATGGTGTTATTTCTCGGAGCACATCGATTGCTGATTTGTACCGAGAATCCACCCTGAGCGCTATTATGGCCCGATTTTCCGAGATGGAAGTACGTGGATCCGCTAAAGCGCTCAGCAGTATACCACACCTCGACATCCATATACATGTCTATGATCCAATGAATGGAGGGTTTAGTTATATTAAACTCCCTATAGATATTGAGAAAAAGCAGGCGTGCATTAATGTTCAAAATAAGTATGATAATGCGTGTTTTGCATGGTCAGTCCTGGCTTGCGAGAGAAATTACAAATACAATTACAAACATCATCCCGAGCGTCCCAGCAGTTACAAAGTCAAAGATATTAAGAGACAGTACAACTTTGATGGAATAGAGTTCCCTTTAAGAATCCAGGACATACCTAAGTTTTAAGCTCAGAATACCGCAATATCGGTCCACATTTGTGGCCTGGAGAGGAAAAGCAAGTCAGATGAGCAGAACAAGCATACAGTAGTAGGCCCCCTCCATTTCTCAAAATTTGCATGTGAGCGAGAGTTGCATGTCAACATGCTGCTCTTCTCCGAACGTGATAATTATCACTACGTCTGGATCAAAGACATGTCCCGACTCATTTCCTCCCAGTTAAGTAAAAATGAACATAAACAACATATTTGTATAAGGTGTTTGAATTATTTTTCATCTCAAGAGTTATTAGCGACACATCTATTAGATTGTGAATGCATGGACCCGGTACGTGTTGTTATGTCCACTGAGGAAAATAACTTCATTAAATTTAAAAATGCTCACCACGAGCAGCGTTGTCCTTTTGTTGTGTACGCCGATTTTGATGCTTGCTGGCTCCTATTACTCGTTGTGAAGGGAACCCCTTAGCCTCACACACAACCTTCACACAAAAACACTTACCTTATGCGACTGCGTTCCAAGTTGTATGCGCATATGATTGTAAACTTAATAGCTATCAGTCTTATGTAGGGGGCGATCCGGCGGTTTGGCTTCTCACTGAGCTTGGAAAACTTTCATGGCAAGTTCACAAGCTCTACAGCATCAATATTCCCATGACCAAATCAAAGGAAAATGATGACTTGTATGAAAAGGCTGTTAATTGTCATATTTGCGGGCTGGCCTTAGATAGAAAAGCTGAGACTCCTCGTAGAGACCATTGTCATCTTACGGGTAAGTTCCGCGGTGCAGCCCACAAAGCATGCAACTTGAAGAAACAGTCCGAAGTGACGCGATAATAGAGGACAAACATTATCCGCCACAGGAACGTAGGTGGAACCAGGGTAATAATAACTGGAAACCAACCAATAAAAATGGAAGGGATCAACCAGTGCAGAACTGGAGAGCGAGTGAAGACCGCAATCCAGAACCTACACAAATAATCAAAATACGTCCGGCGAACCCTGACCGTACGCAAACTGCGCAAAACAGACAAGAATGACTAGGGCGGCACACTCGGCAGCGGAAGAACGCGGCCGGGAACAAAGTAGTGTATAATTAGATTAGATTTTTGTGATTTGTTGACGATGTTTATTTGTATTAATATAGGCACTGTTTTATTTGTGTTTTGTGATTATTTGTTTTATGTTGTGTGTATTTATTTTCCTATTTTCATGTGCTTGTCTTATTTTGGCATGGATTGTGTGTATATTATGTGTTTGATGTTAAATTTTGTTGTATGGGGACCACTGGGTCGCTTAGTATAGAAAATTTGCTTCAGCTATGACACAAACAATATTTAGAAGTATTAGATTAATTATAGAAGGGGTTATCTTATGTAGATAACTTCCTATACAAAATTTTATGGCAAGGCTATTGGACAGGAGAGCTTTCAGGATAAAATCTGGCTCTGTGGTGGATGGATTTGGGCTGTGTTGAGCGTGTTGTGATGTGGTAGGTGGATATTGCGTCCCACCGAATGTGTTGCGTTTCTTGAGACGAGTGCAGGGTATGACGTCCGATGCGGTAGTGTTCAGGACCCACCCGTTGCGTTATCGGCGTATGGTGATTGTGGGTGTTTCGGGTGATAATTATGAGGTGGTCTGTCCGACGCAGTAGTGTTCGAGACGCACCTGTTATCTCAATTGTGTTGATAGTGTGAGTACGGTGATCAAAACGACTATCCGGTGGCCAGTCAATCGAAATTAGGCGATAGGGACGCATCAAACATGGATAATTCGTAATCGGTGCGATGAGGATGTTGTGTGAAAAGACGAGTTTTGAGCCGTCATAGAAAGACGTAAATCAGGTGGCTGGTCGCACGCAATAGCGTGATCGACAGAGCTTATTGATGATTTGGGCCGTAGGAGTGTTGTAGAGGCGTATTAGCGACGCTAGCCGAGTCTAGGCTTAACTATTTGAGTTAAGCAGAGACGCTAAAACAACACGCCAGTCAGTTTAAAGGATGATAATGAAGGTCACCACAAAAGATAGATGCTCTCAAGTCCAGCCATGAACCTTGACCACTATCACTGATTTTTACTTGTTGTAGCGTGTAAAACTAACTCTTGTTTTGTTCAACAGATAAGCATGACGTTGAATTGAGCCTGCCGTTACAGACAGAAGCAGACTAGGAGCGGAAGACCAATGCCATAATCAGTCAAACTAGCGTCGTCTTCAGAATTAGACTAACTGTTCTAAAACATATTAATCTTTAACACCATCAGTGGTTCAATTCGTTGTGTGGTGAGCAGATCGAGCGTCTTCATCACACAAGTTGCTGAGTGGGACGGAGAGCACGTAAGAATGGCGTCATCAGCTGAGCTGTATGGGAGCTAAACGAAATCAAATTGAATGATGGATGAGTCTGCGAAACGTAATCCGAGTGGTCCTATACTTTCGGTTCCTCTGAGAAGGTAAATATGCGGTTAATTTCTTCCTTGATTACAACACCGAACAGTTGGTGAAGAGAGTCTTATTGCACTCCAAGTAATAGTATTACAGGGAGGGAGATATTGCTGCTGTCATGGAGATCAGCCAGTGGCATCAAAGTTATAGTGTAAATTGAGGATATATGGGTAGGTACGAGGCTGGACATTACTGAAATAGACTGAACAAGGCTGTTGGCAGTTTAAGTACAATACATTCTATCTCTGCATTGAGATCTTTGGCCGCAACAGTGACAGTGTATCATTTACTCACTGTGGATGCTATGATGAATTTAGCAACTGTAGAGGCAACACACTGCGTATTTCTAAAGCATCAAACACACATGCACCTCTGTGGTATACTCTGTTGTAAGGGACTCGTCTTGTAGAAGATGGTGGATACTAGGAGAGAGTTTATATACGAGGATTGGAAATTTAACAGTGGAAAAACTATTTACTTACAGCTCGTACAAAATAAATATGTCTTTCAAAGTTTTATTGACCTTCAAAGTAGTCTCCAGCATAGTGTATAACCCTTGCCAGTGATGCTCTTAGCAGTGTCACATGTGTCGACAGTTCGAGTGGCGCGGTCTGTTAATCGATGAGTTGCAGCAGTCGTCAAGCAAATGCCGTGAAGTGTTTCCTTCAGTCAGAAATCGAGTTGAACTCACGAGGACTTACGTCAGGGGACCGCAGTAGGTGGTACAGCACTCAGCAGTCCCATCAGTCAAACAAATCAGTAACAGTTTGCACTCTACGTGCTTGAGCATTGTTCTGCAAAATGATGGTCAGGTCCCGCAGAAAGTGTCATCACTTCTGTCTCTAAGCTGCTCGTAGGTTGTGTTCCAAAATATGTAGTGCTTTTAGTCGATATTTATTATTTCACAGAGAAATATTACATCGTCGTCATCGTCATCATTATCATCTTTTCCATACCCATCCTCCGGAAGTAAGTACCATCTTGGCAGTGATGGTAGTGGTGACGGCGATGCGGAGCTATCGGGGATAGCTTCTAAAACTAAAATCAATAAATAAATAAATAACATCAAAACAAAATGAAATTAGTTTTGTGTATCACATAGACAAAGAATCAGTTATGCACCGAATTTTCTGTGTATTAGCATACCCTGTCAGACAGTATCGCCTTTGTAATGAATCGCTTTTGTAATGAACCTCGCTTGTAGTTACAGGTACTCATAACTGCGACGAGCACTAAACAATACTACTTGTAAGCCGTATATTTAGGAATGAAGTACCATCGACATTAATGGAAAACGAAAATGATGTATAATTTGACCGATATTTCATGGCTGTAAGCTGTAGGGAATAGAATAATCGAATCAAGCACGTTTAATAGATTGAATCGAGGCCTCGTAAGCCATTAGCCGGCTGCCGAAATATTAATGCGTGAAGCACGTAACTGCCACCGTCACAACTTAGCAAAAGATTTGGCAGGGAGCCGAGAACTTTCAGGCCGTGTGTAAAATCGGTAAGCGAGTCTAAGGATTCCAATCAGTTCCTTGTTGACCAGTCTGGTGCGGCAGTTGAAGATAGCAAAAGCCGAACCTAAGTTTAAAATTTCACGTTTAAGACATCGTTCAAGCATGAAAACCGTACAAACATGCAGTCTCTTGACCTTCGGACGGACCCCCGTATGTAAGATGTGTAACTGACATAAGGAAGTACCGTCAAGATTTGAAAAACAGACAAATCATCTGGTCCGGATGGCATTCCTGTTAGATTTTAGAAGGAGTACTCCAGGGAATTGGTCCATCACCCCGCCTCTCTCTCTCTCCCTCTCTCTTTCTTTCTCGTCCAACACGAAGATCGAAACGAATGGTATAAAGGAAAGAAAGAAAGCGCGGGTCACTCCAGTATACAAGAAAGATGAAGGAACAGACCGCAAAATTACAGACCAATATCCCTAACTTCGGACTGCTCCCGAATTT
This sequence comes from Schistocerca piceifrons, assembly GCF_021461385.2. Taxonomy (NCBI): domain Eukaryota; kingdom Metazoa; phylum Arthropoda; class Insecta; order Orthoptera; family Acrididae; genus Schistocerca; species Schistocerca piceifrons. The sequence goes on from NC_060138.1 coordinate 849,931,858, forward strand.
TTGTACGTATTCTCATTTCGAATATAATAAACATTCTTGAGGCTAAGCTGTTTATGTTGATGAATCAGCCTGATTTTAGAAAGCATCATTCGTTCAAAACTCGGCATGCCTTTATTTCACATGATATATCTAGAACTATAAAGGAAGGTAACAGGTGGATTACATATTCTAGATTTCAGGAAGGTATATGACACGATCTCCCATCGCAGCCCGTTAACGAAGGCACGAGCATATTTAACAGGCTCAGAGATAAGAGAGTGGCTATATCCAATATGCAGCCCAGTGCAATTGGATAGCTGTTTTTCTCTTTATACTTAAATGATTTGGCGGGTCAATAGTCTGCCGACGATGCAGCGGTCTACGATAAGTCATCAAAGCTGAGTGACTGTAGTAGGACACAAGACGATTTAGACAAAATTTCCATTTGGTGTGATGAATGGTCGCTAGCCTTAAATGCGGAAAAAATGCATGTTAATGCTGATGAGTAGGAATAATAAACCAGTAACTTTCAGGTGACGTATTACTATCGTCCTGCTTACTTCACTGGTGGGATTGATCCGTTCCAGGTCATGTTGAAGAATTTCGGCGAATGGCTTCTAGATTTGTTACCTGTAAGTGCCATGGAGCTGCTTTCAGAACTCAAACAGAAGTCCTTGGAGGACGGTGTTCTTTCCTAGGAACTGTAAACACTAAATTTAGAGACCCTCATTTCAAGGTAACTACCAAACGACTCTACTGCAGCTAACATTAATTGCGCATAAGGACCACGAAGACCAAATATGAAAAAAGTAGACCTCATATGGAAGCGTCCAGACAGCAGTTCTACCATCACTATATTTAAGATTAATTGTACATGGGGCCCATTGAACTTAAAGAATTCGAAACATGCAATGCCGTAGACGTATACAAAGAAAAAAAAACTCTGATAATAACTTCTCTGTAATGCAGTAGAAACACGCATACATGAAAAGCAGGAAATACACCTGTCTCAAAGTTAGCTAATATCGACTCTGGCAGCTTGTAGGTGTAGGGTAGAGTTTCGATGTTTCTGTCGCTGGTTTCGAGTGGTTCTGCGAATTTTTTTCTTGGCAGGATAACACCAGTTGTATGGTATCGTCAGTTTCCGCGGCGTATTGCGATTTTATGCCGTCCTTCTGTAGTGCTTTGCATATAGTTGTGTAATAGGGACCTATCTTTGTGATTAATTACGCAATTAGGATCGATCTTTGCGTCAGTTTCTCGACCAAAATAAATAAAGTACACTAACCTAACCTTCCTCTCCCGCATCTAGACAGGTTTCATGTGTTGGGGGTGCACTTGAGCATTCCGTCCAGGAGCACCAGGGTTCGAGTCCCAGAAAGGGCTCCGGCATTTTTAATTTCCCATCAATTCCATGTGTGTCTGGTGGTTTAATTGTGTTAGGTGGGAGCACTTGGCCTTTCCACCCAGGAGGAGCAGGGTTCGAGTTCCAGAAAGGGTTTCTCTCTCTATGTCACAACCCCGCGCCGGTAATAACGACTAGAGAGTCAACACTTGCCGGATACACTGCGTGCGACTTTGTTGCTGTCTACTAACGATGCTTAGGAAAGGACTCTCTCTATGTCGCAACCCGCTACGGTAATAACGATTAGAGAGGCAACACGTACCGGATACATTCGGTATTTTGGAATGGTGCCGGCCGTGTCCCAATACTACTGTGATGTTAAAGGCTGCAAGAAAGCTTTTTTGCCATTCATGGTCTGCATAATAATCGCGGTCGCGTGGAAAATATACAGAAGAAAGTCTCATCTGAATTGAGCACGCCACACCAGGACAAACGCGGCGAGCATTCCCTGTGTCCACATGCGTACTCTGAAACAAGTGTTAACCACGTCAGGGAACACATCGACAGAATAACGAAATACGAGACCCTTAGACAATGATGGCAGATTGTACCTGGGAGCAGTCTCAACTATTGCCTCCTGTCACGATCACTATAAGTACGTCTTCTGCACGCAGATGTCTTATGATCCTGTATCTCCAGACAAGTATAGGCGAATTTTTACTGAAAAATATAACATAGGAGTAAAGTCACCAAACAACGATACGTGTAAGACTTTTGACAAGTTAAAAATGAAAATTGAGAGTACTGTTGAGCCCCAGTTGGAAGCAAGTCTTGAGTGTCAGTTGGAATTACACCAGGCTAACATTGGAATCTAGACAAAACGAGCAGAAGCAATCAGTAATTTTCATGTTGTGACTTTTGATCTGCAGCAGACTCTCCCAGTTCCTAAGTTAAGATGTGGGCCAGGTTTTTGCAAAAGGAAAATTTGGTTATATAACCTGAATGTTCATGATTGTGGCTAGAACAAAGAGAACTGCTTCTTGTGGAATGAGACAACTGCTGCCTGTGGATGAGAGGAAATTTTAAGCTGCCTTTTATGTTACTTTGATGAAAACGACATAAAAGGACTCTCATCGCGATATATGATAACTCCTGTGGCCAAAATAATAACTGGAACATGGTTCTGTTTTGGAAGTATCTGGTATCAACTGGAAGATTTCGTGTGACCGAACACCACTTTCCTGTTAGTGGGCACACGATGTTGCCCTCTGATACGAGATTTCGCGACAACTGAAAATTACGTATGCACAAGACGTGTACAGTCCATATCAGTGGTTGGATATCATCCAGAAGTCAGCTTAGAAGAATCCATTTTTTGTGTACAATGTGAAAAGAGAGTATTTCTTTCAAATAGGGCACTCAAAAGAAGCATTTGTCTTAAGACAGTTGATGGTCGAGATGTCAACCTAAAGAATGTATGCAGATGGAAGGTGACATCAGAATATCCATCATTTTTATTCATAAGCGACACATTCTGTCAAGGCATCTGGCATGAAATAAGTTTTAGAAAACGTGGAAAGCAATGCGCTGTTCCTATCCTTCGGCTTAAATACAACGGGCCAAGACTTATTGAAAAGCAGAAAGTTGCTGACGTCCTGTCGCTCATAGATTGTATACCTCCAGTCCATCATGGATTTTTCCTGTCACTAAAGCCAACTGTTTCAGACAGAGAACATGCCAGTGATGAGAGTGATAAGTGACAATGTCGTTTGAGTAAAGTGTTGAATAGTTGTAAATTTTCATAATTAATTTTCTGTCACCATGTATTTTTAATGATGTATGGTTGGTAAAACGTAATCGCATCTGTAGGACCATAATGTAGTACTTTTTGTATATTTAATTTGTTTTAGTCAGTTCTCAGTTTTATTTATCTCTGCATAGAAGAAGACAGATGTTAAAAGCACCAAAGCATAAAAGCAATGTTCGAAAAAAATTATTCAAATTTGTAGGTCAATTCTAACTTCAAATCCACTGTATCTCAAAACTACGATTTTGGCGCTTACCATTGTGTTCCCTCGAGCCGCTCAATTATTTTACTGCCCAAATAGCAAAACGTGTCTACTACTTTCAGCGTCTCAGTTCTTAATCTAATTCCTTCAGAATCCCTCTATTTAATTCGATTACAGTCGATTACCCCTGCTTTATTTTATTTCTTTGATATTCATCTTATACTTCTTTTCGGTACATTATCCATTCCTTTCATTTGCTCTTCAGAGTCTCTTGTCGTCTCTGGCAGAATTATAAAACCATCACCAAACCTCAGTATTTCTGTTCCTTCTTTCTCTGAACAAAAATTCTGTTTCCTTTAAACTTGCTAATTGCACAGACTGAATGACACCCGGGACAGACTACAACCTTGTGTCAATCCATTCTCAGCTTTTGTTTCCTTTTCATGTCTTACAACTACAGTCTGGTTTCTGTATAAATTGTGAATAATCCTTTATATCTGCGACCTTTGAATTTCAGAGAGTTTATTCTAATCATTGCTAGAAGCTTTGTTTAAATCTACAAATACTAAAAACGTCGGTTTATCTTTGTTTAACCTGTCCTTTAAGATAAGCTGTAGGGTCAGTATTGCCTTGTGTGTTTCTACATTCCTCCAAAAGCCAAATTGATCTTTCCCAGCAACCTCTACCAGTTTTCCTCTTCTTCCGTATATAATTCCTGTCAGTATTTTGCAATAAAGACTTATTAAAAGTGATAGTTCAGTTATCACTCCTGACTTCTTGAAACGTGAGTTATAACATTCCTCTTGAAATACGAATATGTTCTTTGCCTACTTTTATGCCGCATTGTATAGTTTTTCATGGCTGATTCTTGAAAAGATCTCAATAATTCTGATGGAATGTTGTGTACTCCATGGGCCGTTTTTTGACTTACGTCTTTCAGTTCTCTATCAAATTCTTCTCGCAGTATCATACCTCCCATCTCATTTTCATCTAATTCCTCTTCTGTTTCTACAATATTATCCTCACCTCCAACTTTCAGATTTCCCTTCTTTGCTTTGCACAGGTTTGTGATCTGAGCTATTAATATTCATTCAGCTGTTTCTCTTTTGTCTAACTGCCTCTTTAATTTTCCTACAGGCGGCATCCATCTTTCCTATGGTCATCCGTGATTCTACAGCCTTACATTTGTCCTCCAGCCATATATGTTTAGCCATTTTGCATTTTCTGACAATTTCATTTTCTAGACATAAGTACCCTCTTTTGTCTGCTTCATTTGCTGGATCTTTATATTTTCTGCTTTCCTTAATTAAATTCAATATCTCGTGTATAACCTAAAGATCTCTACTGGGCGTTGCCTTTTGCCTATTTCACCCTACACTGCCGTTACTGTTTACTACCTAAAGATCTCTACTAGGCATTGCATTTTGCCTATTTGATCCTGTGCTGACTTCACTGTTTCATCTCATGAAGCGACTGATGTGTTGTCTGTTGTATTCCTTTACCCTGTTTCATCTAATCGATGCTTACTGCTTCTTTTGAAAATCTCAATCTCTTGTTCTTTCAGGTTATCCAGGTCTCATCTTCTTCATTTCTCACCTTTCTGCAGTTTCTCCAGAACTGTTTTACAACCAATAAATTGTGGTCAGAGTCTACTTTTATTCCTGGAAACGGTTTGCAGTTTAGAATCTTTTTTAGAAGTGTCTGAGCTACTATGATATAATGGATTTCCAATCTGTGGGTGTCTCCACATGTAGAACCTTCTCTCATGATTCTTAAACCAATCGTTTTGTACATGTTCCTTGAATTTTAATTGCAGGTATCTGACGAAGGCAGTTGCTGAAACTGTGTAATAAATAAATAAATTTATCAAGCGACAGAGACGGCTCTATTCACAAAACAATTAAAGCGTTCCTGAGAACAACAATAGCCAATATCAAACAAGCAAAAAATTCCATTTGTTATCATACCCAAAGTAATAAGAAGCAAGTCCAAAGTGAAGCTAAACCACATTTTTCTACAACATGCATCCAATGTACAAATTATAGTACCACTGTAAGGTAGTTAACTCCTTGGTTTGCCATCTACACTAACACAACAAAAAATGTAAATGAGTCACTTCGCAGAAGAGTGTTAATGCATCAAATGTACACCACCCACTTTCAGTATCACACACATTCCCGCGCAAGCAGCAGTGAAGAAACCAATATAATGTAGCTACCGTCCTATATCATTACATAAGTAACTAAATATTACTTTGATTTCAGAACTTTCCTGCATTAGCTAAAATTGTACTAATAAGTAGCCTAAATTTAGCCTCCTCACCATAAATCAGACAGACTATTACAGTTCACAAATGACAAACTCTTTACCACAATATACATGGACATTGAGTAGCAGTACCATATCTCTTCCTACGGGCTATATTACTAGTATTTAGAAAACACAGAAAAATAAAAGCACATGTAAGACTGGACAACTAAAAAAACCTTACACTTATAGTTGTGTGTTACTATACTGATGCGTAGTGAGGATATTTAGAAATATTACTTTTTTCCTCACAAATTAATTTCTTCACAAATTTTTTCCTCACAAATTAAAATTAAAAGAGTATTTAACGAAAGAAACAAGAGATGGCAATTTGTCTTAAATTTGACATGACAATTCTTCCATTTATACCTTCTTTGTATGGTTACATCTGTTACGTATGTTATCTTGATTGTGGTGATAATTAGTAATATACTGATCAGTTAAATAGAAATGAAGTAAATAAAAACTCACTTGTAAAGCCAATTCTCATTGCCACAGCTGTCCATTCTTGATCAGATATAAAATTGTTGTGGCAATCCTTTTGCTTCACGTCTCCTAAGGTACACTACTTGCACACTTTGGATGTCAATATCGCAGTGAAATCTGTCGACATATTGGATACTGAGTAGCAACACACTTCATGAACACTCTCTTCCCAATGCCTGTCGCACGTTCTACAGTGAAAATGTTCAAACAAATTTGAATTTAAACATTGCCTGTTGTAGAAGAAGCTAGGTTATGCCAGAAACTTCACTTCCATAATATAATACCTATGGTTGTGTTTTGTCACCTGATCATGTCATGCACAACTTACTTTAAATGTTCAGAAATATAAAATGTTGCTCTTAACAAAACGAAAAAGAGTAGTATCCTATGGCTTTAATATCAATCAACCACAGTTGAAATCAGTCAACTCATACAAATACCTGGGCTAACACTTTGTATTGATTTTAAGAGTAATGATCATATGCTCTCAGTTGTGGTTTACTGGTACAATACTAAGGAAATATAATCAGTCTACAAAGGAGATTGCTTATAAATCATTCATATGACCAATCCTCGAATATTGATCAAGTGTGTAGGAACCATATGGAGTAGGACTCACAGGAAATACTGAACATATACAGAGAAGGACATCATGAATGGTGACAGGTTTGTCTGATCCATTGGAGAGGATCACAGAGTTACTGCAGAAATGGAACTGGCAGACTCTTAAAGATAGACACAAAATATCCTGAAAAAGCCTACTTACAATGTTTCAAGAACCAGTTTACATGATGACTCTAGGAATGTACTACAACCACCGACATGTCACTCACATAGGGATTGTGAGGATAAGATTAGGATAATTACAGCATGCACGGAGGATTTTAATAATTCTTTGGCGCTTCATGTGTGACTGGAATGGGAAAACCCTAATAATTGATACAGTGGGAAGCACACATTGCCACACACTTCACAGTGGTTTGCAGAGTATAGATGTAAATGTAGCTGTCGGTTGTCTTGTGAGAGGCATCCTGCATAATGTTTTAATATAATGACAAGAAATATTTACATGAGAGCTTAGTATATCGATTTGGCTAACTTCCAAGAAATCACACTACAGAGAAATATGAGTATATCACTTGAAAAATATTCTACCAAAAATTTGTCTGTACTATTCAATTGCTTGTGAGAGGGCCTGCTCACATGAGTAGGTCTGCTGCCTGACAGGTAATATCCCACCCACATAAAGATGCATAAGCAAGGGCTGACAAAAAATCTCATATGGTTTATGAATCCATAGATCGAAGTGGCAGAGAAGTGAGTAAGGGTAGTCAGAAAGGGAAACATAGTCTACTAAGAAAAAGAATATAAAAAGACAAAAAGAAAAATCCTGATTTCCTGAATGTAGATGGAAGAATGGAATCAAAGCCATTCCCTCATTTACACTCTTGCACAACCATATTTTGAGGACGAAAGTTAACAATCGTGTGTCCTTTTGCATCTGTATTTAATATATCATCGTTATCACTTAGTAAATCTCTTTAACTAATTTCCAAACTACCATGGATACTAAGTGTGTGAGCTGGAGTAGGAAAGTTAGTTCAGGGGTTTTGTGCAGCTGTTGTGACAGGTGGTTTCATTGGGGAAATTGTAGCATCGTGGGAATTGGGGAAGCAAACGAGACTCTTCCATTCTCTTGCAGGGTTTGCCCAAGAGATAGCATTATAGATGAACAGGAGGAGAAAATTAAAGCCCTTCAGGCTGATTTGGACAGAGCGAGGGAGGAACTGAAGAGGTTAAGGGGAGAGGAGGGCAAACAGCGGTGGGAAGTGGTAGCTGGGAACGGGGGCCACATAAAGAGGACAGTGTCTGACAGTTTCCCAATTGGCACAACCAATAGATTTTCCTTGCTACCACAGTTAAGTAAGGAAAAGGCTCCGGTAGAAGTAGATGTAGTTAAGATGCAACAGAATTTCACTAGGAAACCAACTGTTTCAAAAAAAAGTAGAAAGTAAGAGGAAAGTTCTGTTGTTAGGTAGCAGCCATGGAAGAGGTGTGGGCCAGATTTTGCAAGAAAAATTAGGTGACAAGTACCAGGTCACAAACTTTTTCAAGCCAAGTGCAAGTCTTAGCCAGGTGGTAGAGGATATAGGTTCCTTGTGCAAGGGATTCACAAAGCAGGATCATGTGATGGTAGTGGGTGGGGTGGGAAACAGTATTGATAGGGATCAGGGCTACAGCATTGAGTGTGACCTGGTGAAAATAGCCTCAGCAACGACCCATACCAGTGTTGGGCTGATGCCTGCTTTCGTGCGGCATGATCAGCCCCAGTTGAACCGCTCTGTCAGGAGGGTAAATATGGAGTTGGATCAGTTGCATAGGGCAGCCACTCTGTCAGACATTGGATTGGTTCCTGTCGAGGCTATTGATAGGGGGGATTTCACAAGGCATGGCCTACATCTCAATAGGAAAGGGAAGGGTAAACTGGCAGGGTTATTAGCGAAATCTATAAAGGGGGACACTAGTACTCATGGATGTACCTCTTTTTTAGGCTAATATCAGTGTCCAATGAGAAGTTCATGCAGGCAGGTGCTAAAGAGGTCGAAAACTCACAAAATTCTCACATTAGGAAAGTAAATAATAATTGTACATATTTAACCAAAATATTGGTGGATTAAAGTAAAAAGTAGATTCTCAGAAAAGTAGAGTAAAAAAATAATTTACCATTTTTCATCAAAATATTCCGGGATTGAAGAATGAAGTAGATGAGCTCCAGGTTTGTTTAGATGACATTGAATCTAATAATGTAATAGATATACTATGCCTGTCTGAGCATCACATTGTGTCTGATACGGAAAAGGTAAATATCAGTGGTTATAAACTAGCTGCACATATGAGTAGAGAGAATAAGGTGGGAGGAGGAGTTGCCTCATATGTCAAAAGTTATCACTGTGTAGAAAGCTTAGATACAAAAAAGTTTTGTCTAGAGCAACATATAGAAGCATGTGCCTGTCAACTTAAACTGAAGGAGGGCTCTTTTATAATTGTAACAGTATATAGGTCTCCTTCAGGAAACATTCATTTATTCCTGGAAAACTTGGATGCCTTGTTGTACTATCTGTCAGATAGGGGAAAGCAAATTATTATTTGTGGGGACTTCAATGTTGATTCATTGAAAGAGTGTAATAGGAGGAATGACCTGGAAGTCTTGATTGGTTCTTTCAATTTGACATCAGTCATTAATTTTCCTACTCGGGTAGTAAAGGACAGGAGCACATTGATAGATAACACTTTTATAGACTAAGATAGGTTAAAAAACATAAATTCTTGTCCTGTTGAGAATGGGCATTCTGATCATGATGCTCAGCTAGTTACAGTATATGACATAGCTCCATTCAGTAATTCAAAACTACCCTACAAAGTTGTGCATTCAATTAATGACTCAACAATTAGAAATTTCTGAGAAAATCTTCAGCAGTTAGACTGGGATGAGGTGTACAAGGAACCTGATGCTAATTTAAAATATAACTTATTTCGTGATACACATGTAAGAGAATTTGAAAACTGTTTCCCCAAGAAAGTAGTTAAATCTAATTATAAGAAACTATGCAAAAAAACCTTGTCTTACTAAAGGAATAAAAATACATTGTAACCACAAAAGGGAACTGTATCTAACAACAAGAAAGAGTAATGACCCAGAAACAGCCAAATATTATAAAAACTACTGTGCTACATTAAGAAAGGTTATTAAAAAGTCCAGAAGCATGTGCATCATGTCTGGGATTAATACCTCTGATAACAAAGTCAAAACAATTTGGTATATTATTACAAGGGAGACAGGGCAACCAAGAGTACAGGATGATGGCATCACCATCAGAGCTAATGGAAACTTGATAAACAACAAGCCGGAAGTCAAAAACATTTTGAATAATCATTTTTTAAATGTTGTAGAGAAAATAGGATCTAAATGTTCATCAGAAGAAGCAAGGCAGTTAATGGAAGAGGCCTTACCCACACCATTTGAAACAATTGAAATTCCACCCACCTCTCCATCTGAAATTAGGAAGATAATAAACTCTCTCAAGAATAAAAGCTCACATGGGATTGATGGCATTTCCAGCAGGATAATAAAAGCTTGTTCCCAAGAAATAAGTGGGATTCTTAGCCACATATGTAATAGCTCTCTGAAGCAGGGTATTTTCACAGGTAGACTGAAGTATGCCATTGTTATACCACTGCATAAAAAAGGGGATACGTCTGACATCAACAACTACCGCCCAATCTCTCTTCTGACTGCCTTATCCAAAATTCTTGAAAAGTGATGTATTGTAGAGTTGCTTCACACCTTTGTAAAAATAAAGCTTTAACAAAATGTCAGTTTGCTTTCCAGAAGGGTTTTTCAACGGAAAATGCTATATATACTTTCACTAATGAAATATTAAATGCTCTGAGTAACCGGAAGTCACCCATTGGGATTTTCTGTGATCTATCAAAGGCTTTTGATTGTGTAAATCATGGAATACTTCTAGATAAGCTCAAGTATTGTGATATGGATGGGACAGTGCTCAAATGGTTTAAATCATACCTAACTGGAAGAGTGCAGAAAGTTGAAATAAACAGTTCACATAATATGCAAAAAACTGGTGATTTCTGAAACTGGGGAACAATCAAGAATGGGGTGCCGCAAGGTTTGGTCTTGGGTCCTCTGCTGTTCTTAATATACATTAATGAATTGCCATTTTATATTCACAAAGATGCAAAGCTGGTACTTTTGCCAATGATACAAGTATAGCTATCACACCCAACAGACAAGAATTAACTGGTGAAATTGTAAACGATGTTTTTCAGAAAATCATTAAGTGGATCTCTGCAAATGGGCTCTCATTAAACTTTGACAAAACACAGTATATACAGTTCCACACAGTAAATGGAATGTCCCCGTTAATAAATATAGACTTCGATCAGAAATCGGTAACTAAGGTAGAAAATTCAAAATTTCTAGGTGTATGCATTGATGAGGGGTTGAACTGGAAAAAACACACTGAGGATCTGCTGAAACGTTTGAGTTCAGCTACTTATGCTATTAGAGTCATTGCAAATTTTGGCAATATACATCTGAGTAAATTAGCTTACCAGACCTATTTTCATTCTTTGCCTTCGTATGGTATCATATTCTGGGGTAACTCATCATTGTGAAAAAGAGTGTTCATTGCACAAAAGTGTGTAATCAGAATAATTGCTGGAGCTCATCCAAGATCATCCTGCAGACACTTATTTAAAGAGCTAGAAATCTTCATTGTAGCTTCACAATATATATATTCACTTATGAAATTTGTTATTAACAATTTGAACGAATTCAAAAGTAATAGCAGTGTACATGGCTACAACACTAGGAGAAAGGATGATCTTCACTACTCAAGGTTAAATCTAACTGTGGCTCAGAAGGGGGTAAATTATGCTGCCACAAAAGTCTTTGGTCACTTACCTAATAGCATCAAAAGTCTGACAGATAGCCATATAGCATTTAAAAGGAAATGAAAAGAATTTCTTAATGGCAATTCCTTCTACTCATTAGATGAAGTTTTGGATATAGTAAGTGGGTAATTTCCCAACCTCCACAAAAAAAATTGAGTGTCATGTAATATTTTATCTAATGTAATATCTTGTATAGACACCTTTTATTAACCTGACACGTTCCACATCATTACAAAGTGTCGTATTCATGATCTATGGAACAAGTACTAATCTAATCTAGTGAAATACTGATAATTTTGAGTGTACACTTCGATTTTATACTGCATAAATTATGTCGTTATCAAATTTTTGAGAGTTTATTGCTGCTGTTAAATTAGTTGCTTCGCACATGTAAGCCCTCCTACTCAAATTTTCGTATTTGTTCTTTTAAAGACTATATTTTTCTGAACTGCTATTTCTTAAAATACACTCCTGGAAATGGAAAAAAGAACACATTGACACAGGTGTGTCAGACCCACCATACTTGCTCCGGACACTGCGAGAGGGCTGTACAAGCAATGATCACACGCACAGCACAGCGGACACACCAGGAACCGCGGTGTTGGCCGTCGAATGGCGCTAGGTGCGCAGCATTTGTGCACCGCCGCCGTCAGTGTCGGCCAGTTTGCCGTGGCATACGGAGCTCCATCGCAGTCTTTAACACTGGTAGCATGCCGCGACAGCGTGGACGTGAACCGTATGTGCAGTTGACGGACTTTGAGCGAGGGCGTATAGTGGGCATGCGGGAGGCCGGATGGACGTACCGCCGAATTGCTCAACACGTGGGGCGTGAGGTCTCCACAGTACATCGATGTTGTCGCCAGTGGTCGGCGGAAGGTGCACGTGCCCGTCGACCTGGGACCGGACCGCAGCGACGCACAGATGCACGCCAAGACCGTAGGATCCTACGCAGTGCCGTAGGGGACCGCACCGCCACTTCCCAGCAAATTAGGGACACTGTTGCTCCTGGGGTATCGGCGAGGACCATTCGCAACCGTCTCCATGAAGCTGGGCTACGGTCCCGCACACCGTTGGGCCGTCTTCCGCTCACGCCCAACATCGTGCAGTCCGCCTCCAGTGGTGTCGCGACAGGCGTGAATGGAGGGACGAATGGAGACGTGTCGTCTTCAGCGATGAGAGTCGCTTCTGCCTTGGTGCCAATGATGGTCGTATGCGTGTTTGGCGCTGTGCAGGTGAGCGCCACAATCAGGACTGCATACGACCGAGGCACACAGGGCCAACACCCGGCATCATGGTGTGGGGAGCGATCTCCTACACTGGCCGTACACCACTGGTGATCGTCGAGGGGACACTGAATAGTGCACGGTACATCCAAACCGTCATCGAACCCATCGTTCTACCATTCCTAGACCGGCAAGGGAACTTGCTGTTCCAACAGGACAATGCACGTCCGCATGTATCCCGTGCCACCCAACGTGCTCTAGAAGGTGTAAGTCAACTACCCTGGCCAGCAAGATCTCCGGATCTGTCCCCCATTGAGCATGTTTGGGACTGGATGAAGCGTCGTGTCACGCGGTCGGCACGTCCAGCACAAACGCTGGTCCAACTGAGGCGCCAGGTGGAAATGGCATGGCAAGCCGTTCCACAGGACTACATCCAGCATCTCTACTATCGTCTCCATGGGAGAATAGCAGCCTGCATTGCTGCGAAAGGTGGATATACACTGTACTAGTGCCGACCTTGTGCATGCTCTGTTGCCTGTGTCTATGTGCCTGTGGTTCTGTCAGTGTGATCATGTGATGTATCTGACCCCAGGAATAAAGTTTCCCCTTCCTGGGACAATGAATTCACGGTGTTCTTATTTCAATTTCCAGGAGTGTAGGTACCAGGAGGTTAAATTAAAGAGCAGTTACTCATGGAACTCCAGTGTAGGCTATAAATAGCGTAAGGTAGCGAAAGTTGGACGATGTGCTAATGCGTTAATGCAGATCCGATTTGCCCTTGAAAACCTTAGTTCCACTTTTGGCCGCTAAGTGCAAGTGTGCAAATCGGTCTCTGGACAGCGTTTCGTTGACGTCTCTAGTTCACATATTGAACAAACTGCGTAGCAGAGGTTAATAATAAAATCAGCATTATGCGTTTTTCACTTGTTTGATCTTTTCTACCCACCTCTCGTTGCTAATCCATCACATATGGAAGTATTTCTTTATGTCTTTCTTGTATTCACAGCCCCAGATTTGCTCACGGTGACCAGAACTGGAACTGCTTTTTTCGAGCGTAAATGGGTACCACATTAAAACATTAGAATATCTACCAAGTTTTTCCGTCATATAATAATTACAACCTACACTGAATCCCTGTGAGTAGCTGCACTTTAATTGTAACCACCTGGTATACTAAGGGGAGTTGTCATGACACCACAAACTTGAAGCCCACTTCCACTTGTTAGTTACCCCAATATTAGCTTTTGGTGAATATGTTTTGATCAAAAACGCCAGTTTGCGTCATGTGTGGGTGTAATAATCATTCTGATTATAGTAGAAATCGTTAGCGAATTACGTTTCATTCGTATCTGGACTCACAGAAGCGAAATTTCCTTTTTATGCATGGATTGTCGTTGCCCTGTGTGCTTCTACTGCAGTTTGTTTTTGGTTTATTTATTTGAAATATGCTCCATGACAATATTTGTAATACTGTAATACTGAATGTATGCATTGTGTGTTTGTTTGTTTGTTTGTGTTTGTGTGTGTGTGTGTGTGTGTGTGTGTGTGTGTGTGTGGAAAGCAGTTAAGAAGAAGAAAATGTAATAAACAGTAGTCTGCTAATGTTTAGAACATGTATGGCAGCACTGGTTTCAAAGCAATATATAGCTTAAATGAGTTCGTCTGTGGCGCAATCTCCCTTTATTATATACCTCCATGAATTTCTTGGAAGCTCTACCAAAGCCATATACTATTCACTGATGCCAAAAAGTATTATTATTGCATTAAACTATTTTATACATTTTATCATAAGTAAAAATTTATTATTACTATATTTACACATTTTATGCATTTTATTGTTACTATTATGAAAACCTGGACATATTGTGACAGTATGGTTTCACTTAAATATAATAAGCAATTATGTCTATGATCAATGATAAATTTTAAGTTGCAGTGATGTAGTGAATGCACCCTGTTGTTGCAGGCAGATGTGATATTAGGCAAGTGCCGTGGGAGGAGAATCTGAGAGCAAGGATTGGGCATGTTGACTTCAATAAATACGCTCAGAATGAGTGGAACTTTTATTTCAACCTATCATGGCAAAGTTTCAGTTATTTGAAAGTATTTTTTTTCAACTGTACTAGGACTTTATAAGCTTTAGCACATTGACAGTAGAGGTAGTGGCAAGTGGGCATTCATAGAGAGTGAGTGGTCGTTGGGAGTTCCAATGTTAGGCACATAGTGAGGCTCCCTATGGACATGGCTGCTAAGGAGGGGAAGGAATACAGAGTGCACTCTGCATGCATACCAGAAGGTGTCATTCCAGAAGTGGAAAGTGTGCTTCTGGATACCATGAAGAGTACAGGATGCAGCCAGCTGCAGTAGTGACTCATGTCAGACCTAACAATGTCTGTCACTTTGGATAAGAAGAGATTTTCTATTCATTCAGGCAACTAGCTGAAGCAGTAAAAACTGCCAGTCTTACCTGCGAGATCAAGGTGGAGCTCCTGTAGCATTGTTGACAGAACCAATGTGATCCTTTGGCACAGAGCGCATGGAGTGTCCAAATCAGAGACTCGGATGGCTTTTCGATCATATAGGCTGCAGATTCCTCGACTTCCACCATAGGCTGGTGGGCTCTTAATACCACTTAATATGCATATAGTCCAGTGCACACAGGAATCAACTACATGGGTAGCAATGGTTGTGTGGAAGGGACTGGGCAGTTTTTTTAGGTTAGAGGAGGGTCTGAGAATATTAGAGAAAGGGTGTCAGTCTAAAAGGGTGCAGGACAAAAACGGAAAAGCAAGCAAAGAAATACTGCTAAGTCGCATGCACTAGGCACAAATTATTGAGCAAACAGTATTGTGTACATTAAAGTCAGCAATATCCCACATGCTATATGCATCGGTATAAATTAACAAAAAAGCCTAATTTTAGAACAGAAAATATAAAAAATGGACAGCTCATAAATCTAACAACTAAAACAAATATTGAACCAAATGTTCCCTATCACGGAATTCATTGTCATTATTTTAAAGATTCTTCATTCCCTTGTATCTCAGTTCAGTATTTCCATCTTCCAAAAATGAAAAATCCCACTTGCTAATTAATTTCAAGCATCTGATTGACAAAATAATTTCAAATTTACTATCAAGCTCCATACAAATTTCTTCACCATATCTAGTTTTTAAATATTCACTGCCAGTAAGATAATATAAATTATTCAGTTCTAGCTCATTTAACCTTCTTAAACAAATTACAACTCTTTGTGTTATTGAGTTTCTTCAATAGATCTCCATTTATACAGAATAAAAATTTACTAACTTAAAAATGACCGATTCCTAAATAAGGACGAATATGACTAATGTGTGGAACTAATTTAAATTTGACAGAACTATTTTTGTTGAGAAAAATGTTACAGTGAAAGAGAAACGAGTTAAATGTCATAACTGCAAATATTATTTTAAACCATCTCCAGTCATAGAACATTTGAGAAATATGAAACATAATGATTATGGAAAAGAAGAGACATTTGAGGGAATTGACATAGAAATATGGGAAAAAATAGAGAATTCAGATTCTATCTTTTTTAGAACTGTAAAAAATAGCGAATTATCAACATAATCAACATAATGATTATCATTTACCAATAAACAGTTTACCAAAAATATTAAAAACTTGTATTAAAGCTTATATATTATTTTTATAAGTTTCTCACTCACTGACTAAAAAAATCTAAAAATGTACATTTAGAAAACAGATAATACAATAAAAACAAACTTATTCCATTGTTATGATGAAATAGCTAATACAGATATTATTTTTACATTAGAATATATAGAAAACTTATTATAATTTTAATTTCTTAAATTTTATTAAATAATAAATTAAATCAGTTTTAATATCCATGACGCACTGTATCGTAATTTTCCAATTTACTATTTTATCTTAGTGAAATGAGATTTCTTTCATAACTTGTTTGTTTATATCTTTTTAGTGTCTACATCTCTTGTTATCTGATTGTATTGTAATTGTATCTTGCCTCTCACTTCACTCTTAATCAATCTCATCAGAAATTCACCATTCAACTTTTGAATATTTTTATAATTTCAGTGAAGTCCTTTTCTTTCATTACTGTGGTCTTATCATTTTTCTCAAAATAATAATTTTGGATTTAGTTGAAGCCCAGTTTATAATACATATTATTTCCTAAGTCGTTGGTCCATTCATCCTAGATACGTCCTTTTTCTACAGTGTTTTTACCATTATAGATGTCTGCTATACTGTCTGTATCAAAATGTGTAACATTTGTTCCTAGCTCATCTAACGTACCATACAAGCTAATCCTTGCATTTGAAATAGTGAATGTTACTATAAAAATATTTGTAGCTGTATTATTTTCTGTATAATGATCCTTGAAATTGTACCTCATCTGTACCATTTGCTCATTAATAAAATTTATACCTATATTATCTTAACAATCATGCAGTAGTATTGCATAAAATTGTTGTAAATCTCTCACATACTCAGTTTTAGTCATGTCTTGTCAAGTCCAAATTTTCTCTATAGTGAATTTAGACACATCTTGGCATCAGCTCGTTTTCCTCGATTTACTTTTGTCGTATCAGGATCTAAGTCCCATCCAGTTTTTCCTTCACTGTTTTGGTAGGTATCTCATTAGTTTCAAAATAATGAGTACTGGTTTCTAATTTTATTTTCATAAAGTCTTTTACATAATGTTTAAACAATGTATTACTTTCAGTTCGAAAATCACACACTTCATAGAAATCTAAAATTTTATGTCTTTCTTCCATAGCTTTCTTTATTTCAACACCTACCCAAGTTCCAATACAACTTCTTTCATCATCATTGTGATTACATTTCTTTATTTTCTCTTCTGTATGCTTGACACACAAAGGAAACAACCACTTTTCATTTTTATTTATGTTTGATCTTACTGGCAAAAGTGGGTGAAAAAACCTCTTGGTGCTTATATTCTACGTTTTATAAACCATACCATTTTTCAGAATAATATCTTGGTTTATATAGTTTTGTCTCATGTCGTTCACGATAGTAATCATAATACTGCATAGTTGGATAAAGACTACACACATCATGATATCTTATTTTTGTTTTGAAAGTGCCTGCTTCAACTCTCAGTTTTATTATGTTAGTTCTACCACCATAAAAAGCATATCTGGGGTTCAAAGGATTGACAACTTCAAGTAAGTATTTTAGTTTCATAAATTTTTCACACACTGCTGAGTTTAGTCAATCAAATTCCCACATCTCCAGCAATTGTTAAATAACAGAATGGTTATATATTAACTATTTCTAGGAAGTGTTTTCTTAGTTCTAAACAGCCTCTTTTCAATATATGTACGTCAGAATTACAACATTCACTAGTTTCTTTCTTCATATTGAACACATAATATTTTGACAGTGCCATTTGAGAAACACTTCTCTTCCTTTTGGTTTCCTAGTGTCATGACAATAACATTCGATATCATGAATTGGCTCTTAGTCATTTTTCTGTTTATTGAACAAATGTGGGAAGTAACCTTTCTTGAATTCTATTAAATGAAATAATTTGGGAAGCTATCAAGACAACCCTGTAGAAAATTACTGCTGTCTATAATTTTTAGTTCTAATGCTTAATGTAAAATGACATCAATTTAGTTCTTGTGTTGACTGCATGCAGTTTTATTGTATTTTCAACAAAGACCTTCAGACTGAATTGTGAATCATATCCTTCAGCATAATGAGCTATAAATGTATAATTCTGAAGTTTATCAGATATCATCCATCTACTAAATTCATAATTTGTCTTAAATTTATAAATAATATCACTATTAAAATTGTGGACTGTAATTAGAAGTCGAATATGTATAACAGTTTCTTGTTTTGCTTCTTAATTGAACAACATGTTTCTTTCTCTATAGGTACAAGGAACTCTCTTTGGTATTCACTTTTTACAACATGTAAACTGTTTCCCTGTAACTATTTTTTAGCATCCCCAGCAATGGAAAATATAATAATCTTTGAATTCTCCATCAATATAACAACTGTCTTTATTTCAGTTTTGACAACCTTTGGCTATCGTTTTTCCTATTTGTGTTGCATGTAACATTTATGATTTTTCATTTTTAATATTTATTTACAGTTTCTATACAATTCAAAACCACATTTATGTTTTATAGATATCAAACAAATGCTCTTACATTCTTTACATTGATTAGCTGTATCATGAACTTCTTGGTAATTTTTTTTAACAATTCTTCATTACGACAGTATTACAGTTTCCATAATATAACTGATTTTCCACAGTTATGTGTTCTGTACCACTGCATAGAATCTATAGTGTAAGAATGCTGACATAGTGTTAATTAGATGAAAATCATTGAGATTTTCATACAGATCTATTTTTATTGTTTTCTCAGGACCATGATAGATGACTAAATGGAAATTCTCAGCACATACAACATTTACTTGGATATCTAGTAGTTCTCAACGCTTTTAGTATCAGCTAGAGTAAATCCTTCTTCTTATTTGTTGTATTCTCCTTATTGGTTACATAATATGTTGCCTAACTGCTTTTGTGGCTTCTATTTAACTCCTTCTCTAATTTTTTAAATATTGTTTGTAGTTAATTCTCTTCCTAAAATAATATTTGTGTCTTATGTTAATGCCACTATTATTGCTTTAGGACAACATAGATTGTTATTATTATTATTATTTCTTGTGCTACACCTTTTAGTCTTTATATCATAACCAAACTTTTTTTATTTTTCTACCTCCATCACCTCTGCTTCTTGAAACTGCTAATATCTGAATAGTAAATGTGGTGTCTGCTGTACCAGTAGACTCATCATATGAAAATATATCACTGATTTTATTGTATGACACTTCAACAGACTGTTTAGTGTTATCTGATGCCTTATATTATGTAGAAAAAAAATGGTTTTTGATTGTTATATTCAACATATCTACCTTTCTAAAATTAGTTCTCTTTTAGCTACTTGTACTACAGAGCTGAGAACTATCGTTACATGTTCTGTTTTTTCACCAATGATATCGAGTTTAGTAACATTAGCATCATTAAAGGCAATTTTTCATTCAACAGACCAAGCTTTAAGTATTGCACTAATTTTGGTTCTTATTTATTTAATCTAAAATAAATCCTTTTTAGGCGACTTCTCCTATTTTTCTTGTTCAAATCGTTTACTACTGAATGGATCAATTTCATTTCATCTCACTATTTTTTCTTGTCTTAGTGGTCGAGTTTTCTTAAAAACATCATCACCAAAACTGTAAAAATAGTTTATATTAGGAACTCATTTTGGTTTTGCTTAAGTATTTTAGAATAATTTTTGATGAAAAAGAAACTCTTTAAAACTATTAAATTAATTAATTCTTATTTATTTAATTCACTGTAGCCTCTAATGCCATTATTTTTAGCTAATTTTCTGATTTAGTTACTTATATATAACTGAGTGTTTTTGTAGTGGATGGTAAATTAAGTAAAATAATTAAATTAATTAAATCATCTTTTTAAATTTGCTGTATACCCCTAAATTATTTCCTCTACAGTAATCACATAGTTGAGCAACTGTGAGTGGTCTCAGTGAGTTTTCCATTTATGCAGATAAAATTTTATAAACTTTTTGAAAAATGAGAGTTTCATAAAACACCAAAATGTAGTGATTAAATAAATTTAATTTTCAATTAATTTTATATGTTTCCCCAAAAATATTTTGTGAGAGCACTTATAAATAACATTCCTATTCCTCATATACAAACAATTTGTCTTTTTTGTGTATTTTCTCATTGAAAAATCTTCTTTTTTGTGTATTTTCTCATTGAAAAATCTTCTTTGTACTTGAAAATTTGTCGCTAGCTGTAGGACCTAGGTAAAAATACCTAAAAATTTTAATTTCGTGGCAGCCAATACAATTTTTTTGTTGAATTATCACAATACTGATTTTTCATGAATGACAATGTTTTAGAATGCTCATCACTTGAAAGCCATTTGACATGATTCTTACAGTATTCAGATGTAATATATTTTCCACATACACAAAGAACTATTATTGTATACATTTCTATAACGATTTTTATTACATTCTGTACAAATATGTGAATGCTTATCTTTTGTGAACATGTGTGAATAAAACTTACCAACTGACTTTTCTGCTTCACATTTTTTACATTTTTTGGAGGCCTCCATTTATACAGGTTAAAAATTTATTAGTTTTGAGTAAAATTATGTACTAGCTTCAGGTAATATGAATTAATTTTTTCCTATTCTAGATAAAAATGTATATAAATAAATGAATCTCCTTTCTTGTTGCTGCACATGTACTACTATGTATTTTTTATTTCATTTTCGAGGTTTTAGTACAATACATATATCATGAAAAAGAAATTCAGATCTATAATCAAACAGTTTTAGAAACACTTTGAAGGAAATTACAAAACTAGATCGAAAGTTTTATATTAAATGGAGTTAAGAAAGAGACGTTAATTATATTAATTACTGGGGTATACGTGGAGAAATAAATTGACAGCTTGGTTTTTAAACAGGGACCATGTAAAATAAAATATAGAAAAGTTTCCAGGTTCACTTCTGATACACGTCTAATATATAATGAAAGAAGGAACTATATACAACAAAAAAAGAATTATATTTATCAATGAATTTGGTTTTTTAATTCTTCAATTTTATCAAAGAAATTAAATTCTTCAAAAATGGGCTATAATTGAAGTTTTACCAACCACTAAAATGTATTTAAATTTAATTAATAAAATTCATTCTGTGTAAGTATATTCACCAAACACATCTAGTTTGATGAATATATTTCAGAATAACAATAAGCTAGTTTATAATCATAAAGAAGAGTTAGTGGTAATCAATAATGAGTAGTATGTGGATTAAAGCTAAAGATATTGCTAAACTTTTAGAATTTGCAAACGCAATATTGGACAATGTTGTGAAAAATATAGGACAAGCGACAAAGATATGAATAGTCATAGCCAGTTTCTCTTGCTATTGCATCGAGACACAATTTTTATCAGCAAACCAGCCTTATATACATTAATTATAAATCAAGAATGAAATTAGGTGAACAGTTCCAAGATTGGGTAACATAATATGTTTTACCATCAATTAGAAAGTATGATGAATAAAAAATGAAGAAACTATAACATTGAAAGATAAAGTCAATCAGCAACTATAACAAAATTAAATAAAAAAGACAGGGAATGTATACAACAAAAAATACAATTTCTGGTGTGCTACCGATGAAGAAATAACAAATTATTTACATATCCACATCTAAGCAGTATGTCAAGAAAAACTATTTTAAAGTTGGTGGTGTACTGTCTGAAAACCACCTTACTGGAAGATTATATGGTTATAATAGTGGAAGGCTTGAAGAATATATATTATTATGTTGGGTGGTAGGTTGTTTCGGGGAAGGAGACCAGACAGCGAGGTCATCGGTCTCATAGGATTAGGGAAGGACGGGGAAGGAAGTCGGCAGTGCCCTTTGAAAGGAACCATCCCGGCATTTGCCTGGAGCGATTTAGGGAAATCACGGAAAACCTAAATCAGGATGGCCGGACGCGGGATTGAACCGTCGTCCTCCCGAATGCGAGTCCAGTGTCTAACCACTGCGCCACCTCGCTCGGTATTATTATGTCAGAAAATATGTATGTATAGATTATAAATAAGCTGAACATATTCTTAGTATTTATTTTGGTGCACACAGAAAAGATAAAACTAAAGAAATGTTAAATATTCACTTGAACAGCCTGTCTTATTTTCTTGAGATTTTATATGACCAATCCAATAATATTGTTGTAGAAATAAATGAGAGGAGGAAAAGTATTTATGATGAAATTTTGACTGGGCCTACTATAGAATTTGCTTCCAAATATTTTATCGAATATACTTTTATTCTATATAAATGGAGTCAATTGTAGACCGCGTAAGCATGCATATATGATTACTGATAAAAATAATAATCCTTGGTTTAAAGCTAAAGATGTAGCTGTATTACTAGAATATAAAAATATAAAGCAATCTTATATCACATTAGAGAAAAACTTAAGAAAAATTACAAATATTCGATTGGTAGAAAATCGCTAATGTTACATCCACAAACAAATTTTATTAATGAAACAAGTCTCTATTAATTAATTATGAAATAAAAAATGAAATTAGCTGAACAGTTTCTAGATTTGGTAGCTGAAGAGGTTTTGCCACCAGTCCATGAACATGGAGAATATACAATATGACAAGGAAAGAAATTATAGATTCTTACAGAAACCAAATAGAATACAAAAATTATTCTATACAGTGACTACAAGAAATAAACAAAAATAAAGAGGAAATAATCAAGTTGGAGGAGGAACGAATAGGAAGTTTGTGAGAAGCAGTTAATATTACTTTGAAGACAATTAACAAAAAAAACAGAGAAAATATAATGCTTGATAGACAAATAATTGATTTTTGGCTTAAAAGAATTTTTCTTGTTGGTAAGATGTAAACAACGATTTGAAATTTGATGGTTTCAGTATTAAAGAAAGTGTATCTGATAAACTATACAAAGTAAATAATAGTAATCAATCATTAATGGTAGACAAATCAGGTTTTCTAACTGTAATATTGAAACATACAGATACAACTGTACCAGTACTCGTGAGTTAATTATATTTGGCGAAAGAAATAAACATTTAATAAATTTTTTATCTATATACTGGATAACCATATCTGGTGCTTGAAATGTAGGAAATTTACTGATACACATAATCAGTTCTAGTATAGTAACAACTAAAAATGGTAAACAGTGGATTGAAGGTGTTTACACAGTGAACAACATTAAAAAGAGGAAATAAAAATATTCTAGAAGAAATTATTAATGAATTGCTTAAACTGATGAGAAGAATTTTAAAAGAATGAATATTGTTTCCTTTGGTATAGATAAATTATGGATAGGATGATCTAATTCAGATAGATTCTGGAAATTTAAAAGAAACTTCTGAAATAAAGAAAGGATATTAATCTTCATAAAGTGTTACTCACGTTTTTTTTAAAAAATATGCATGAGCTATTCTAGTTAAAGATAAAATGAATAAAAGTGTGACTGATGCTTTTGAAAGAATGATTAAAGCAATAACACCAAGAAGTCTGCAAACAGCTACTGGAAAAGAATTCTACAATAAAGATTTTAAAGAATTCATAGAAATACAACATCAACCGTTACTCAAATTTTCAGAAATGAAATCATATGTTGCAGAAAGATTTAATAGAACACTCATATACAAAATTTGGAAAAAAACTGACATACAAGGAAATTATAAATGGCTATATATATATACTCTCAAAATTAGTTGATGAATACAGTAACACAAAACATTCAACAATAAAAATCAAGGAATGATCGTTAATGAAAAAAATTACAAGCCAACTGCCATTGCATCTTGTGATAAACCAAAATTTAAATACTAGATAAAGTGAGAATCAGTAAACATAAAGCAATTTTTGAAAAAGGATATACAAGCAATTTGTCAACAGAAATTTTTGAAACTGAAAATGTTATCCATTGTGATCCAGTCAGACATAAACTGAGACCTAGATAGAGAAGAAGTGAAACTAAATTTCCATAAACAAGAAATGTAGAAAACCAGTTAACCTACTGTCTGTCTTGTGGAGAATGACTTGAGAAAGAAAGGAGCTAACGCAATGGTTGGGTTTTGATAATTCACATAATAGTTGGATGGATAAAAATAAAATTTGTTTTATAAAAAATTTTATATTTAAATGGGATTTGTTATTGAAAATTTACAACTGTTTGGAACTGATTACAATATTAGTTTTGGTTATTGTTTTATTAAAGAAGAGAGAGTATACATTGGCACTGAAATAAAATAAAAGTTAATAAGAATGATTTAAGGTCAGAATTATTTGAGAATTTTAAATGTGAGTTGATTGAATCAGATGGATTCAACATGCTTAGTTTATTAGACATACATAAAAATTGTGATGAATGTTAAATAAAACTTAAGTATGAAAAAAGTAGTTGGATTCTCACTTTTATAGAGGAAGATTTGTTATATCATTAATCAGGTCTTCGTGTGTCTAGCCACCCATTAGATCAAAATAATTGTGCCCACAAATAATATTCAATCTCTAGTAAAACTTTATTGAGTCTTTTATTTAGTCTTATCATTTCGTCAGAATTTGGATTCTTACCTCTAGATCATAGGTATTAAAATCCATGGAGAAGAAATAAAAACTTTGAGGTTCGCCAGTGACATTGTAATTCTGTCAGAGACAGCAAAGGACTTGGAATATCAGTTGAATGGAATGGACAGTGTCTTGAAAGGAGGGTATAAGATGAACATCAACAAAAGCAAAATGAGGATAATGGAATGTAGTCGAATTAATTTAGGTGATGCTGAGGGAATTAGATTAGGAAATAAGACACTTAAAGCAGTAAAGGAGTTTTGCTATTTGGGGAGCAAAATAACTGATGATGGTTAAAGTACAGAGGATATAAAATGTAGACTGGCAATGGCAAGGAAAGTGTTTCTGAAGAAGAAAAATTTGTTAACATCGAGTATAGATTTAAATGTCATTAAGTCGTTTCTGAAAGTATTTGTATGGAGTGTAGCCATGTATGGAAGTGAAACACGGACAATAAGTAGACAAGAAGAGAATAGAAGCTTTCGAAATGTGGTGCTACAGAAGATTAGATGGGTAGATCACATAATTAATGAGGAGGTATTGAACAGAATTGAGGAGAAGAGGAGCTTGTGGCACAACTTGACTAGAAGAAGGGATCGGTTGGTAGGACATATTCTGAGACATCGAGGGATCACCAATTTAATATTGGAGGGCAGTGTGGTGGGTAAAAATCATAGAGAGAGACCAAGAGATGAATACACTAAGCAGATTCAGAAGGATGTAGGCTGCAGTAGGTATTGGGAGATGAAGAAGCTTGCACAGGATAGAGTAGGATAGAGAGTCTCAGGACTGAAGACCACAACAACAACAAACCTCTAGAACTGTTCAACTGTTTTGCAAATTTTGTCTTTGTACACTGACTTGATAATTACATTCACATTTAAAAGAACAAAAGTTGATCTTGCATTTTAAATGGTTGTTTCAGGTGCAACATGTGGTAATAGTCTTTCTGTTTTGCTTAGCTTTTTAACATCACCTAGGTCATATTTTGCAATTACTTATTAAAGATAAAAAACGATAGTAAAAATAAATTGAGTTAGTTAACAAATTTAGTATATTATGGCTGTACCTTCCTTCTTAAGGTTTACACAGTCATGTATATTGTATGAAACCGAATTGGTCCTCATTCCTACATTTACTTTATTTATCTTTAAATTCATTAAATTTTAAATCGCCACCCACTAATTCATGATAAATGTGACTTAAATTTGTGTTATCTTGTCTAAAAATATTTTAAAAAGTTGCATTATCCCTTACTAACAGTTTTGGTATTTTTGAATATGTCTAAGCTATGTAAAACATTCTGATTATTTATGTCTATTTCTGGTAAAATATTCTCTAACAACATCCTTATTTTCAAAAATGAAATCATCAAATATATAACTGAATTATCGTCAGATTCAACTAATGGTACAATTTAATCACTATAATTAAGTATTTATTATTACTTTTGTCTTCGATTTTTTGAATGGTTTTATAAATTTGAAGTATTTCAGTTGATCTAAACTTTTTGAATAAACGTACAAAGGATTGATTTAATTCAAAACCATCAGTCCTTGAGCTAAAATATAATTATAAATCATTTCTGTTCTTTTCTCACAGCCACTTGGTCCTATTATTGCACATCAAATGAAATTCAGTAAAAGTGTACCATGTTTATTTTTTGATTTCTTCTCTGGAATTCTCATCTTAGGATCCCAAAATTCATTTAATTAAATAACTTTTTATTAATATTATATGTGTCCCCTACTTCACTTGAATCTGTTCACAAAGAAATGTTGCCTGTACCTGCACAAAAAAGTTTTATTAATTTTGGAATAGTTGGGGTTTATATGAGTTTCTAACTCCAAATATTACATCGAAAAATAATAAATTATATTGTGGTGCAGAAACAATACAAATCCCTGTAGGTCAATATAAAAATTTGTAGAAAAATTTATTTGTACAAACAGCCAAATATTCACAATAAAACATATAGAATTTTAAACAGAGTTAGTATTGAGAGCAATGTTAAATTATAAATAGATATAAAAGATAGTATTGGAAGTGTGCTTGGATTGTGTGGTCAAACTACTGAAGCTAATAAAAAAATACTGTTGCTAATGATGTGCCTAAATTTATCCCATTCAAATTAATTAACATAAAAATTTGATGATGAAATCTTTGTAAAGCATAATGGTCTGTTCAGTGAGAAACTACACTCATGCCCATAAATTAATAATAATTGCAGAATGTGCTGCCACACAACTAGGCACTACACACAACTGGAGCTAATAGCAAAGGCACATAGGTAACACACATGACACAGATCTGTAAGTCCATAGTATTTGTAATAAGTTGAGAACCCCCCCCCCCCCCCCCCCCCCCCCCCGAAACACATGTGCTACAAAAAGCCACCGTTTCCTGTGCATGTACCCTGACAATGATACAGGATATGGTCACCATGCACATGTACACAGGCTGCACAATGTGTTGACATACTCTGGATCAGGTGGTCGAACTGCTGCTAGAGTATAGCCTCCCATTCTTGCACCAGTGCCTGTTGGAGCTCCTGAAGTGTGGGAGAGGTTTGAAGATTTACAGTGATACATCGACCGAGAGCATCCCAGATGTGCTTGATTGTGTTTAGGTCTGGAGAACAGGCAGGCCACTCCAATCGCCTGATATCTTTTGTTTCAAGGTACTCCTCCACGATGGCAGCTTGGTGGGGCTGTGCGTTATCATCCATCAGGAGGAAGGCGGGACCCACTGCACCTCTGAAAAGGTGGACATTCTGGTGCAAAATGTGACTGACTTCATCTCTAGCCAGTGAGTGACCATGGAGGTCATGGAAGATGAAGAATAAGTAAAATAAAACACTTTATCCTTTAGAAATATTTGGTGGATTTTTCATAGAATATTTGGGGTAGGAAATTTAACCTTAAGTTTAACATGGTCTTCAAGTGCTGGAGATGACATTTTTCCATGGGCTGATGTGATGTACCTTTTCTATTTCTTACTTTATAGGCAAAGAGAGAAGATGAAGCGGTAGCCCAGCGTAGAGCCTGCACCTACCATCATGTACTTTTGATTTTCAAGTGTTAAAAAACATAAGATGTTTTTCCAGTTCCTTGGTAAGAGGAAGAACTCGCTCTCTGGTAGTAAGCAAAGGTAGATCCACATTATCTTAGAGCATAATCAAAGGTAGCCATTTTGGGCTATGTGAGTAAGTGAAAAGTCTGTAATTTCTACATGCACTGAAGAGAAGAATATAGTATTATTTTACTAACTGAAAGATTAAATGAGTTGTTATTCCTAGTAGTACTGTGATAAGAAGAACTAAAGCCCACCTGTGAACTTCAGAGAATTCACGAAGATCCGATTAACGCAACATGAACACAGTCAAGATTTTGTAGGTGGATACAGCATTCCGACAGAGCATTATTAATTGGCAAGCAAAAATATACAGAGGTGAAAAGAGTATTTTGTGCATGCAGAACCAATATGAACTAATAAGAATTCATTTACAGGCAGAGGGTAGCTTATTGTGCTTGTCTGAGTGCCGAAAAAATAATCTCGTTAATTCCATACATCTAAAAAACGTTTAATCGTTTTTTTATTATATTTTTGTTACATTGTAAAGTGGCAACAAGTGACAGGCACGATACATAGTGGGCAAACATGTGAGTACTAGTATTGTTAAGATGATGAGTATACATCTATGTTAATAATTCCTTTATGTTCCATGTATGCTGATGACGTGATGGAGATGATGTTGTAATACTGGAAAAAATACTAACTAAGAGAAAAAGAAATAATAAATAAATTAGAAGGAAGAAGACAACAATACCAAGAGTAGACAACAAAGCTCAATAGAGGAAGTACCAGTTACAAGACAACAATCAGGTAAGACTGTACAATGCATGTAGAAAATGTGTTCCTAGTAGACCTATTAGAAAATCCAAACACTTATTTCCTAAAATCCAGAACCTGAAGCTTCAGAGGTTATCGCAATTTCAATCAAGTAGAGAAAATGACATTTCTTTATCAGTATGAAAAGCATATTGAGTGAACAAGAATTGAGATCACAATTACATATAACTGTATATGCATTCTGTCATGCGAGAAATAGCACGGAAGTAAAATCTAAACGGAGAAAATATTAATTTTGGTAAATGGAGAGGCATAAAGATTTCTATAATGGATGGACAAATCAATACGAAAAGGTCATTCCAAAATCAAAATGCCAATGTAGTAGACTTGCATTTGCAAAACTCAACAATGAGTTGTTTGGGACCGTTTAGTGGTGATTATTTGGATGCTGGGAGCGACATGCCATTGTTCATTTGACGCACGTGAATATGGAACATTTCATTACAAGTAATACGTTGATTACAGTAGACGAAATTAATGACACCTCAAGGCAAAGGAATATTTTGAATGAAAACAGTACACGTAGTACAGGTGCAGTTGCTGACAGGCCAGAAGCGACTAGGGATGATATGCAAGCCCTATTTCGAGTCATAACAGACATACATTCAAAAATGTCGGGTTTAGAGACTAATTTGAACACAGTAAATTCAAAGATGTCGAGTTTAGACACAGTACAAAAACAGACATGACTAATATGAAAGCAGACATGACTACAGTAAAGTCCGAGATCGGAAAGTTAAATAGAAACATGACACATATTTCAGGTGAGGTACAAAATTTGCGCACAGAACTCAATAATTTGGATAGGAAGTTCACACAGCAAATTTCCCACATCTCCATGGAAGTTGATACGAAAATTGATGAACAAGTTCACGATATGGGTGAGAAATTAAAAGGCATAGTGGAAGAAAAATTTGAAACAGTAACATGCAGGTTAACATAGACAATGTACAATCAGAAGTAGCGAAGCTGCATTCTTTCTGTGACGACTTACCAGAAAATGTAGAGAAAATCACAATGGAGATAACTCAGACATGCCGATGCGTGACGCAAGCAACGGGCAAAACTTTTGTGAAACAGATATGTCATCACCACTTGCAAATGCTGTTCCGCCCTGATGGACAGCGTTGTTGATGGACGAGAGTTTAATAAAACATCGACAGTTTCCTGTATTTTCAAATGAAGCAAAGCAGATGCACCCAGTAGTGTTTGCCTGAGCCTTTAGGAATGTACTGCCTAGGACTTGGAAAGAAGCTCAAGAAATCAAATATGTGGTAGGACATACCGAGGGGACGCCCTTTTATGGGCTACAGAGATGTTGGAACTTTGTGAGACATATAATGAGTTTGAGAATGCATTTTTAGATAAATACTGGTCAACAGCTATCCAGGAGAGATTAAGATGAGAAGTATTTAACCCAGTATCATATCATACAAAATTCGGGGGGATAAGGAACTATTTTGAAAGATATCTAAACAAGACCTGCTACTGGAATAATCCGATGTCTCATGTCGATGTATTGAAAATCTTAAAGAACAAGTTACCTGCAAAAGTTAGGGAAAAATTAGTAACCATTCCCTAATATGATCTTGAGTATTTTCTCTCAGTGCTCGACTCAATAGATCTAATTCATGAGTATGGGCACGCTATGCCTAGTTATCATCACAGCAATGAACACAACCCAAATGGGAGGAACAACTAAGGTAATGGCAATGGCATCATAGAAAAGGTACGTGATTCGGAATGTCTAGCACCAGAACAACAAGATGATTTGAAAAAAGTCTTACAACGATATTTTCCTGTATTTAATAAGACACCAAGTATCATTAAAGATTTTGAATATTGTATTCAAACGTATCCACACTCTACGGTTTGTAAAACCACTTATTCGGCTTCCTGGTCAAAAAGAGAAGCCATGGCCAAATAAATAAAAAAATGATGGATTGGGGAGTAACTGAGTCTTCAAATTCTGAATACTCAAGTCCACTGTTAGCTGTAACTAAATCAAACATTGGTATTCGGTTAGTTCTTCACACTTGCGACATTAATAAAATTATCAAACCCATAAGAACTCGCCCTGAAAACTTAGAAGAGCTACTGTAGAAATTTCATGGGGTGAAAATTTGACCTCCTTCGACCTCCGAAGTTCCTACTGGCAAACAAAAATATCAAAGGAATCGAGAAAATTTACAGCATTCATTTTTCTGTGATGGAGTTACCAATTTAAGGTGATGCCATTTGGTCTTAATATTAGCAGTGGTGTTTACATAACTGCTTTAGATACAGTGCTCGGACTCGATTTATTAAAATGTTCTACTGATCGCCACAGGAACCTGGAATGCTTATTTCAGATAAGGCCTCGTATTTTCGAAGTAAAGCATGGATAGAAGCAACGAAGGCATGTGGAATTCCTTATGTATTATTCATTGCCAACTGTCGGGAAACCCAATAGAAAGAATCTATAGAGAATTAAATAGGTTTATAAGAACTTATGTACCTAATCAGCACCATAGGTGAATCGAATTAATTGAAGATTTTGAAAAGATGTACAACGAATTATCCCATATGTCAACTGGGTATTCGCCAAATGTGATTCTATTTAATGAGCAAGAGAGTGAAATTGGCTTGGTAATCTAACACGTATGCAAAATGAAGCAAAAAGGTCGTGCAGAAATTATAAAAAAGGTATACTTGAACTTACAACATAAAGCGAGTATTTGGAAACGTCAATTTGACAAAAAGCTAGACTTAAGAGTTAATTATAAGATTGGTGATAATGTTCTCTTGAAGAATCATCCCAAATCTTCTAAGATAAGAAAATTAAATCGAAAGTGGAGAAATTTGTATAAAGGACCATTTAGGATTGTTAGGATACCACATAAAGGAAGCTACCTGTTGGAAGATGAACAAACCAATAAGATAAAAGGGGTGTACCTTCATATAGAGTTAAAGAAATTCTTTAGTTAATTGAAAGTTTGGATTTTAAGTATGCAACTGGGAGTAGTTATGAAGCAGAAAGATGTTACAACAATGTTTGTAAATCTATTTTCTATGTAGAATTAGTGGACAATGAATTAGTTTTAAATAGTTCTTGCAAAAATTAAGTTCTATTTACTTAAGTCATTAAGAAAAATTACGAGCTACGAGTACATAGCTGTAACTATTTTGTGTTCATTGAAATTATCATGTTAATAATTGATGTCTTAATATTCGTATGCTAATATGCCTCTACATGTTGTTTGACAAACGAGGCATTAGTTTAAAAATAAGCACATGAGCACAATGAAAAATCTTACTGTGGTCATTCGGGAATATGGGAGTTTATTCGTACAAAGGCACTTAATTTGAGGAAGGAGAAGATGAGAGACGAATAAATGTGAATAGGAAATAAATGAACGAACCAATAAGACTTGAAACCAAGGAAAAACTGACTAATAAGAACCATAGAATGGTAGCGGTGTTAAGAATGTTGTACGTGTTTATAAACTGATAGCACGAGTGTGAATTTGAATATAGATTAATTAGACTTATCACAAATGTTATTAATTAAATGAAGAGACAATATGCAATGATCAACATTCAGAACTGAAATAATGATACGTAATTTCATGTGATTCACCGAAAAGAGAAGTGGTCTAAATGTTTCAGCATACTCAACAGTGATGGTGCGGACTATCTTTGGATAGATTGTGCTGAGGTGTTGGTGCAGTCTACCAGGAGCGCAGCCACTGGCCAACGAGAGTAACCAGACAAACAAGCATAATCGGATTGTACTCGCTGCGATATACGATCCGATATTGTTGCAGCTTCACCATGGTCGACAGAGGAGAAGGCACTGGCATCGAACTGGGCCATGTTTGCAGCTTTGAATGGCCTGGTGCAGGTGCAGCGGCAATGTGACGATGAGCTGAAAAATAAATGTGACAGTGAATGAAATAATCAAATATTTAAGAGACATGAGCCTTACGTACATATTAATGTAAAATAAACACTGTAATGATTTGATTTATTTGTATGTGTCTGTGTGTGAATGTCAGTACGCCAATAATAAAATAAGAACCTTACTTGATTAGGGACGTTGAAGCTGGAACTCACGTACCCACTTCATAGTGCGAGGGACATGTGTAACACCCCAAATATAGAACTTATAATGACCACCCTTTTGCTGCAAAAAAAATAGAAAAATTAGTCATCCTGACAGTGCCAGCAGCTTCTGACAACAACATTTACACTCTTGTCAGTTTGATTAACAGGGATGTTATATAAATACTACTGATTATCATAAAGAAAGAACTGAATGAAAGAATACCATGTGATACAAAACAGAAAGTTTAAAGAAATAATTCAAAAATTATTATTTATGAACGTTAGAGCCCAGACCATAAATCGACCAAAGATAACATTTATCCTAGAAGAGAGTTGTAGCGCATCGAGCTGTAAGTTCGCTGTGACTACAATGTAACTCAGCAATGGAGACGTTAACTTCACTTCTCTCTTGTATTCTGCAACAATAGTACGCATGTTAAGTGCTGCTAGATTGTTTTAAAACTGACTTGAAGTTTAAAGTTTTACGGTATAGCCTGGAAATATTAGAAGTCAGACTAAAGTAGTATCATCTTACCGTTAGACAAATAACGGGATTTTGATGTATGTGACAGAAAAGTGAATCGTGTGATTACTGATTTGTGTTGGGACTTAGCGTACATGGTACTTAATAGTCACGAACATTAAAGGACACAGAAAGAGACATAAACTCGATTATTAGGACTCAGTAAGCCACAACTAAACACAATCACAAAGCGATTACAATTTGTGTCGCAAACTCATTCTCTCCCCAATTCTATTCAATTCTTCCTCATTAGTTATGTGATCTACCCATCTAATCATCAGCATTCTTCTGTAGCACCACATTTCGAAAGCTTCTATTCTCTTCTTCTCTAAACTATTTATCGTCCATGTTTCACTTCCATACATGGCTACGCTCCATACAAATACTTCAAGATGCGACTTCCCGACACTTAAATCTATACTTGATGTTAACAAATTTTTCTTCTTCAGAAACGCTTTCCTTGCCATTGCCAATCTACATTTTATATCCTCTCTACTTCGACTATCATCAGTTATTTTGCTCCCCTAACAGCAAAAATCCTTTACTACTTTAAGTATCTCATTTCCTAATCTAATTCCCTCAGCATCACCCAACTTAATTCGACTACATTCCATTATCCTTGTTTTGCTTTTGTTGATGTTCATCTTATACCCTCCTTTCAAGACACTGTCCATTCCGTTCAACTGCTCTTCCAAGTCCTTTGCTGTCTCTGACAGAATTACAATGTCATCGGCAAACCTCAAAGTATTTATTTCTTCTCCATGGATTTTAATACCTACTCCAAACTTTTCTTTTGTTTCCTTTACTGCTTGCTCAATATACAGATTGAATAGCATCGGGGAGAGGCTACAACCCTGTCTCACTCCCTTCCCAAGCACTGCTTACCTTTCATGCCCCTCAACTCTTATAACTGCCATCTGCTTTCTGTACAAATTGTAAATAGCCTTTCGCTCCCTGCATTTTACCCCTACCACCTTCAGAATTAAAAGAGAATATTCCAGTCAACATTGTCAAAAGTTTTCTCTCTAAGTGTACAAATGCTAGAAACGTAGGTTTGCCTTTCCATAATCTTTCTTCTAAGATAAGTCGTAAGGTCAGTATTGCCTGACGTGTTCCAACATTTCTACAGAATCCAAACTGATCTTCCCCGAGGTCGGCTTCTACCAGTTTTTCCATTCGTCTGTAAAGAATTCGTGCTAGTATTTTGCAGCTGTGACTTATTAAACTGATAGTTCGGTAATTTTCACATCTGTCAACACCTGCTTTCTTTGGGATTGGAATTATTATATTCTTCTTTAAGTCTGAGGGTATTTCACCTGTCTCATACATCTTGCTCACCAGATGGTAGAGTTTTGTCAGGACTGGCTCTCCCAAGGCTATCAGTAGTTCTAATGCAACGTTGTCTACTCCCAGGGCCTTGTTTCGACTTAGGTCTTTCAGTGCTCTGTCAAACTCTTCACGCAGTATCATAGCTCCCATCTCATCTTCATCTACCTCCTCTTCTATTTCCATAATATTGTCCTCAAGAACATCGCCCCTGTATAGACCCTCTATATACTCCTTCCACCTTTCTGCTTTCCCTTCTTTGCTTAGAACTGGGATTACATCTGAGCTCTTGATATTCATGCAAGTGGTTCTCTTTTCTCCAAAGGTCTCTTTCATTTTCCAGTAGGCAGTATCTATCTTACCCCTCGTGAGATAAGCCTCTACATCCTTACATTTGTCCTCTAGCCATCGCTGCTTAGCCATTTTGCACTTCCTGTCGATCTCATTTTTGAGACGTTTGTATTCCTTTTTGCCTGCTTCACTTACTGCATTTTTGTATTTTCTCCTTTCGTTAATTAATTTCAGTATCTCTTCTGTTACCCAAGGATTTCTACTAGCCCTCGTCTCTTTACCTACTTGATCCTCTGCTGCCTTCACTATTTCATTCCTCAAAGCTACCCATTCTTCTTCTACTGTATTTCTTTCCCCCTTGCTGTCAATCGTTCCCTTATGCTCTCCCTGAAACTCTGTACAACCTCTGGTTCTTTCAGATTATCCAGGTCCCATCCCCTTAAATTCCCACCTTTTTGCAATTTCTTCAGTTTTAATCTACAGTTCATAACCAATAGATTGTGGTCAGAGTCTACATCTACCCCTGGAAATGTCTTACAATTTGAAACATGATTTCTAAATCTCTGTCTTACCATTATATAATCTATCTGAAACGTTCTAGTATCTCCAGGGTTCTTCCATGTATATAACCTTCTTTTATGATTCTTGAACCAAGTGTTAGCTATGATTAAGTTATGCTCTGTGCAAAATTCTACCAGGCGGCTTCCTCTTGCATTTCTTAGCCCCAATCCATATTCACCTTATTCGCCTACTACGTTTCCTTCTCTTCCTTTTCCTACTGTCGAATTCCAGTCACCCATGACTATTAAATTTTCGTCTCCCTTCACTACCTGAATAATTTATTTTATCTCATCATACATTTCATCAATCTGCAGTGCTAGTTGGCATATAAACTTGTACTACTGTAGTAGGCGTGGGCTTTGTGTCTATCTTGGCCACAATAATGCGTTCACTATGCTGTTTGTAGTAGCTTACCCGCACTCCTATATTTTTATTCATTATTAAACCTACTCCTGCATTACCCCTATTTGATTTTGTATGTACAACCGTGTATTCACCTGACCAAAAGTCTTGTTCCTCCTACCACCGAACTTCACTAATTCCCATTATATCTAACTTTAACCTAACCATTTCCCTTTTTAAATTTTCTAACCTACCTGCCTGATTAAGGGATCTGACATTCCACGCTCCGACCTGTAGAATGCCAGTTTTCTTTCTCTTGATAACAACATCCTCTTGAGTAGTCCCCGCCCGAAGTTCCGAATGGGGGACTATTTTACCTCCGGAATATTTTACCCAAGAGGACGCCATCATCATTTAATCATACAGTAAAGCTGCATGCCCTTCGGGAAAGATACGGCTGTAGTTTCCCCTTGCTTTCAGCCGTTCACAGTACCAGCACAGCAAGGCCGTTTTCGATTAGTGTTCCAAGGCCAGGTCAGTCAATCATCCAGACTGTTGCCCCTGCAACTACTGAAAAGGCTGCTGCCCCTCTTCAGGAACCACACGTTTGTCTGGCCTCTCAACAGATACCCCTCCATTGTGGTTGCACCTACTGTACGGCTATCTGTATCGTTGAGGCTATCAAGCCTTCCAACCAATGTCAAGGTCCATGGTTCATTACCATATGTAGTGTAATTTTGCAGTCTACTTTCTTGTTGGTAGACAAACTTATAATGAACTGTATACTCGGTGTGGAGGTGTTTAGAAGATATGGGGTAAAAATAGACTTCGGCAATGGGGAATGTCAATTTCACGTAGGAGGGCGCACACTGATAGTGGACTTTATAAGAACTACAATGACAAATCAGACGAGGCGGATACCTGACATTAATGTTACACTTATCCACCCTCAAATGTTAATCGCAAATGAAATGGAACTTAATGATGCTGGCGGGGAGATCCTCAATGAGCAAACGGTAGACAGTAAAATAAGTAAATCCACTTATCTGAACAATGAACAGCGAAGTGAATTGACAAAATTATTCGTCAAGTATAATAGTATTTTTTGTAAACAAACCAGTGCTATTAAGGGATATGAATATAAAATGAAAGTGTACCCATATGAAACCTGTTGTAGAACGTCATTTAGTATTCCTTGGGCAAAGAAAGAGGCAGTAAGATAAGAAATAGAACGTTTGGTTCGATGGAAGGTTACTGAAACATCGCACTCACCTCACTGCAGTCCGATTCTCGCAGTTGGTCAAAATTGACAGAACAGTGCGGTTGGTGTTAGACGTGAGAGAAATAAACAAAATCATCGTTCCTATAAGAACAAGGCCAAAGAATTCAGAAGAACTGTTATTAAAGTTTCATGGCGTTAAGTATTTAACATCCCTTGATTTGAAAGCTTCATACCGCAAATTTTATTACATGGAAATGGAAATGTCGTATGGCTAGGGTCACCCGTCGGGTATGTCGCTCGCCTGGTGCAAGTCTTTCGAGTTGACACCTCTCCAGAGACTTGCGTGTCGATGGGGATGTAATGATGATGATAAGGACAACACAACACCCAGTCACTGAGTGGAGAAAATCTCCGACCCAGCCGTGGATCGAACCCGGGCCGTTAGGTATGACATTCCGTCGCGCTGATCACTCAACTACCAGGGGCTGGACATTTCATTACATGAACAGAGTAGAAAGTATACAGCTTTCACAAATGCCGGCACGAGCTACCAGTTTAGGGTGCTACCTTTCGGATTAAACGTGAGCGCTGGCCTATTTATTGAAGCATTAGACAGAGTACTTGCGCCGGGACTGCTTAGCCAAGTTACACTCTATGTTGATCATCTATTAATTGCAACTCAAATATGGGATGAACGTGTAAGTAAATTGGAAATGTTTTTTCAAAAATTTGATGAATACAATGTCACAGTCAACTTTCAAAAGTCTGAATTCGGAAAAGACAAAATAAAATTCTTAGTGCATTTCACTTCACCAGTAGTAGTTCTACCTGACCCCAGTAAACTAGATGCGATACACAATTTCCCAACAACCTACAAAAAGAAACAATTAAAAGATTTTCTGGGACTGGCCTCGTTTTTCAGGAAATTTCTGCCACGACAATTGTTGGACAGTAATTCACTATTAAACTTACTACGTAAAAACCACAGTTGGTTGTGGACTAAAGAATGCGAAAATGATTTTCAGCAGATTAAGCAGGCGCTGATTAACGCACCTATCCTTAAACAACCAGATATGGAGTTGGACTTTTGTTTAAGCACTGATACTTGTTATCAGGGGCACGGTGTGTGCCTGTTTCAAATAATAACAAAGGATGGTAAAGAAGAAGTCCATGCAATCAATTTTGCTAGTAGAACCCTCACAGAATGTGAAAGATCTTATTACGTGGCTGAGCTAGAAGCGTTAGCAGTAGTTTGAGCGTTTCGCAAATACCAATATTACCTTTGCGAAAACATACTAAAGTTTACTGTGATCATCAGATTTTGTCCTTTCTTCTTACGTGTAATATCGACAGCTATTGAGAGAATAAATTAATAAGAGGTGGTACTGATCTCCCAAGGTACAGAAAACAGGTCAGGACACTGTTGCTGAAGCAACGAAAAAAGCATGCCAAATTGAAAAGAATGCAAAACCCTAAAGATTGGAGAAGTTTTACAGAAGCTCGAAATATAGCGCAAACTTTAATGTGAGTTGCTTTTAATACTTTCCACACCGAAACTCTGTCTCGAAATCTCGCAGGAAATCCAGTGAGATTCTAGTTGTATGTAAAGCACACCAGCAGAAAGATACATCAATATCTTCACTGTACAATAACATCGGCGATAAATGATGACAGTGACACTAAAGCAGCGTTACTAAACACGGTTTTCCAAAATTCCTTCACCGAAGAAGACGAAATAAATATTCCAGAACTCGAACCAACAACAACTACCAACATGAGTAACTTGGAAGTAGGTATCCTCCGTGCAGCTAAAATCACTTAATAAAGGCAAGGCCTCCGGTCATGATTGTATTTCAGTCAGGTTACTTTCTGAGTATGCTGATACAATAGCTCCATATTTTGAATCATATACAATCGATCGCTCGATGAAAGATCCGTCCGTCCGTGAAGACTGGAAAGTTGCACCAGTCACACCAATAGCCAATAGAGTAATCTTCTGAATTACAGAAACATGTCGCTAACGTCGATTTGCAGTAGGATTTTGGAAGATTACTGTGTTCGAACGTCATGAGTTATGTCTAAGAAAACGATTTATCAACAAATAGCCAAGACTGATTCAGAAAATATCGTTCTTGTGAAATACAACAACCTCTTTATTCTCGCTAAGTCATGAGTGCTATTGACAGGGGGTGTCAAATTGTATCCATATTGTTTGATTTCCAGAAGGCTTTTGACACCGTAACTCACAAGCGACTTCTAATCTAATTGCATGCATACGGATCATCTCAGTTGTGCAAATTTGGATTCGTGATTTCCTGTCAGTAAGGTTCGTAGTAACTGACAGAAAGTTACCGAGTAAAACGGAAGTTAATATATGGCGTTCCCTAGGTGCCCTGTTCCTGATCTATATAAACAATTTAGGAGACAATCTGAGTAGCACTCTTAGATTGTTTGCAGGTGATGCTGACATTTACTGTCTTATAAAGTTATGTCATGATCAAAACAAATTGCAACGCGATTTAGACAAGATATCGGTGTGGTGCGAAAAGTGGCAGTTGACTCTAAGTAATGAAAAGTGTGGAGTCATCCATGTGAGTGCCAAAAGGAATCCACTAGATTTCGGTTACACGATAAATCACACATATCTAAAGACTATAAATTCGACTACATACTTAGGGATTACAATTACGAATAACTTAAGTTGGAACATCACATAGATAATTGGCAGAAAACCGATAAAATACTACAGGTCTACTAAAGAGACATCCTTGCACTACACTTGTATGTCCTCTTCGAGAGTACTGCTGTGCTGTGTGGGATCTACATCAGATACGATCAACGGAGGACACCGAAAAAGTTCAAAGAAAGGCAGTTCATTTTGTACTATCGCGAAACAGGAGGGAGTGCGCCACGAACATGATACGTGAACTGACATGAAATCATTAAAGCAACGAGTTTTTCCTTGCGGCAGGATCTTCTCGAGAAATTTCAGTCACCAACTGTCTCCTCAGAGTGTGAAAATATTTCGTTGGTACCCAGATACATTGGGAGAAACCATCATCGTAATAAATCAGAGCGCACACAGAAAGATGTAAGAGTTTGCTGTTCGAGAGTGGAACGGTAGAGAAATAGGTTACATGATTACTCTGCAAATTAATCATGTCGAGGTAGATGTAGATAATATATTTGGTAGGGGGCAGAGACAGTAACAAACTGTGACCCTACGTTCCTCTTTCGACAAACACAGCAACAATGTAGCAGTGTGCACTGTTGTTGCCGGGTGACGAGTCGTGGTGTTCGAGACTCATCGCAGTTGTCAGGAAAAGCAGAACAACGTTTTCTATGTTTCAAGCACTTTCTACAGCAAAATCTCAAAAGTTCCGCCCCTTAGAAGCAATGATTAACAAGGTAAGTTGCTTTGTTCTCTGTTGCAATGGATTCTGGTTTTTGTCAGCTTCCATGTTAGTAAGTAGACGTAACTAAACACAGGTACAAGACTGTCTTGGAGATAGCTATACCTTTATATAAAAATTACAAGTTTACAAATAAAATAAAAAATGAAATACTACTCGTAGATGTCAACTCTGACCACTGACGTAACGAACGTAGGTCTGGCTACGCAAACAACATGACGACTATAAATTCATATCTGTGACCAGCTATTGAAACGCAAATAAAACAGCCAGTTTTTATTGTGAAAATACTGCATTGGGAAAAGAAATGTTAAGAGTTACATCTATACTTATTGAAAAGAAAACGAAAAGAGTTTTATAAAATAAGTTCTACAGCAGCCATGGATACCACGACACAAGACCGTATCTTAAAAAAAAAGACATCGTATTTTTGTATATCGAAATGGTTGTCACAATAAAAATCGTAACTATTTATTGGAAAGAAAATGAATCGAGTATCACATGAAAGGCCTACTGTTGCAGTTGAGTCCACTGTGGGGCGGCGGGTGGAATAATAGAATAAATGTTTTGTATTTATTTATTCAATGCTGTTGTTTGCCGTTCTCAACACTGGCTCTCTAACTACAATATTGGCAACCAGAAAGTGATTGGCAAAAAGTGAAGCCTGTAATTAGAATTCCTAGTGGCCACTTCATCTGAGAAATACATTTATAGCTACAGCTTATAGCTCTGAGGAATTAGGAGATTCATAATCAAAAACCATTCTCTCTAAAATGTTCACTATATTCTGAAAGTCACAGACCAAAAAGAATCCACACAATCCAGCTACCAGAGCAGTTCAGAGTCTAATGCGCTGATGCAACTATAATTGTTCAAATTAAATGTTTGAGTGAATTCTCGCCATAATTTGATGATAATGTTCATCAAACGCCACGCTAATAATGGTAGAATGTCTGTCCTGCACGTGAAAAGTCATCCCAGAATTAACACTTCACTCGAAAACGATTTCATGGTTACGCGTATCCCGAGTAACTTATTACGGCATCCGAGGCTGTTTATAGCAATGATACCGACGCTACGCGACCGGCACAGGTGGTGTGCTAATCAGCGTCTGGAAAGAACTGGGGCCTTCTTCCTCTCGCGCAGCTTTCTTACGTATAAAGCCGCGGTGCGGATGGCTAAGGGAACGCCAGATCAAATCTGCTCTCCCGACTAGCCGCTGGGCTAGTAATGCACCACTTTCAATTACCGAATAAATCATTCTTTCCTCTGCTAATGGCCAATGAAGCTTTCAATTTAATTGTGCAATCAGCACACAAGTAAGTAATCAAAATAAAAGTCTGACGTGGCTAAGTCAAATATTTTGGGCGAGACAATTAATTTAATTACACTACACGCAGTAGACGAGCTCTGAACTTGCTCTTTGGAGATACGCTATCGCTATAGTTTTATAGTTATTCAGTTGAAACTTCTCACATCTTTATGATTATAGCGGATCTCCCTTCTACTTAAATTTAAACATCCTAGCTTTATTTATTCGCCTAGTTAATCTATCTTGCTTCCTTAATGTCTAAGACAAAAACCAGAAAATCATGAATTTCAACTAAAATTTTAATTTGTGAGATCCAGAATACTGTTCCTACTAAATTATTATGCAAAAGGAATCTAAATATAAATTTTTAAGTTTCTAGCTCTTTTCTGTTGCGCCAATGATTTTTACAGTAAACGTCCAAATTTCGAAAATGGTTAAAGTTATTGAACTGATATTCAACACATATTGATTTAGTGTTACTCCTGACATGCTAGAAACGTTTCAGGTTATTTACTTGATTTTTAAAGTATTGCGCAACATTTATGACGTCAGAGCTAGTTACAGCGGACTGGCTGGCACACAATGGAAAGACTGATGTGAATTTTATAAGGTGTGACTAGGTTGCTTCCCTACATCACCATGCACATTTCGAACTAAAAAATACCGTTAGTTGTAAATTAGACGAAATTAGTATCGCAATATACACTTTAGTTATACAGCTGAAGTGGAGATTGCGATATGTATGTACCAGGAGTAAATCGAAAATTATTAGAAGGAGAACTATAATTATTTATGGGAAAGGAAACGATTCGACACTCCTAAATAGAAATCTCTAGCGATAGTGGAGACCACAATACACAGTATGAATGAAAAAATAGCATATTTATCATAAAAAAGGAAAACTGATAAATCAACAAAGTAACAGAAATCCCACCAAAAAGGATACAGTATTTTGTTAGTCGTATTGGTGCAAATAAAAAATAATTTTTCAGGAAACCACGAAAAACGAAAAATACTAACACTATAAAGAAATTAAATTCAAAACGCGCACCAAGAAGTGATGCTACAGCAGCCTATACCATTACGTCACTGGTCAAAGTGAATGGCCTGTATCGCAGATTCCTCTTGATGCAAGTTTATTGCTAGAATTCTTGGCTTTCGATGCTAGATGACTAGAATCTTATTTGAAATATATCCATCAATGACGATTTACTATGAACCAAAAAGGAGTTATTCCTTTATGTCAGCCGTAGTAATAATCTTGGTATATTCACTTTTTGGTAGTAGATTCAACTGGAGGAAATTCGAACCTACACTCCCCCGATCGAACAGCAAAAACACAGGGCAAAAGGCAAGTTCCACAACTTAAGGCAGCCGGAGGGCCAGCCACAACCTGCTTGTGCCTATGTTTGGATCCGTCTGTACACGCAACGTAGCAAAGGACTCGACCCCCTAGTTTCGTTTGTAGCAGTTTTACAGTTGAAACCTGTGCATAAAGATGTATCGCTCATAAATTATAAGCTAGAGCTAGCCAGTCTGCAAGATGTAATGTCAAACGGTTATGGCAATAAGGGCAATAATTCGACAAACATAAACAGGCAAAGAATACTGGAAAAGAAATAGGCACGTAGGAAAAGGACCAATCAAAGCTTACCAAGATCGACCATTCGCTGCCAGAAGGAAACAGCATAAAATAAAAGAAGGGTAAAAATGTAGTGTAGTGGACAATGTCATTTACTATAATACTGACAATGTAAAATTAACAATAAGTTATGCATCATGTGGAAAATATGTATCGGTTCCGTAATCTAACAATAAAATTTTCGCACATTCCTTCCGAATCTTTTCAAAGTAACGAAGCCTTGTATAGTATCTGTAGCTATGTTTTTCTCCTACTCCTTTATACTCTTTATTGCGCAGTTGGAATGGATAGAGGTTCCTGCAGCCTTCCCAAGCACAGTTTTCAACGAGATTTTTACTTCCTCGTTTGTCTCCTCTGACAAAAATGTAATGTAAATGCTTGTAATCACGAGTGTCTCATTAAGAAGAACTTTCTCTGCTCCTATGGTGCATAGAAGACTGCAGTGCCATGCTGTGTAGTATAGAGACAGCAACGAGAACACTCGGAGTGAAGATCGGCAGCAGAGTGTCAACTG
Source organism: Schistocerca piceifrons (assembly GCF_021461385.2). Classification (NCBI taxonomy): domain Eukaryota; kingdom Metazoa; phylum Arthropoda; class Insecta; order Orthoptera; family Acrididae; genus Schistocerca; species Schistocerca piceifrons. Next base: position 849,976,061 of record NC_060138.1, read on the forward strand.
AAGCGGTCGCCCGTTCGGTAAAAAGGAATGGAATGGCCCAGCGCTCTGATGTCACGTTATTTTGTGCGAGTTCGACGCACAACACTCACGAAGCGGCAGATAGCACATCGAATCTGATGCTGCAAAGAAATGCTTAAAAAATTCGAGAAAGGCGCATCTCTATTATTGTATAGTACTGTTCTCAGTGGCGTAATTTGTGTTTGACATTATCAAGTCCTAGGTGATAAGGTGCCTGAAGACGAGGAGGCAAACCTCAGTTTGTCAAGGAGATATGGTGGACTGTTTCGTCCACTGAACGAAAAATATTGAAACATTCGATGTTCGGCCCTCAAAAGACAACCGATGATTGGAATAACGCTTAACAGTGTCTGTCACAGTGTCGAGAAATGCCTAAAGCATTCGTCCTGGATCGAAACCCAACAGCTGCTTGTTGAACCACATCACTATCGACACGAAAAAGTATCCAACTGATGTCAATCTCTTTTTTGCCATCCATCTATACTCCATTGGGATTCTTGTCAGGTCGCCTAGAAAACCTTTTACCACCGCACGCACACGTACACACACACACACACACACACACACACACACACACACACACAGACACACACACACACACAAACTCGTGCAAACCTAATGCGTTGTAGACCACCAATGCAAAAGCTTGCAACATAACTTTGTTTCTTGGTCGTTGCTGAGACTGAAATTGTTGTTTCTCGCGGAGGAAAATCTGACAATATCCTAGAAGTGACTGCATGATGTACTAAATGGGAAATAACTTTGCTGGATAATCTTCACTTTATAATGTGATGCCTTTCCAAAATGTTATTTCCATTGAGTTCTTGACATCCTTTCCAGTATAAGAAACGTTTCAGGTTATTTACTTGATTTTTAAAGTATTGCGCAACATTTATGACGTCAGAGCTAGTTACAGCGGACTGGCTGGCACACAATGGAAAGACTGATGTGAATTTTATAAGGTGTGACTAGGTTGCTTCCCTACATCACCATGCACATTTCGAACTAAAAAATACCGTTAGTTGTAAATTAGACGAAATTAGTATCGCAATATACACTTTAGTTATACAGCTGAAGTGGAGATTGCGATATGTATGTACCAGGAGTAAATCGAAAATTATTAGAAGGAGAACTATAATTATTTATGGGAAAGGAAACGATTCGACACTCCTAAATAGAAATCTCTAGCGATAGTGGAGACCACAATACACAGTATGAATGAAAAAATAGCATATTTATCATAAAAAAGGAAAACTGATAAATCAACAAAGTAACAGAAATCCCACCAAAAAGGATACAGTATTTTGTTAGTCGTATTGGTGCAAATAAAAAATAATTTTTCAGGAAACCACGAAAAACGAAAAATACTAACACTATAAAGAAATTAAATTCAAAACGCGCACCAAGAAGTGATGCTACAGCAGCCTATACCATTACGTCACTGGTCAAAGTGAATGGCCTGTATCGCAGATTCCTCTTGATGCAAGTTTATTGCTAGAATTCTTGGCTTTCGATGCTAGATGACTAGAATCTTATTTGAAATATATCCATCAATGACGATTTACTATGAACCAAAAAGGAGTTATTCCTTTATGTCAGCCGTAGTAATAATCTTGGTATATTCACTTTTTGGTAGTAGATTCAACTGGAGGAAATTCGAACCTACACTCCCCCGATCGAACAGCAAAAACACAGGGCAAAAGGCAAGTTCCACAACTTAAGGCAGCCGGAGGGCCAGCCACAACCTGCTTGTGCCTATGTTTGGATCCGTCTGTACACGCAACGTAGCAAAGGACTCGACCCCCTAGTTTCGTTTGTAGCAGTTTTACAGTTGAAACCTGTGCATAAAGATGTATCGCTCATAAATTATAAGCTAGAGCTAGCCAGTCTGCAAGATGTAATGTCAAACGGTTATGGCAATAAGGGCAATAATTCGACAAACATAAACAGGCAAAGAATACTGGAAAAGAAATAGGCACGTAGGAAAAGGACCAATCAAAGCTTACCAAGATCGACCATTCGCTGCCAGAAGGAAACAGCATAAAATAAAAGAAGGGTAAAAATGTAGTGTAGTGGACAATGTCATTTACTATAATACTGACAATGTAAAATTAACAATAAGTTATGCATCATGTGGAAAATATGTATCGGTTCCGTAATCTAACAATAAAATTTTCGCACATTCCTTCCGAATCTTTTCAAAGTAACGAAGCCTTGTATAGTATCTGTAGCTATGTTTTTCTCCTACTCCTTTATACTCTTTATTGCGCAGTTGGAATGGATAGAGGTTCCTGCAGCCTTCCCAAGCACAGTTTTCAACGAGATTTTTACTTCCTCGTTTGTCTCCTCTGACAAAAATGTAATGTAAATGCTTGTAATCACGAGTGTCTCATTAAGAAGAACTTTCTCTGCTCCTATGGTGCATAGAAGACTGCAGTGCCATGCTGTGTAGTATAGAGACAGCAACGAGAACACTCGGAGTGAAGATCGGCAGCAGAGTGTCAACTGAAGCGGTCGCCCGTTCGGTAAAAAGGAATGGAATGGCCCAGCGCTCTGATGTCACGTTATTTTGTGCGAGTTCGACGCACAACACTCACGAAGCGGCAGATAGCACATCGAATCTGATGCTGCAAAGAAATGCTTAAAAAATTCGAGAAAGGCGCATCTCTATTATTGTATAGTACTGTTCTCAGTGGCGTAATTTGTGTTTGACATTATCAAGTCCTAGGTGATAAGGTGCCTGAAGACGAGGAGGCAAACCTCAGTTTGTCAAGGAGATATGGTGGACTGTTTCGTCCACTGAACGAAAAATATTGAAACATTCGATGTTCGGCCCTCAAAAGACAACCGATGATTGGAATAACGCTTAACAGTGTCTGTCACAGTGTCGAGAAATGCCTAAAGCATTCGTCCTGGATCGAAACCCAACAGCTGCTTGTTGAACCACATCACTATCGACACGAAAAAGTATCCAACTGATGTCAATCTCTTTTTTGCCATCCATCTATACTCCATTGGGATTCTTGTCAGGTCGCCTAGAAAACCTTTTACCACCGCACGCACACGTACACACACACACACACACACACACACACACACACACACACACAGACACACACACACACACAAACTCGTGCAAACCTAATGCGTTGTAGACCACCAATGCAAAAGCTTGCAACATAACTTTGTTTCTTGGTCGTTGCTGAGACTGAAATTGTTGTTTCTCGCGGAGGAAAATCTGACAATATCCTAGAAGTGACTGCATGATGTACTAAATGGGAAATAACTTTGCTGGATAATCTTCACTTTATAATGTGATGCCTTTCCAAAATGTTATTTCCATTGAGTTCTTGACATCCTTTCCAGTATAAGTCCCTAACTAAATATCTCTCGTATTACCCATTTCGAATTAGTTTCATTGACAATATATCCTTGTTAATGCTTAAGAACAATTTTAAGCTTGCTTTAGACATCTGGTCAAAGGTGTCGAAGCTTTGTTTAGCTACTCAAGTCTTGCAGTTAAGTTGGTAGGGCAATTTGGACATCAAGAAAATGATGTCAGCGTGTTTCTTGGAACGGCAGTACACTGGTGTGCAAAACTTAAGGGCGAAAGTAACTTTCACATGATGTTTCATTGTACAGGTTGATGAAACTTGGACATGCGGAACGGCAGTACACTGGTGTGCAAAACTTAAGGGCGAAAGTAACTTTCACATGATATTTCATTCTCAAGAAATACAGGTCGATGAAACTTGGACCATACGGAACAGCAGTACACTGGTGTGGAAAACTTAAGGGTGAAAGTAACTTTAACATGATGTTTCACTGTCAAGTAATACAGGTCGATGAGGCTTGGACCATATGGAACGGCAGTACACTGGTGTGCAAAACTTAAGGGCGAAAGTAACTTTCACATGATGTTTCATTGTACAGGTTGATGAAACTTGGACATGCGGAACGGCAGTACACTGGTGCGCAAAACTTAAGGACGAAAGTAACTTTCACATGATGTTTCATTGTGAAGTAATACAGGTCGATGAAACTTGGACCATACGGAACAGCAGTATGATGGTGTGCAAAACTTAAGGGCGAAAGTAACTTTCACATGATGTTTCATTGTCAGGTAATACAGGTCGATGAAACTTGGACCATACATAGAAAGAACTGGTACAGCAGAGTGCAGGATGTAACTGAAAGAAATTCGAAATGAGATGAACAGAAATGACACTTCTGTTCCAAAACAATAATTATACTGAAGTCATCGACATTCCTGATGGTCCCTTGGGTATTAAAAAAGGAGGGTCATGGTCTTAATACGGTGTGTGATCTCTATGGATGCTAATACATGCTCCGTAACGTGGTCCCTGGCTGGCCAAATGGTTGATACGGAGTTCTTCCATCGTCTACCAGCGCGGTTGACAACTGCTGGATTTTGCAAAAACAGACATAATGTCTGAAGGGATAACCGCAATCAGTGGGTTTACAATGTTACGAGGTTCACTCCAAAACAAATGCAAATTATTTTTGTAAAAATACAGTTTTCATTCTGTGTGTGTGAAAGTTTTACTGTGTGTAGATACATCCTTCCCGCTTGTTCAACCCGGTTCCGTGAGTGGCGCCGTCACAGCATGTCTTCAAGATGGCTGCTACACTTGACGTGCGTCAGATGCAACGATGGATTTCCTGTACTGTGAAAAAGAGACAGTGGGAAACATCCACAAGAGGTTGAAAAAGGTGTATGGAGATGCTGCTGTCGATCGCAGTACAGTTAGTCGGTGCGCAAGCAGCTTACGTGATGAAAGCAGGCACGGCAGTATTGAGGATTATCCTTGCAGCAGCAGGCCTCGTACTGCACACACTCCAGACAATGTGCAGAGAGTTAACGACGTGGTGACTGCTGACAGACGCATCACAGTGAATGCATTGTCACGCTACGTTGGGATAGGGGAAGGAAGGATGTTTTGCTGTTGCACGACAATGCACGGCCACATGTCAGGCAAAAACCCATGGAAGCGATCACAAAACTCGGATGGGCATCACTGAAACACCCGCCTTACAGTGCTGACCTGGCTCCATGTGCCTATCATCTCTTTGGGAAACTGAAAGACTCTCTTCGTGGAACAAGGTTTGAAGATGATGACTCCCTTATGCACGCTGCCAAACAGTGGCTTCAATAGGTTGGTCCAGAATTTTACCGCGCGGGTATACAGGCGCTGGTTCCAAGACGGCGTAAGGCAGTTGAGAGGGATGCAAATTATGTGGAAAAATGAAAATATTGTTCCTAAAGGATGTATCTACACACTGTAAAACTTTCAAACATGTAGAATAAAATATGGATTTATAAAAAAAATAGTGTGCATTTCTTTTGGAGTGACCCTCGTACTTATAATCCGTCTTGATTGCAATATGTTTATTCATATGACCGGTTTCGGTTCCTCTAGAACCATCTTCAGATCTGATATTTCGGTTACAGGAGTAACCCGTCCACACACAGCAACCTTCACATGCTGCATCACATAAAATATCAGATCTGAAGATGGTTCTAGAGGAACCGAAACCGGTCACATGAATAAACATTCTGCAATCAAGACAGATTATAAGTAACATTGTAAAACTGCTGGATTGTCGTTGGTGGTTGTGGACATGGTGCAGTACATCCCCCCCCCCCCCCCCCCCCCCCCAAGGCATCCCACTCGCGCTCGACGGGTTTAAGTCGGGGGTTCAGACAGTCCGGTCCATTCGGCGAATATCGTCTTGTTGAAGAGCTCCTCCATTTGCGATGTTCGGTGCGGTCGCGCATTGTCATCCACAAAAATGAAGTCGGGGACGAATGCACTCTTGAAAAGATGTACATGGGGAAGGAGTACAGTGTCACAATTACTGTGATCCGTGAGTGGTTCCTGTTCAAAGATCTTGACATCAGTACGCCCGTACAGCACTGTGTCTCCCCATACCATAACACCTGGACCACGAAAATGATGCTGTTCGACAATGTTTCTGGGTGCATTTTGTGTTCCTACCTCTCACCGTATCAGGCTATGTTCAACGGTAGAAGAATTTCATATTAATCTTGCGGACAGCATGGAAGCTCGTTGCATAGCATGCACCGTCGCCTGTAGTGATCTCACACCCTATTATAACCGCCGTTTGTAATGTTCAGAGGACCATCATGAATCTCGCTGACTAATGTTATCATTGTCTTTGAAAAAAGTGTCGTTTCTGTTCGTCTCACTACGTATTTCTTTCAGTTGGCTTCTAAACTATACTGTAGCAGTTTTTCTATGTGCGGTCCAAGTTTCATAGAGCTTTGTTGCTTTCGGTGACATATAACGCAGAAGTTATTTTCGTCCTGATGTTTTGCACACCAGTGTATATTCCTCCTGGGATGTTGCTGAATGTATTTACGAGGCGTGTTTTTTAAGTAAGTACCGTTTTGAAATTAAACAAAGACGTGCTAAGATATCTCAATAATTTTATTTTTACACGAAAGCCTGTACCTTAATCTACTTTTCTACATAATATCCGTCAATATTGAGGTACTTGTCATAACGTTGTACCAGTTTTTGAATACTCTCCACGTAGAAGTCTTCCACCTGACTTGTTAACCACCGCATCACCGCTGTTTTGACTTCGTCTTCGCCTTGAAGACGCTGACCGCCCTGGTGTTTCTTCAAGTGCAGGAACAGATGGTAGTCACTGGGCGCAAGATCGGGGCTGTACGGAGGATGATCTAGAGTTTCCCATCGAAAAGATGTGATGAGGTCTTTGGTCTGATTCGCCACACGCGGACGGTCATTGTCTTGCTCAGCTTCCATGGACTGTTGCTTTGATTCTGATGTGACGTAGGCCACCCATGTTTCGTCGCCCGTAACAATTTGGCTTAAGAAACCATCACCGTCGTTGTGGTACCACTCAAGGAAAGTCAATGCACTGTCTAAACGTTTGGTTTTGTGCACATCCGTCAACATTTTCGGTACCCAACGAGCGCACAATTTTCGGTAATTCAAGTGCTCGCTCACAATGCCATACAAAATACTACGAGAAACATTAGGAAAGTCATCCTGCAAGGAGGAAATCGTAAAGCGTCTGTTTTCTCTCACCTTATTGTCCAATTCCTGCACATCCGTCAACATTTTCGGTACCCAACGAGCGCACAATTTTCGCTAATTCAAGTGCTCGCTCACAATGTCATACAAAATACTACGAGAAACATTAGGAAAGTCATCCTGCAAGGAGGAAATCGTAAAGCGTCTGTTTTCCCTCACCTTATTGTCCAATTCCTGCACCAAAGTTTCATTAACGAACGAAGGACGCCCACACCGTTGTTCATCATGCACATTTGTGCGGCCATCTTTAAATGCTCTCACCCACTTTCTTACCATTCCATCACTCATAATGTTTTCTCCGTAAACTGCACAGATCTCACTATGAGTATCGATCGCTTTTAGGCCTATAGCACTAAGAAATCTTATAACAGCTCGTACTTCACAGTCGGCGGGACTCACGATTATCGGAGGCATCTTAAACACTCAGTACACAACGTAAACAAGGAAGAATCAGACTGTAATGGCGTCAGTGCGTAGATTAAGGTACAGGCTTTCATGTAAAAATAAAGTTATTGATATATCTTAGCATCTCTTTTTTTAATTTCAATACGTAACTTACTTAAAAAACGCCTCTTATTTACGATAGCTGTCTAGGATGTTCTGCTGTTCCCAAACAGCAGCACGCAATGAAGAACGTCAAAGTCTGGCTTTTCCTACTAAGAGGAACTTGTCCTGGTGTCAGCCATATTTACATATTGTACTTCATATGCAAAAGAATACACGATACCTTGTCAACTATGAAAAAGTGGCCAAAGCTGCAGACGTATATAAATGAATGTAATAAGAGCCCAGGCAGAATATGTTGCCTTTTTTAGCAGTTCACTGCCTTGACTCTACAACTCACGAATTATCCTATATAGACAAACTACAAGACCTTTCGGTACTGAACACATTCAAGCAATACAATATACAGGTACAATATGATTAATTTACTGTGCTAGTAAGTCGTAATTTCGCTGATATGGAGTTGGAGTTTTTGTAGCACAAGTTTATGGTCAGTCATAAAATCGGTTACAGCTTTTTTAATATAATTTGATTGGGGTCTGTTTCCGGGTTTTGAATTTTTAAATTATATTGATAACAGAAGTTACTGACCTTCTTTATTTTGATAATTGTCGACCCAATGACTCTAAGAATATTTTGAATTTTCTGACATATTCCGATTTATTACAAAATCAAATCTATCAAAATTTCTTCTCGGTGTCATTTTATTTTTGCTTTTGCCGATTCTATGTCTTTATCGAGAGTGAACAGGCCATCAGCACTGTTTAAGTTACTTCACATGTTTTAAGAGTAAAGCAATACTTTGGCTGCTTTATTCCACTACTGCATTAATGTTTTATTAACAGACAGAAATAGCACTATCTGTAATTCGAATTACTTTCGAGGACTGCACATTGTAGTTCAACCCACATGAATATGGAACAGCACAAATTACCCACGACTGCCTACGCAACTGTGTATCAGGTGCATTTAATCAATATGCAAACCGAGTGAGGTGGCGCGGTGGCTAGCACACTGGACTCGTATTCGGGAGGACGGCGGTTCAATCCCGCGCCCGGCCATCCTGATTTAGGTTTTCCGTGATTTCCCTAAAAGCCGGGATGGTTCCTTTGAAAGGGCACGGCCGACATACTTCCCCGCCCTTCCTTAATCCGATGAGACCGATGACCTCGCTGTCTGGTCTCCTCCCCAAAACAACCCAACCCAACATGCAAACTGAGTATGCGCTGTCAAGAATTGAGCTTGCACTGAATTGGAAAATGCTGCACACAAAAAATTGACTACTTTCTGTTCTTGAGAAAACGAGGACTTCGCAACATCAAACTCTTCTCTTAGCACACTGTGAGTACTCAATAAAACTTTCGTGGTGGTCAAAAGGTGTTACTGTAATTCTGTTATTTTCAAAATAATCCCCATAAAGATTCCGATAACTGTCCACTCGAGACAGTTTGGCAATGCCCCTTCTGGTGTAAATTCTTAGGGCACTATCACCATTTACTCAAGTAAGCATCAATTATAAGTTTTTCTTTGTGTTACTAAAAATGCAAAATTTACACCGCATGAGAGCGCTGTTCTAGGGTTTCCTCTGGAGTGGAAACAACGTAGACCATTGATAAATCTGGGTGTTGTGTGCTGTCCATAGGTTGGTTAGGTTTAACTAGTTCTAAGTTCTAGGGGACTAATGACCGTAGATGTTAAATCCCATAGTGCTCAGAGCCATTTGAACCATTTTGAACCATTGATAAATGGAATTGTCATCCTCTTTAATACACAAAACGTACATAGAAACTGGTGTGCTTTTAATTTAAGATATTAACAGTAAACATTTTAACATGCACTCTGGTCTCTTCTCATGTGACTTGAGTACTTTATCGTTGTGTTGCGCTGTCTGTAAGAGTGACTCGTCAATTGATGAATGAGTTGATAAATGGTTCAAATGGCTCTGAGCACTATGGGACTTAACATCTGACGTCATCAGTCCCCTAGAACTTAGAACTACTTAAACCTAACTAACCTAAGGACATCACACACATCCATGCCCGAGGCAGGATTCGAACCTGCGACCATAGCGCTCACGCGGTTCCAGACTGAAGCGCCTAGAACCGCACACCAGCCGGCCGGCTAATGAGTTGATAGTGTCGCGCAAACCAGAGATATATGGACACCACTTATTTAATACTGGCTCCAGTGGTTGCGAATGCACACGAGACTGGATTCCTCCCAATTAACGTCGGTCAAGCGGCCTGAAGAGGGTGTAATGAAACAATGAAACTGTTTGCATAAATAAATTAAATTCACTAGAGACGACTGCAGGTGTTTTAATTTTGATTTTGTATTTGAATTCGTGTCCTTCGGAAAAGATTTGCAAATTTGCAACTTGGAAGGAAATTATGTCTAGGAATATTTTCTCTTCTGGTTGTAGGTGCGAATATACTGAAGGTAATCCGTTAATTAATACGTTTCATTTTACTGTGAAGGCGGTCAGTTACTTGTGGTTTATCCATTACTTTTGGCTCCAGTTTTGATAAAACTGATTTCTTTCTCCTTGTCAATTTTATGTGTACGACTTAATGTGGATCCCAAACAAACCATTAGTGATCTGCAGGGCGGCATGAAGAATTAATTGTAATTACATCTGCAATTCACACTCACGCGTTAGACAGTGGGTTCACAGAACCACTTTCAGATTATTTAACTATCGCTGCACTATCGAAGCCGGCCGTCGTGGCCGAGCGGTTCTAGGCGCTTCAGTCAGGAACTGTGCTGCTGCTACGGTCGCAGGTTAGAATCCTGCCTCGGGCATGGATGTGTTTGATGTCCTTAGGTTAGTTAGGTTTAAGTAGTTCTAAGTCTAGGGGACTGATGACCTCTGATGTTAAGTCCCATAGTGCACAGCCATCTATCGAACAGAGCGAGCGAAAGATGAACTCCTAAACATAGCCGTCAGAGCTCTGATTTTTCACGTTTTATCACCGCCCTGTACAGCTGAGAGTCAACCTAATATTTCGGCGTTTGGAGGGGCTAGCAGTTGACTGAAATTTCGCGGAAAGATCTCGCTGCAACGAAAAACGCATCTGAACTTGCAGAATCCACTTGCGACACCAGACCTCCACAACGCTTCTCAGTTCAGATGAGATACCGTAAAAAGTGGTGTAGGTGACATACAGTATACTGATCAAAGCTTCCAACCCGAGGCTGCGCCAGTCAAGGTGATCCTTTCTTGGATTATATTAGTGAACTGGCGCGAAGGATTTCCTTCTATCTGTTCTCTGTGAAACTCCCGTAGATGTTATCCCTCGAAGCAGTACTTGTAACGCATTGAATTCTTCAGAGATGCAAGCAGGGGAGTTGTGATTCCAAGTGATGGTGTGGGTAGGTAATTTATACGAGGCGTGGTTTTTAAGTATGGTCCGTTTTGTTGTTGACACTAGCAGTTCGCACGCATACCGCAACGAGCGCTTACGTCGTGTACCGGCATGCCATGGGAAGAGCTGTGCTCAGTTTCAGCTCTGTTCCAGCGCAAAATCATAGCGTCGGTGTTTTGGGATAGGCATGGTGTCTTGTTGGTCGACTTCATGCAACGAGGAACCACTGTCAATGCAGAAGCATACTGCCTAACCCTGAGAAAGCTACGCAGAGCGATTCAAAACAAAAGGCGCGGCATGTCGACAAAGAGATTGTCCTTCTCCATGACGATGCAAGACCTCACACTGCAGTTCAGACCCGCGATTAATGGGACAGTTTTGTCTGGGAAGTCTTAGACCACCCACCCTACAGTCCTGATCTTGCGCCGAGCGATCACCATCTGTTCCTCCACCTCAAACAACATCTCAGTGGCAACCGTTACAATGATGACGACGATGTGAAAACGGCAGTGAACTCTTGGTTATCGGAGCAGGCGGCAAATTTTTATGAAGAGGGTATTTTAAAATTGCCTGAGAGGCATGATACGCGTTTGAATAAACTTGGAAACTATGTCGAAAAATAGAGTGAAGTACGTACTTTCTCAAAATAAATTTACTTTTTTTAAAATAACCTTTCATTGTGTATTTATGTTCAAACGGACCTTACTTAAAAAACACGCCTCGTGTAAGTCCCGGGATGCCATTACGAAGCCTTTATTTACAAATACAGTAAAATAGTAACAGATCAGTATTATGAATCGATTTCTCTCACAAAGTTACTAAAATAAGAGAGCATGGTAAAACAGATTGTCACATAAGAACAAGCTCCAAGTACGTCTTGTCACCAACTAGGGAGATTGGCGCGCAGCCGAAATCTCTTGCTCACATCGTAAAATTTCGTAGACCCTCGTACATCTTCAATAAGTTAACAATATTTATTTGTTTATTGCATTTATTAGTTTACTGCACAGTTGTATTATCGTAGTGAAGCTCTGACGACCCATAGGCTCCAGCTAGTACCAGACCTGCCAAAAGGGGACTTTAATCATTGATATTTATAAAAGTTAAATCGCTATTTTGTGCCAGAACTCTCGTGAGTCCCCTACGTATTTACTGCTACACAGCATCCGTTCTGAAGGCTCGCGTTCCTCTCGACAACCTCGTGATTCACTGCCGTGCCATATGGTCCAGTTCCCTTATTACTGCCTCCGCGGGAACCAGCTCCTACTCGCTGCCGGGTTATCCTGCAGGCAGCGAATTGACTTCTGCTATGGGCCGAGTTCAATTATCTCTCCAAATACCGAGTGCGGCACAGTTTCATGAGATACCGCGCGTGCACCTGGGTGCTGCGTTTCCAGAATGGTACCATCCGTACACTTTTGTAAATATTGTTACTTGTATAATGTCAGTACAATGAAAGTGCATTAAACGTCACAGAAAAATAATATTTATTGTAACTTCGGTAGCAATTTAGAGGATAAAGATCAATGAATACGTAACTATGCTTTATATCATAACATCAATACTTTTTGTTTCATTAATGTATAATATTGAATAATTACAGTATAAATCATATATATATGTTTCTCATATTAACTTAAACTAATTACCTTACAAATTACTACATATATAAATATGAAAACAATAAACACCCCTCGCTCTGCACTTCCAGTTCGCCATCTTCACTTCGACGACAGCAATCGCAAACTACTTGGCGTATTGAGTGATTCTTACATAGAAACTGTTTGCATGTCAAACAATGTACAGTAAGTAGTCTTGCTATTCTTGTGTGACCCACTTTCCTGGCATGGACCAACATCTTTTTCATTCGACTGTCTCGTCGATTCGGTATTACTAGGATGCAAACGCCCTGAAATCCAAATAGCGAAGAGTCTCCAGAAGAAACTGCGCCAATGGATAGTTAGTGTAATAGTTGTCGGTGGTCATATTTCTGTGAGAACCTAGGTTTGGCTGAACTAGTCGATTGACTACGTCGAACGGTTTGTTCCATGTAAAGCAAGGACCTCCCTTTGTTTGCCGCAGTATATCTCAAAGCTGTGCACATAAACGGCCCTGTTGTCGCACATGGCATACAATTTCAGGCCGTGCTTTTCCGGCTTGGGAAGCATGTATTGGTTGAAACTACGCCAATCTCGAAAGGGAAGCAGCATTTCACCAATTGTCACAAATTCTCATAGGGACTAACTGTTTTTACAGTTACTTTCAAAGTGCTTGTATACCTCCCAAATATATGCTAATTTATCATATTTTTCTCATATTCCCTGGTTACCCTCTCATCGAATTTGATGCTTATCAGTAGGAACATAAATCCGTGATAGGAAAACGCAGCTCGGCAAGCCATCATTGCCGTACCATTACGTTTCCAAGCTCTTCGGGCATTGGCGTGGCTACTTTTGCTGAGAGCGATCAAGTACAGAACTCCAAAAAGAGCTTTCGTTCCCGAAGAAGAAGTAAACCTAGAATCTCTTTCCCTCGTATACTGAATTGTACATCTCCGTTCTGAAATATATAGGTTTGGGTACTCAACAATTTTGTCAATCATTTTTGTAGGAATGAAACTCTTAAACGCGTCCAATTCCTAGGAAATACTTCTGCCCGCGCAGGTCGGGCCTGGCAGTACTTTTATAATGTTTTTTGATTTCGTTTTATTTGACAGGTATAGGGAATTGCTTATCCAATGTGTTTCCCCGTCTTTTCCGACGTAAAAACGGTAATCATTGCCTGGAATATCATCTAAGGGTTTGGAATGTTCGTCTCCGGATTGTTCAGACTCACTACTGTGGCAATCCACGTTCACACTTTCTTCCTCCCCTTCATTTCGTTGATGAAGTTGCGTGAAGGCACTACCCCTTCATCATCGTCCTCAGACAGCCCACAAAGAATTTGAGATATGGCTTCATCATGTACATTGTCGCTATTCGTAGAAAAGTAAAAGGGAGCAAAGACTTAATTATGTGCATTGGACTTATCGCAATATGCAGCAACGGTTAGCACAAGCAACGGTAAAAACAAAGGGAGATACGATAAAGTAAATGCGTACGTGATTGACCGCGCGCGGCATCGAGTGCCTTCTATGCTATGTTTTCATTTCAACGGATAGTTTCTTAGTGACTATACAAGGAAACAGGAGACAGACACATGCAATACTCGGGGGAAGGGCGAACTTAGGAACTCATATAAACAGAAAGTGAGGGGAGTTGGGACTAACACGGTACTTCCGCGAACACTGAGGTTGTGGCACTGTTTGTCGCCTCGTGGTTTTTAGAGGGTTAAATGTAAAACTTGGGAAAAAATAAATAAACCCCAAAACAAGAAGAATCTCACAGACCAGCCCATTGTGTGCATGACACTTTTTCAACTACGTCGCGATAATACAAAACGAGTTGTCCTGCTATGAACATTTTCGATGCCCTCCGTCAGTCTTACCTGGTACGAAACGTATACCGCGCAGCAGCACTCCAGAAGAGGACGGACAAGCATAATGTACACAGTCTATTTAGTAAATTTTTTGCACCGTTAAGTGTTCTGCCAATAGAGTACAGTCTTCAGTTCGTCTTCCTCACAACATTTGCTGTGCGATGATTCCAAAATAAGCTATTCGTAAGTGTAATCCCTAGGTATTTAGTTGAATCGGCTACAAAGGAAGAAACATGTAAGAAACATCCATTTTACGTGCTGTGCACCCACGAAAACTGATTGCAAGTTGTTGTGACAGCTGAGGTTCTACTTCGAGAACCAGGCGGCAAAGAGACGAGGAGAGACCGCTGGTCTCTGTGGAGACGGCGCGGGTCCCCGTACTGCCGTGCAGGATGGCAAAGAGGCAGAGCCGTCGATGAACATCCTGGAGCTGCCGACAGAGATGCTGCTCGCCGTGCTGGACCGACTGCCTGCACACGACGTTGCCTTAGCCAGGGCTGTTTGCAAGCGCTTCAAGGTACCTGTCTCTCACCGACACCTCATCCCGCACTGGTTCACTGTAACTAGCTGTTGATCCTCCATAGCTGCTGTGGCAACGCCTCTCTGTAGCAAGCTATCTGTCGGCTCCGTCTGGTCCGGCACTTCTTTACTGTGTGTAGCAGTTTCCCATCCACATCTGTTCTACGACTACTTTCGTTTAGATAGCTGCCCGTCCTAGCCACTTGCTCGGGCAGTGTATCACTGTATGTTGCTGCCTGTCTACATCTACATCTACATACATACTCCACAATCCACCATACGGTGCGTGGCGGAGGGTACCTCGTACCACAACTGGCATCTTCTCTCCCTGTTCCACTCCCAAACAGAACGAGCGAAAAATGACTGCCTATATGCCTCTGTACGAGCTCTAATCTCTCTTATCTTACCTTTGTGGTCTTTCCGCGAAATATAAGTTGGCGGCAGTAAAACTGTACTGCACTCAGCCTCAAATGCTGGTTCTCTAAATTTCCTCAGTAGCGATTCACGAAAAGAACGCCTCCTTTTCTCTAGAGACTCCCACCCGAGTTCCTGAAGCATTTCCGTAACGCTCGCATCATGATAAAACCTACCAGTAACAAATCTAGCAGCCCGCCTCTGAATAGCTTCTATGTCCTCCCTCAATCCGACCTGATAGGGATCCCAAACGCTCGAACAGTACTCAAGAATAGGTCGCACCAGCGTTCTGTAAGCGGTCTCCTTCCCAAAATTCTACCAATGAACCGAAGACGACCATCCGCCTTCCCCACAACTGCCATTACATGCTTGTCCCACTTCATATCGCTCTGCAATGTTACGCCCAAATATTTAATCGACGTGACTGTGTCAAGCGCTACACTACTAATGGAGTATTCAAACATTATGGGATTATTTTTCCTATTCATCTGCATTAATTTACATTTACCTATATTTAGAGTTAGCTGTCATTCTCTACACCAATCACAAATCCTGTCCAAGTCATCTTGTATCCTCCTACAGTCACTCAACGACGACATCTTCCCGCACACCACAGCATCATCAGCAAACAGCCGCACATTGCTATCCACCCTATCCAAAAGATCATTTATGTAGATAGAAAACAACAGCGACCTACCACACTTCCCTGGGGCACTGCAGATGATACCCTCACCTCCGATGAACACTCACCATCGAGGACAACGTACTGGGTTCTATTACTTAAGAAGGCTTCGAGCCACTCACATACTTGGGAACCAATCCCATATGCTCGTGCCTTAGTTAGAAGTCTGCAGTGGGGCACCGAGTCAAACGCTTTCCCGATGTCAAGGAATACGGCATCTGTCTGATACCCTTCATCTATGGTTCGCAAGATATCATGTGAAAGTTGCGTTTCGCAGGAGCGATGTTTTCTAAAGCCGTGCCGATGCATGGACAGCAACTTCTCTGTCTCAAGGAAATTCATTATATTCGAACTGAGAATATGTTCGAGAATCTTGCAACAAATCGATGTTAAGGATATTGGTGTGTAATTTTGAGGATCCGTCCTTCTACCCTTCTTATATACGGACGTCACCTGCGCTTTTTTCCAGTCGCTCGGGACTTTACGTTGGGCAAGAGATTCGCGATAAATGCAAGGTAAGTAAGGAGCCGATGCAGTAGAGTACTCTCTGTAAAACCGAATTGGAATCCCATCAGGACCTGGCGATTTATTTATTTTCAACCCATTCAGCTGCTTCACAACCCCAGAGATGTCTATCACTATGTCCTCCATACGGGAATCTGTACGAGACTCAAACGGCGGTATGTTTGTACGATCCTCCTGCGTGAAAGATTTCTCAAATACTAAATTTAAAATTTCAGCTTTAGTTTTGCTGTCTTCCGTTGCCAGACCAGACTGATCAGTGAGTGACTGGATGGAAGCCTTCGACCCGCTTCGACCAGAATTTCCTTAGGTTTTCAGCAAGATCTTTTGCTAAGGTATGACGGTGGTTAGTGGTTGTATGCTTCGCGCATCACTCTTTCTACAGCAGCACGAATCTCTACTAACTTTTGACTGTCCTCATTCTCCCGATCTTTCTTGTGCCGCGAGTGCAACTATCTTTACTTCCTGAGCATTCTTCGAATTGCGCTGTTAAACCACGGTGGGTTTTTTCCGTCCGTAACCCACTTTTTCGGCACATACTTGTCCAATGCCTGATTTACAATGTGTTTAAAATTTCCCCATAATTCTTCCACGTCCATCGCACCGGGAGTAAATGAAGTCGATTCATTTACTAAGTGGGATGCTAACAACTGCTTATCTGCTCATTCTAGTAAGAATACTCTCCTAGCCTTCTTGACCGACTTTTTAACTTTCGTAACCATAGTCGTAATGACAACATCATGATCACTAGTCCCTGTCTCAACACTGACACCGTCGATGAGGTCTGGTCTGTTCGTGGCTACCAGATCTAAAATATTTCCATTACGCGCTGCCTGTCGATTTAGCTGCTCAAGAAAGTTTTCGGATAATGTGTTCAGAAGTAATTCACACGACGGCTTGTCTTTACCACCTGTAATGAATCCATAGACATCCCAGTCTATACTAGGTAGGCTGAAGTCGCCTCCGACTAATATAGCATGATCCGGGTACTTCTGCGATACAGAGTGTAGACTCTCTACAGTTACTCTGGAACCGCTTCAGGGCAGGTAGCTGCCTTTGCTCCCCAGCTGTTCCACCACCAGCTTGCTGTAGGCTGCCTCCCTCGCTGCTGTGGTACCGCTTCTCTGTAGCTAGCTGTCCATCCTCTCCATCTGGTCTGGCACTGCTTCACTTTATGTAGCAGTTCTTCCTCTCCATCTGTTCTGCCACCACTTCCCTTTATGTAGCTGCCTGTCTAGTCATCTGCTCTGGGACAGTGTAGCACTGTAGGTTGCCTCCAATCCATTCCAATTACTCTGGCACTTCTTCACGGTAGGTAGATGCCTGTCCTCCCCAGCCGTTCTGCCAACGCTTGACTGTAGGTTGTGCCCATCCACTTCATCTGCTCTGACTTTACTAACGTACAGGCTGATGTCTGTCCTCATCACTTGGTTGGGTACAGCTTCGCTGAATGTAGCTGTCCTACCCCCAGCTGTTCGCGTACCACCTCAGTGTAGGTAGCTGTCTGCCATCAGGTACTCCTACACTGCTAAGCTGTAGGTCTGCTCTCCTCTACAGCCATGGCAGGGCTTCACAGTATACAATTGACTGGCCTGATATTGATTTCTTGTAGATAGCTATCTGTCCTACCAAGCTGCAGTGGCACTGCTTCCACCGAGGTAGTTGGTTGTCCTCTCGCCTGCCCTGGCATTGGTTTTTTGTAGGTAGCTGCTCAGCCTCCCCAACTGCTCTGTCACCGCTCTCTTCTAGCTATGTCTTCTCATCCATTGCTCTGGTACTGTTTCGCTGTATCAGCCGGATTCTGCTATAAAATCTGCTAGCAATACATAAGTCAGTAGTAGTGAATCGTCATCTTGGAGAATGAGCTTACGAGGTCACAGGTAAGTTGGCCCAATCGCCTCAAAGGTCGATCTCTAGTCGAATGAAGTGGCTGTGATATTTGAGTGATATGAATGTATGTAGTTGAATTTCTAGTTAATATATGGGGCTTAAATGTATTCTAAAAGGATGAACAGGCCTTATGTGTAAACAGCAGCCGGCCTTGGTGGCCGAGCGGTTCTAGGCGCTACAGTCTGGAACCGCGCGATCGCTACGGTTGCACGTTCGAATCCTGCCTCGGGCATGGATGTGTGTGATGTTCTTAGGTTAGGTAGGTTTAAGTAGTTCTAAGTTCTAGGGGACTGATGACTTCAGAAGTTAAGTCACATAGTGCTCAGAGCCATTTGAACCATTTTTTTGTAAACAGTAAACAAACAGCATGGCAAGGACAGTAGATCGTGATGATGAAGGGGGTGTACAGATATTTGTTGATAGCACTTACAACAGTGATTATGAAGTAGGTGATACGTCATGGAGTGATTGAGATCGCGAAGAACCGCAAGCAGTAGTTCAGAAGCGCTCTTTCCAATCATGCGACTCACGATGAACAGGTGTAGAAAGAATTTATTTTATCTTGTTGATAAGTGTATCTTAAACTTTTTTTTGCATCACAAGATTAGGGGAAAGAAAAAAAACTCCTACAACGACTTCAGGTCCAATGTTGCACAGCAATTGCTAGAGATTGCACAGCTACCTGAGAACTCCGTTTGCAGGTCACCAGCAGCAAGTATCACACTTACAACATTTCAGGAAAAAATCTTGGGCTCATTTCCGGATGCACATACCCCTCAAATGCGGAAAAACAAATCCTGAGGTGAGCTAGATTTAGAAGACTGCTTTGAGGTCTACCACGCCCAACAATCATAACAGCTGATATGTAAAGAAGCACACTAGTTGACATATATTAAATCTGATTTCGCAGCAACCAGTAGGGTATTTAAATACGATTTCATTGGGTTAACGGTCTTGACTGATTAACTTTTGTTTCTACACTCTGGTCATTAAAATGCCAACGCTTCGAAGGAGGCATGCAGAAAACGTCAAATGGCAAACATATGGTTCAAATGGCTCTGAGCACTACGGGACTTAACAGCTGAGGTCATCAATCCCCTAGAACTTAGAACTACTTAAACCTAACTAACCCAAGGACATCACACACATCCATGCCCGAGGCAGGATTCGAACCTGCGATCGTAGCGGTCGCGCAGTTCCAGACTGTAGCGCCTAGAACCGCTCGGCCATCCCGGCCGGCGCAAACATATGGAAATATCAAAATCACGTTACCGTGTCTAATACGGTGCAGGAAACCTTTTGGCATTCAAAACACCTTCGAGTCGTCTCGAAATGGATAAATACAGATACTGTATGATTTTCAAGAGATTCTTGTAACATTCATCCCGACAAATAGCGGCAGGTTCAGGTGACTATGATGAAGGTGGACAGCGATCGCGCCCCACTATCTCCAAAGTAGACCACAAAGGCTCAATAATATCGGGATCTGGTGAGTGTGGTGGGCAGGAGAGATGCGACATTTCACACAACCAGTGCTGGACGAAGCGAGCTGTATGGACAAGGGCTCTATCGTCTTGGAACACGGCACCACCATTGGGAAACATATATTGCACAATGGGATAGACTTGATCAGCCAAAATGATCTCTCATCCCTGGCAGTAACGCAACCTTGAAGAGTTAGAATGGGACTCATGGAATACTCACGATATGACAAAATCACTACCGAACCCTCACCACTCTTGGGACGCAAACTCCGCCAGAAGCTGGAAACAGTGCGAAACAAAACTTTCTTCCATCGTCCAAGTTTTATGACTTCGGAACCACGTTTTATGTTACGGGCATTTACATCACTTATGAGTGGTTTTGGAGTTACATCTCACTCTGAAATTCCCAGCAAATTGGGTAGCTCCCTTCGTGTTGTCTTGGTGCTGACAAGACTCGTGGGTGCGACAGTCAGTTTAGCAGTGACTTTTGCACCTGTCGTCCTCTTTGTTTTCGTCACAATCCTCTTCAACGACGGTCCGTGACGATCCCTCAACACACACTTTCGTCCGCGTTGTGACTTGGTGGATACTGTTTTTCCGCTTTACCCGTACGCGGACTAAATCTTCGATATGGTGCCTCTTGAAATACCTTGGTTATGGAATTACCCAACATACGAGCACCAACAATTTACCTATGTTCAAATTCACTTATCTCCGACATAATGCACTCACGACTATACGAACATTGTCCTGACCACGACTGAAACTTGGAATGTATTGAGGCCATCGTGCAGGTGCCGTTTGTGGCGCTCCCTCCTTGTGGTGCAAGTCGGATGTCCAGATCCTACATGTCGTGCGTGCTTGCCTTCTTGTATCTATTGCCGCCAACAACAGGCAATGGTGGTGTCAACACGAACGGTGTGGCGCCCAAAACAACGACAGGACCGCTGAGGCTCCCACAGCCCCACCGTATGGCCCCTCTCACCTCTCGAACTTCTCCAGCTGGAGAAAGTGCCGTCGAACATGACGGCCGGTCATTGCGCACGCTCAAGTGGTGCTTTAGTGATACTGCCCGCTGTCGTACCGGGCGGCACGCCCTTTGTTACCTTATAATATCAGTCGAAGCACGTCGTCCCTGCCCTATTCACCCTACCCGTCTGCGCAGCCGAACCTCGAAAAGTAATGATTGGCATAGCTGATTCTGTGAAACATATTCACCAAGTTTGCGGTTGATCGGTCGGCTTCTTTTCGGTGCAGCTCTTTGTATGACGTTCAGTGTATAAGCTTCATCTGAAAAATACCGTGACTTAAAAGACTTAAGAGGGGTTAAAAAATTCGAGTGTATTCATGTGCGTCAGGGTCTCCCGAAGAAGACCCACTCGCGGTCCGCGCTCCGCTCAACGGTAGCGAGGCGTTGAACGGCGGATACACGGCCCCAGCATCACCTCCAACAGGAGAGAGGCGCGAATCCATCTCGTGCTAGCAGCGCGCGCGTTTCAAACTTGGTGCTCGACCAGTACAACTAATATGCCAATATGACTTGTCGCGGTACAAGTTCTCTACAACACATTTTCACGTCTCCAAAGAGACATTACATAAATGCTGTAATAGACTTCAAAAGAAATTTTAGCTGATCATTTCCAGCAGCTGGATGCAAGAGGACGGTAGAGGTTATTTCAAGATGAGTACATGCATTTTATTTACATCTCCTGTTTCCTTTGATTTATTATTCTTTTTTCTGAACACTTACGACACGTCTTGTGTATTTGGTATAAAATTTCACTGAAGTCGAGAAAGATATAAAAATGTCTGTGCTGTGATAAGTTCTTCGATTTCAGGCCACGGGAGACACGTTGCTGGACCTGAGGTTTAACCAACTGCTGCCACTCATAGAGGCGCAACAAGAGGCCCTGAGTGTGGAAGAGCAGCAGATGCAGCCAGAACCCTGGTGGAACAAGCAGCTGGTGCGTCGCCAGCTGAGC
This sequence comes from Schistocerca piceifrons, assembly GCF_021461385.2. NCBI lineage: Eukaryota > Metazoa > Arthropoda > Insecta > Orthoptera > Acrididae > Schistocerca > Schistocerca piceifrons. The sequence goes on from NC_060138.1 coordinate 849,998,024, forward strand.
CTCATCCGTCGCCGCTGGCTACTCAACACTCTGGCGCACCAGCTGCATCTGCTGAGGGCCATCTGTCTGCGTTACCTCAGCATCTCTCCTCTCAGGGGTGAGCTGTAACACTGGACTACATCCGAGAGGAGATAGTCTGTTCCAAATGCGCCTCATCAATTGCCACTAACTGTTCAATAATCTGTCGCACAAGTTGTGTCTGCAGACAGTGGTCTGTAGTATCTCAGAGACTCTTCTCTCAGGGATGACATAAGTCTACATGTGAGGCCAGCTTCTCTGCTCCAGATGTGCCTCATCTGCTTGCACTGGTTACTCAACATTTCGGCACTGCAGCTGCTGTAAACCAACATCTCTCTACTGATGGGTGAATCATAACGCAAGGTTACACACGAGGACAGATAGCCTGTTGCAACTGAACCTCAACGTCTGGCTCTAGCCACTCAACACTGACTGCAAAGAGGGCACCTCTAAGGACTGTCTGTATGCAGTACCTCAGCGTCTCTTTTCTCACGGTTGAGTCGTTGCAGAGAACTACTCGAGGGGCCAGACAGCCACATTCACTGACAATAGTTGTTCAGCACTCTGAGAAGCCTGTTGTGGCTACTGGTGAGTCTCTGTAGAACCTCAGCATCCCTCCTCTCACCTAGGGATCATAATACAGGGCTACACGGTCCCTTTTCTGAGGGGTGAGACAATACACAAGACTACACTTGACTCCAACAATCCTGCTCAAGCTGAGATTAATCCACTGACACTAGCTTCTCAAGTGTGGATTGTTCTCTTGATCTCGGCAGAGATAACTCTTCAACAGATGTGTCACCAGGTGAGCTCCTACATACTCGTGATGCTTAATGTATGGTATGAGGCAGACATAAGAAACGGTATTGCAGCATCTTCGGAATCAGTAACTGCCACTTATTATCGTCCATCACGCTGAGCAGGTCACCTGTGTGGTGTAAAACGCAAGACTTGGCGAAGGGTGGGATCCTATTGAGCATCCATTTCCCGCTCCATGGCTGTGACTGTAAAAGTGTCCATATTTGTTACAGTTCTGCCTCGATGAGAAACACATTGATTCTGTGGACCAATGGATAATCTCGAAGAAGCATCCAGATTTGTGTACTGGGCTGTCGGGTGATAGTTAATAGATTACTTGGGTTTGCTGGGGAATAGTGACCAACGTTGACTGCGGCGAGCTGCTATATCAGGCAACTTGTTTTTAGGGTCAAACATAACAACGAGTGGTTTTTGGTCTGTCATAATAAGAAGCTTTGGCCCATAGCGTAAGAAATGGAAATTCTGAACTCCAAAAACGAGGGCAAGACCTTTCAGATTGATCTGCTTGTAATTAATTTCACCTGAGGTCAGCGATTTGAAAGTGTATACGATAGGACATTCAGATGCATCCAGAGTCTTATGCTGTAGGACTGTACCAATAACACAAGGCTACACATGAGGACAGATAGCCCCTTGCAACTGAACCTCAGCCTCTGGAAGTGAGTTATCTGTTGCTAGTACCAAGGGTCGTGGTTAGTCAAATGTGGACTAATAAGAAGCCAGCCGTAGGTATGTTCGAGTGGTCAGTGTGACAGACTGTCAATCCTAAGGACCCGGGTTCGATTCCCGGCTGGGTCGGAGATTTTCTCCGCTCAGGGACTGGGTGTTGTGTTGTCCTAATCATCATTATTTCATCCCCCTCGACGCGCAGGTCGCCGAAGTGACGTCAACTCGAAAGACTTGCACCAGGCGACCGGTCTACCAGACGGGAGGCCCTAGCCACGCGACATTATTATCATTATTATTATTGTCCATTTACATTACTTACCTTTACCACCATGAACGTTCAATGGCGAAGATGTGTGATGCCTGGGTGATGAATTTTCCATAGTCATTACTTTAGCAAAAAACGATTGTACTTCCTTGACATTTGTTGGTGTAAATAGCTGAATAATTGCTTCCACATGTTTCTAAGTTGACTGAAGAGCTTCTTACTAATGATGTGACACACTTAATTGATCTGATGTTAGAAGATTTCATGTTTTCGCAGGTTGCAAGGCAGAACGCTGGTTTGTAATGTTTGGGATAGTTAGCGAAAATGTTCTTCAGATGCACCACTGACAATGACATCGTCTAAGTAGTTTGCACAACAAAGCACGTCGAATGGTAACCGTTCGAGGTATAATTGAAAATCGTTGGAGTGCTACCTACGCCAAAGGTAACCAATTAAGACGAAATAGACAAAATACCGTTCTGATTATCATAAACTATCTAGCCTGCTCATGTACCTGCTGCTGAAAATATGTATCTAACAAGTATATCTTGGAATAATAATGTCCACCATTACTTTAGCTGTGACTTCTTTTGCAATCTCTATATATATTGATCAGCCAGAACATCATGACTACTTACCGTATGCCCGCCTTTCTCTCGGATAACAGCGGCAACGCGTCGTAACATGGAAGCAATGAGGCCTTTGTAGGTAGCTGGAGGGAGTTGACACCACATCTGCACACACGTCACCTAATTCCCGGGGAATGGGCGGGGGGGGGGGGGAGGGGGATGAGCTCTGACACCACGTTCAATCACATCCAAGATGTGTTCGATCGGGTTCAGAACTGGCGAAATGGGAGGCCCACAAATCAATTGCAACTCACCACTGTGTTTCTCGAACCACTCCATGACACACCTGGTCTTATGATATAGCGCATTATCTTGCTGAAAAATGCCACTGCTGTCGGAAAACATGATCGTCATGAATGGGTGTACGTGGTCTGCACCCAGTGTACAATACTCCCTGGCTGTCATGATGCCTTGCACGAGCTCCACTAGACCCATGGATACCCACGTGAATATTCCGCAGACCATAATGGAGCCGCTGCCAACTTGTCTCCATTCCACGGTACAGGTGTCAAGAAGCTGTTCCTCTGGAAGACGGCGGATTCGCGCCCTCTGATTGGCATGATGAAGAAGGTGTTGGGTTCATCAGACCATGCAATACTCTGAGACTGCACCTAAGTCGAGTGCTGATGGTCACGTGCCCATTTCAGTCGTAGTTGCCCATGTCGTGGTGTTAACATTGGCGCATGGATATGCATGGGCCATTGGATGTGGAGGCCCATTAATACGAATTTTAGGTGCACTGTATGTTCAGACACACTTGTATTCTGCCCAGCATTAAAGTCTGACGTTAGTTCCGCCGTAGTTCACCGCTTGTCCTGTTTTACTAGTCTGCTCACCTACGATGTCCGACGTCTGCAATGAGGGGTGGTCGCCCCATCCTACTCCATCTGGACGTGGTTCCACTCGGTTTCGCTACGTGTTAAAGACACTCACCATAGTACTCCTCGAACACCCGACAAGTCGTGCAGTTCCTGGAATGCTCGTGTTGAGCCTCCGAGCCATCATACTCTTACCTTGCCCTCGGTCAGACTTAGATAAATGGCATGCCTTCCTCAATCCAAATGCAGACAACACGCTCACTGATACTACATGCACCGTGCGTATGTCTGACTAGCAGTCATTTCTCGCCACGTGACGCTGCTACGCTTGGATGGGGTTATATCGATAGTAAGTCTGTGGTCATAATGTACTGGCTGATCAATGTGATGGAAGAAAATATCGCAGCAACAAGAAGGAGGTGTGCAACATAAACGAAAGTTGCTGGACGGGTTTCTACATACGAAAGATGATGTCTATTAAGATATCACGCCAGGCGCATAAGAGTGGCGCTAGTAGCGCCACTATGAGGGAGCAAATCAGGTTTGCTGTAAATACACGCTGTAATGGTTGTGAGTGTTAATTACGTTTGAAATTGAACATGGTGAGCTACGTTAGTCAAGAATGCCTTCAAGGTAACAAAGACACCATTGTCAACATGTTCATTGAGTTTGAACGAGATCTTGTGATAAGGCTAAGAGAAGCTGGATGCTCCTTCCGCGACACTGCACAAAAAATTGACTGGAATGTAGCCACTGTACATGATTGCTGGTAGTGGTGGTGGTCATGAGGACGTACAGTCACAAGGAGACTGGGCTCCGGACAGCCACATGGGACTACCGAAAGGGAAGACTGTCATTTTCCATGTAAGGCTCTGGCGCATCTTACTGCATCTACAGCAGCAATTGGAGCAGTAGCTGGCACCACAGTGACAAACGAACTATTAAAAATCGGTTTACTTCAAGGACAGCTCCGAGCCAGACGCCCTGTAGCGTGCGTTCCACTGCCCAAAACGACAGCCAACTGCGGCTTTAGTGGTGTCAGGTGAGAGCTCATTGGAGGGTAGGGTGGAAGTCTGTTGTCTTTTCTGATGAAAGCTGGTTCGGTCGTACATGGACAGCATTCCAAAGGGTGTTTTGCAACAAGACAACGCTCGCCCACATACTGCTGTTGTAGCCCAAAATGCTCTACAGAGTGTTAACATGTTACCTGCTCGACCACCAGATCTGTCTCCAATCGAGCACATACGGGGCATCACCAGACAACGCCAGCGTCATCCACAAACAGCATTAACCGTCCCTGTATTGACCGATCAAGAGCAACATTTATGGATATCCATCCTACAAACTGATATCCAGCACCTGTACAATACAATGCTGGCGGTTAGAGCGCTTGTTAATGTACCAGCATTTCACGTTTTCAGTGGCACATCTCGCCCTTAACATTAACCTATGATCTTGCAAAGTTAATGTCTTACATGTGTTACCTGACAAATGTATTCACGAAAATGTGTTACTCTACATTAATTCTTCTTCTTCTTCTTCGCGGATGGATCACTTAGGACCACGCGTAATCAACATTTGTTGGTTGGCCTTCCTTTTCGCCCAGTATTCCTTCATAAACAACGAATGGGCTAGTTTTCGTTGCGTAGACCATGTATATGTCGGTTAGTTTTTCTCTCTTCTTCCTCAAAACCCCGTGTGTTTGTGATTTTTCTGATTTCATTTCTATCATGTAGATTTGGAGACCCTAATTCTCTCAGGTCTTTTTCCGTCTGTTTGTACCAGTTCGGTCTTGTAGTTTCGTTCTTTAAAAATGTATGGATTTTGTGCGTTAACCTGTTTGAGTCCATTCTTTCTAAGTGCCCCATGAATTGGATTCTTCTCATGCGCATTGTGTCTGTTATTTTGGAGATATTTTTATATATTTCTGCATTGGGTTTTGGATAATGTACCCCATCTCTAGTTCTTGGTCCTAGGATTTTCCTCATTATCTTACGTTCTTTCACTTCTAATTCCTCTTTTAGTGTTCTGTGTTGAAGATTTAGTGTCTCAGATGCGTAGAGAGCTTCGGGTCTAATAACTGTTGTGTAGTGTCGTATTTTGCAGTTCCACGAGAGACTCTTTTTGTTGTAAATGTTTTTTGTTAACTGAAACGCCGTCTCCATTTTCTGGACTCTTGATCTGACAGATTTCTTTTCATTACAATTTTATGCAATCCATTCACCTAAATATTTAAATTCTTTTACTCGAGAGATGTAGTTATTACCAATTTTGAGATCAGAAGGTGCATCTTTGACGTCAGTCATAAATTTTGTTTTTTCAAATGAAATTTGTAATCCTATTTTAGCTGCCTGTTCTTGTAATAATTCTAGCTGTTTCTATGCATCAGTAATGTCTTGTGCGATCAGTGCCATGTCATCAGCAAATGCTAAACAGTGTAATTCTATGCCCTTATGTCTTGGTCCCAGTCTGTGTGCTGGTGCACCTGCTTTTTTCCATTCTCTAACAACTTTTTCAAGAGCACAATTGAAGAGCACTGGGGACAGTACATCCCCTTGTCGTACTCCTGTGTCTATTTCAAATTCTGTGCTCAATTCTCCCATAAATTTTACTTTGGATTTGGTCTCCGTGAGTGTTTCTTTTATGATGTTTGTTGTCTTTTGATCTAGTCCAAATTTTGCTAATACTTCAAAGAGAGATTCTCGGTCTATACTGTCATATGCTTTCTTAAAGTCGACAAACGTGATGACATAACTTTTGTTTGAAGTACTATGTAAATATTTCACTGAGTTTTTCAAGTTAAGGATTTGTTCTACGCAAGATCGACCTTTTCTGAACCCACCTTGGTATTCGCCTAGTTTTGAATCCAGCTGAGGTTCTGCGCGGTTTAGTAGCGCTCTAGACAGAATTTTGTATGTTATTGACAATAAAGAGATTCCACGATAGTTGTTGGGGTCTGTTTTACTTCCTTTTTTGTACAGAGGATGTATGATTGCAGTCTTCCAATCTGTGGGGAGTTTTTCAGTTCTCCAGATTTCATATATAATTTCTTTGAGTTTTGCAATAAGATTTCCTCCTGCATTTTTCCATAATTCTGCGATGATTTGGTCTTCTCCTGATGCTTTGTTATTTTTCAGTGACTGAATTATCTCTTTAATCTCTTGTAAACTTGGTGGCTTTGAGTCTGGGTTTCGTTGTGTACGATGGAACTCAAATTTTTCTGCAGGCTTTTCACAATTCAGTAATTTAGAAAAGTATTTTGCAAGAATTTCACAGTTTTCGGTGTTGGTATGAGCAATTTCCCCATGGTCATTTTTGAACTGGAGTGATGGAGGAGAGTACTTTGTTAATTTTTGTTTGAATACTCTGTAAAAATTTCGGGAATTGTTTTTCTTGAAATCATTTTCTATGTCTTGCAATTTTTTGTCTTCATGTTGTTTACGGACCCTTCGTATTGCTTTTGTGACTGTTTTCCTGGTATCTTTGAGATCTTCCAGGGTCTTTTGATTTTTGTTGCGCAACCAATTTTGCCACGCCTGTTGTCTGAGATTTATCAGTTGGTCACACTCATCTGTCCACCATGGGTGTTTACGTGTTCTTGTTTGCGGTGCTACAGTTTCAGCTGCATTTAAAAGTCCTGCTTGCAGTTGTTGCCAATTTTGTGGTTTTAAATTTTGCGTTTCTTTTGTAAATTGTCCATTGCCATTTATCTTTTGTACATCATATTTACGGTGTGGAGATTTCTTAGTGAATTTTCTTTTTTCTGGAATGACATCTAGGGAGAATTTTGTTGGGTAATGGTCGGAATCTAGGTCTAGTCCATTAAGGACTTTAAGTTTCATGATTTATACTGTATTTACGCGGGAGATCATTACATGATCCAACTGATATTCACCTAGTAATGGATTAGATGAGATCCAAGTTTTCGTTTTCGAGGCTCTTTTCTTGAAAAATGTTGATTTGAAAAATAGGTCATGGTTTTTGCAGATTTCAATGAGTCGCATGCCATTCCGGTTGGTCTATGTATGCCCTGACCATTTACCTAACCAATATCGATATTTCTTTTCTTTACCGATTTGTGCATTGAAATCGCCCATAAGGATTTTGACATGGTTATTTGGGATTTTTTGGAGAATATTATCTAATTGGTTCCAGAATTCTTCTACTTCTTCTATTTTGTTTTTGTTAGTGATGTCAGTTGGTGCATGTCCATTGATTAGGGTGTATATCTTATTAGCTGATTTTATTGTCATCGTGGAGAGCCGACCCGAGTAAGATTTGAAAGTTGCGACTGAATCAAGTATTGATGTATCTACTATAAATCCAGTTCCAAATTGTGGACAATTTGCCATGGCTCGTTTTCCAGGTTTTCCTTTGTATATCCTGTATCCTTACGAATCAAAAGGATTTTCATCTGTATATCGTGATTCCTGAAATGGAATAATTTTGATTTTACGTTATCTGGATTTGTCCAGGATGTTTTTTAGTTTTCCCATTTTTAAGAGAGAATTTACATTAAATGTCATTAGCCAAATCTTAGATTTTGGTTTGATTTTGTTATTACGGGGTTTTGAGGTACTCCGATTTACCTCCATGCACACTTCTGTGGTCTCCCCAGAATCCGAATAGACCACTTGCGGTTTTTCAACCGTGGGATTTGACCCACTGGGGTAATTTGTCTTTGAAGGTGCTGTATCCATGTTGATTTAATTGGACTGGGTTTGTGACTGAAATTGAGATTTCAGTCTGGTTAAGCTCAGAGTTCCACTTCTGAGTTTTATAGATCAGCCGCCACTAACATGTAGAACAGACGCTGTAGGGTTACCGCCACTAACCTGTGGAACCGTCGTGCCCTTTGTCCAAATAACCTTGGACGATAGCTTTTATAGTATCCCAAAAAGCAAGGTTGCCTCTTCCGCCAGTTCCGCCGTACCGATGATCTTCATCTCCGCCTTCTCTGCCGTTGAGGTCTTCACCGTGTCCCTGGCAAAGGGCCCTCACCAGGTACTATCACCTGGGCCAGGTGAACCAAGGTTTTTTATGAGGTGTTACTCCTCCCCCTCCTCCTTTTTCAGCGGGGCTTGGGACCGGCTATGGCGGAGTTTCTACATTAATTATATTTTGGTCTTGCGATTTTTTTTCTGTCAGTCATAAAAGGAAGTGTCCTGACCAACTGACTCATCACCGCCCAGTCCAAACAGCTAAGGATAGAATCTTGAAATTTGGAAAGGGCATTGATCTTATACTGTGGGCATCTTTTAAGAAAGAATTTTTCGAAATAACACCTCTAAGGGGGTGAAACAGGGGACGAAACGTTTTTGAAAACATGACGCTATTAAGGCAATTTTGAAGCTAGAAATAAGAAAACTGGTATTTTGTTTAGAGGTTAGAAATACAAAATATGTTACTGAATTTTTGGAAATTCTACCATTAAGGGGGTAAAATTGTGGTGAAAATTTGTTTGAAAATAAATCATTATGAAAGTAATACTAGAGCATTTTAAAGCTACATCTATCAAAACTGGTATTTCACTTCTCGGTTAGAAATAAAAAAGTACGTATTTCATTATTTTTGGAAAATCTCTAATGGAGTGAAGTAGGGTGTAAAATTTTTAAGAAAATATTTATTTACATTAAAACATTTTTAAAACTAAATCTAAGAAGCTGATATTTCACTTCTCGGTTAGAAATAAAGAAATATGTTTTTGAGGATGAAAGTTGTTATAGTAATATCACCACAAGAACTCAAAAGGCAAGATTAACAAAAACGTCCGGCACCAGTTATCAGAAGCGCATTTTGGTCAGCACATTCGGAAAACGCCATGCTTCTATCGCCTTAATTAGCGTGAAAAAACTACAAAGTGTTGCAGTTTGTAACTATATAAAAGTTCGATTAAAGAAAAGCAAAAAAAAAAAAAAAAAAAAAAAGAATCAGTACAGACCATAACAGTCTACGCGAGTGAAGCAGTGAAGCAACGGGTGCTAAGCCAGTTATAAATAAATTATCCTGAGACAGCAAGGCTGGTTTTTAATTTCTTTAGTAAATAATCGATTTCGGGTTACCACCACATCTTTAGATGCGTCTTGTAACATACATCTAACCGGTGTTTTGCATTACTTTTTTGGTAGTACAGTTGATTGTCGTTACCGATTAGCAATGCGTGCAAATCCTCTTTGAGTGTAGTTGATTATGACGAGGAATTTTATCTAAAAATGTGTTGTTCTTCTAACTGATATAACACCTCATTGGAAACGTCGCAGTGTGATAATTCAGGAAGCGTTGTCATATAATTTTATTGAATTCGCCGATCTTTCATAAATTTGAGTCCGGTTCCGACCAATCAGTCTATTCCTAATCGTTGGTTCAGCTGAAACTCCTTTGTAAGGTATAACCTAACATTTTACGTGGTAAGGGTTAATTATGATGTAAATTAGCAGTCACTTTCAGCGACTAGACGGAAATCGGTAGATGTGATTTACTCGTACATATACAGACAAACAAACGATTACAATTTCAGAAAAATTGGATGATTTATTCAAGAGAAAGAGCTTCACAAATTGAGCAAGCCAATAACGCGTTGGTCAACCTATGGTCCTTGTGCAGCAGCTGTTCGGCTTGGCATTGATAGACAGAGTTTTTGGATAACTTCCGCAAGGATATTATACCAAAGTCTGTCCAATTCGCGCGTTAGATCGTCAAAATCCCAATCTTAATGGGGGGTCCTGCCTACAATGCTCCAGACATTCTCATTTGGTGATAGATTCGACGACTCTGGTGGCCAAGGTAGGGTTTGACAAGCACGAAAACAGGCAGTAGAAACTCTCGCCATGTGCAGGTGGGCGTTATCATGCTGAAATGTAAGCCCAGGATGGCTTACCATGAAGGGCAACAAAACGGGGCGTACAATATCATCGTACCTCTGTGTTGTGAGAGTGACGCGGATGGAAAGCAAAGGGATCTTGCTCGAAAAGAAATGGCACCCCAGACTATTACTCCTGGTTGTCGGGCCGTATGGTGGACGACAGCCAGGTTGGTATTCCAGCACTGTCTGGAGCGTCTCCAGTTACGTCTTCGGTCTGGAATATCATTGACTGGAGTATAACTGTCTTGAGCGATGGGTGCTGCTTCAGTATGACCAGTGAAGACGTGTCAAGAGACGATCCGGACGGTAGTGGGATACCAATCTAACTTTCACCTGCCATAGGCCTGACAACCAGGAGTGATTGTTTGGGGTGCTATTTCTTTTCATAACAGGATCCCTTTGGTTCCTATCCATGGCATCCTTAAAGCACAGCGGAACGACGACGATATTCTACACTTCGGTTTTTGCCCTTCTTCAGAAGCCATACTGGGCTTACATTCAGCAAGGTAATGCCGCGCACATGGCGGGAGTTTCTTCTGCCTGTCTTCGTGCTTGCCAACCACTGTCTTGGCCAGCAAGGTTTCTGGGTCTCTCCCCAGTGGAGAACTAGTTCGGGATTTTGACGATGTAACGAGCGAATTGGACAGAATTTGCCACGATATCTCTCAGCAGGACATCCAACGCTATTAATCAACGCCAAACCGAATAACTGCTTGTATAAGGGCCAGAGGTGGACAAACGAGTTATTGGCTTGGTCAATTTGTGAATCTCTTTTTCTTGAATAAATCATCCAGAAGACACGAGAAGGAACATGTGCCGGAGTCTCTGTTTAGATTGAAAAATATCATACGAAGTCGACACTTAAACGTGCTTCGTAACTCAATATGCCGAGGGTAACAATGTGAAATTACATGAGAAAAGACATTAACCCTGTGGTGCATGAATTTCACTGCAGTGGACAACTTTTAATGGTCAATTCTCTGGCGGTTTCAATGAGTCACGAGGCTGCAAATGCATGCAGTACACAACACCAGTAGGGAGTGCCCACTGCAGCGAACTGTGTGCTTTGGCAGCCTTAGGACTGATTGAAAATGCCAAAGAAGAGACCATTAACAGCTGTCCATTGTAGTGGACGCTATGCGACACAGGGTTAAGGTCATACTTGTTCCACCGACGTTCGTAAACGTGATTGGGTACATGCCGGAATGAGCGCGTTTTAACAAGCTCTACTTTGTTAACTAAATTTGCAGATACAGTGAGCCGTGCGGAGGCTATGTTTTCTGATGAATGTGACATTATATCAGCTCATGTGCGAGATATATTGTCGTTTGGGCCAAAGAGGAGCCTCACTGTGCAATCAAGTTAGAACGTACCCACCCTGCCGTAATGTTATAGGCAGCGATGCCATCACAACATTTACTTGGAGAGCGCTTTCTTCTGAAGGGACTGTAATGGCGCAAATTATTTACGCATGTTACAAACATTGTTAATAGCTCGGCCTGAGGAAAGGGGTCTGACAGAACGGATGTGGCTGCAGCAAGAGGTGCACCTCCTCACTACGATCTTGCAGCGCGGAAGTTCCTGAATGAACACTTTCCAGGATAGCAGATAAGTCGTGGTTCATCAGCAACTCCAGCTCCCTTGAGATGGCCACCGGGAAGTTCTGATCTCACCACACATAACTATTTATGGGAAGTCATTTAGGCTCATGTATCTGTACGTCATTATACTACAAACGAAGAAGTGAGCAATGCTGTTGAGGATGCATTCCGCACTATAACACCGGTCGTGTTCAAAAATACGTATATCAAGAAGAACATGGAGATATATGGGTACGTGTTTAGAACACAATAGGGAACTTACCGACATATTGGACACTTACTATGTAAGTAAGTACTTGCGCTGAAACAAATCAAAAAAATGGTTCAAATGGCTCTGAGCACTATGGGACTCAACATCTGAGGTCATCAGTCCCCTAGAACTTAGAACTACTTAAACCTAACTAACCTAAGGACGTCACACACATCCATGCCCGAGCGGGATTCGAACCTGCGACCGTACCTGTCACGCGGTTCCGGACTGAAGTGCCTAGAACCGCACGGCCACGGCGGCCAGCAAAACAAATCAAATCAGGTATCATTAGATAGTACAGGGTACGGTTACTCCTCGCGCACTACATAGGTGTGAGCTTTGTACTGGAGTAGCATTAGATACTACGGGGTATGGGGACCTCTCGCCCACTATGTAGATGTGGGCTTTGTACTGGAGTAGCATTAGATAATACAGGGTATATAGGAATCAGCATGGGTTTCGAAAAAGACGATCGTGTGAAACCCAGCTCGCGCTATTCGTCCACGAGACTCAGAGGGCCATAGACACGGGTTCCCAGGTAGATGCCGTGTTTCTTGACTTCCGCGAGGCTTTCGATACAGTTCCCCACAGTCGTTTAATGAACAAAGTAAGCGCCATATGGACTATCACACCAATTGTGTGATTGGATTGAAGAGTTCCTAGATAACAGAACGCAGCATGTCATTCTCAATCGAGAGAAGTCTTCCAAAGTAAGAGTGATTTCAGGTGTGCCGCAGGGGAGTGTCTTAGGACTGTTGCTATTCACAGTACATATAAATGGCCTTGTGGATAACATCGGAAGTTCACTGAGGCTTTTTTCAAATGATGCTGTAGTATATCGAGAGGTTGTAACAATGGAAAATTGTACTGAAATGCAGGAGGATGTGCAACGAATTGACGCATGGTGCAATGAATGGCAATTGAATCTCAACGTAGACAAGTGTAATGTCCTGCGAACACATAGAAAGAAAGATCCTTTAACATTTAGCTACAATATAGCAGGTCAGCAACTGGAAGCAGTTAATTCCATAAATGATCTGGGAGTAGGAATTAGTAGTGATTTAAAATGGAATGACCATATAAAATTAATCGTCGGTAAAGCAGATGCCAGACTGAGATTCATTGGAAGAATCCTAAGGAAGTGCAATCCGAAAACAAAGGGAGTAGGTTACAGTACACTTGTTCGCCCACTGCTTTAATACTCCTCACCTGTGTGGGGTCCGTACCAGATAGGATTGATAGAGAAGATCCAACGGAGAGCAGCGCGCTTCGTTACAGGATCATTTAGCAATCGCGAAAGCGTTACGGAGATGATAGATAGAATCCAGTGAAAGACTCTGCAGGAGAGACGCTCAGTAGCTCGGTACGGAATTTTGTTGAAGTTTCGAGAACATACCTTCACCAAGGAGTCAAGCAGTATATTTCTCCCTCCTACGTATATCTCGCGAAGAGACCATGAGGATAAAATCAGAGAGATTAGAGCCCACACAGAGGCATACCGACAATCTTTCTTTCCACGAACAATACGAAACGAATAGAAGGGAGAACCGATAGACGTACTCAAAATACCCTGCACCACACACCTTCAGGTGGCTTGCGTAGCATGGATGTAGATGTAGATGTAGATGTATGGAGACGTATCGCCCATTATGCAGAAGTGAGCTTGTACTGGAAGAGTAGCATTACATGCTACTTGGTATGGGGACCTCTCGCCCACTACATAAAAGTGAGCGTTGTACTGGAGTAGCATAAGATACTAAGGGGTAAGGGGACCCCTCGCCCACTACGTAGATGTGAGCTTTGTACTGGAGTAGCATTAGATACTACAGGGTACAGGGACCTCTCGCCCACTACGTAGACGTGAACTTTGTACTGGAGTAGCGTTAGATACTACTAAGTACGGGAATCTCCCCCTCACTATGTAGAAGTGAGCTTTGTACTGGAGTAGCATTAGATATTGCAGGGTAAGGAGACCTCTCGCCCACTATGCACAAGTGAGCTTGTAGTGGAGGAGTAGCATTACATTCTATGTGGTATGGGGACCTCTCGCCCACTACATAAATGTGAGCGTTGTACTGGAGTAGCATAAGATACTAAGGGGTAAGGGGACCTCTCGCCCACTACGTAGATGTGAGCTTTGTACTGGAGTAGCATTAGATACTACAGGGTACAGGGACCTCTCGCCCACTACGTAGACGTGAACTTTGTACTGGAGTAGCGTTAGATACTACGAAGTACGGGAATCTCCCCCTCACTATGTAGAAGTGAGCTTTGTACTGGAGTAGCATTAGATATTGCAGGGTATGGAGACCTCTCGCCCACTATGCACAAGTGAGCTTGTAGTGGAGGAGTAGCATTACATTCTATGTGGTATGGGGACCTGTCGCCCACTACATAAATGTGAGCGTTGTACTGGAGTAGCATAAGATACTAAGGGGTAAGGGGACCTCTCGCCCACTACGTAGATGTGAGCTTTGTACTGGAGTAGCATTAGATACTACTTGGTATGGGAACCTCTCGCCCACTATGTAGATATGAGCTTGTACTGGAGTAGCATTAGATACTACAGGGTATGGGGACCTCTCGCCCACTATGTAGACGTGAGGTTTGTACTGGAGTAGCGTTAGATACTACAAAGTACGGGGATCTCTCACTCACTATGTAGACTTGAGCTTTGTTCTGGAGCAGCATTAGATATTACGGGGTACAGAGACCTCTCGCCACTATGCAGAAGCGAACTTGTACTGGAGGATTAGCGTCATTAGATACTATGGGGTATGGGAACCTTTCGCCCACTATGCAGAAGTGAGCTTGTACTAGAGCAGTAGCATTACATACTACAGGGTACAGGGACCTCTCGCCCACTACATAGATGAGAGCTTTTTACTGGAGTAGCATTAGATACTACGGGGTATGGGGACCTCTCGCCCACTATGTAGACGTGAGGTTTGTACTGGAGTAGCGTTAGATACTACAAAGTACGGGGATCTCTCACTCACTATGTAGACTTGAGCTTTGTTCTGGAGCAGCATTAGATATTACGGGGTACAGAGACCTCTCGCCACTATGCAGAAGCGAACTTGTACTGGAGGATTAGCGTCATTAGATACTATGGGGTATGGGAAGCTTTCGCCCACAATGCAGAAGTGAGCTTGTACTAGAGCAGTAGCATTACATACTACAGGGTACAGGGACCTCTCGCCCACTACATAGATGAGAGCTTTTTACTGGAGTAGCATTAGATACTACGGGGTATGGGGACCTCTCGCCCACTATGTAGACGTGAGCTTTGTACTGGAGTAGCGTTAGATACTAAAAAGTACGGGGATCTCTCACTCACTATGTAGACTTGAGCTTTGTTCTGGAGCAGCATTAGATATTACGGGGTACAGAGACCTCTCGCCACTATGCAGAAGCGAACTTGTACTGGAGGATTAGCGTCATTAGATACTATGGGGTATGGGAACCTTTCGCCCACTATGCAGAAGTGAGCTTGTACTAGAGCAGTAGCATTACATACTACAGGGTACAGGGACCTCTCGCCCACTACATAGATGAGAGCTTTTTACTGGAGTAGCATTAGATACTACGGGGTATGGGGACCTCTCGCCCACTATGTAGACGTGAGCTTTGTACTGGAGTAGCGTTAGATACTACAAAGTACGGGGATCTCTCACTCACTATGTAGACTTGAGCTTTGTTCTGGAGCAGCATTAGATATTACGGGGTACAGAGACCTCTCGCCACTATGCAGAAGCGAACTTGTACTGGAGGATTAGCGTCATTAGATACTATGGGGTATGGGAACCTTTCGCCCACTATACAGAAGTGAGCTTGTACTAGAGCAGTAGCATTACATACTACAGGGTACAGGGACCTCTCGCCCACTACATAGATGAGAGCTTTTTACTGGAGTAGCATTAGATACTACGGGGTATGGGGACCTCTCGCCCACTATGTAGACGTGAGCTTTGTACTGGAGTAGCGTTAGATACTACAAAGTACGGGGATCTCTCACTCACTATGTAGACTTGAGCTTTGTTCTGGAGCAGCATTAGATATTACGGGGTACAGAGACCTCTCGCCACTATGCAGAAGCGAACTTGTACTGGAGGATTAGCGTCATTAGATACTATGGGGTATGGGAACCTTTCGCCCACTATGCAGAAGTGAGCTTGTACTAGAGCAGTAGCATTACATACTACAGGGTACAGGGACCTCTCGCCCACTACATAGATGAGAGCTTTTTACTGGAGTAGCATTAGATACTACGGGGTATGGGGACCTCTCGCCCACTATGTAGACGTGAGCTTTGTACTGGAGTAGCGTTAGATACTACAAAGTACGGGGATCTCTCACTCACTATGTAGACTTGAGCTTTGTTCTGGAGCAGCATTAGATATTACGGGGTACAGAGACCTCTCGCCACTATGCAGAAGCGAACTTGTACTGGAGGATTAGCGTCATTAGATACTATGGGGTATGGGAA
Source organism: Schistocerca piceifrons (assembly GCF_021461385.2). NCBI lineage: Eukaryota > Metazoa > Arthropoda > Insecta > Orthoptera > Acrididae > Schistocerca > Schistocerca piceifrons. The sequence goes on from NC_060138.1 coordinate 850,014,444, forward strand.
CCTTTCGCCCACTATGCAGAAGTGAGCTTGTACTAGAGCAGTAGCATTACATACTACAGGGTACAGGGACCCCTCGCCCACTACATAGATGAGAGCTTTTTACTGGAGTAGCATTAGATACTACGGGGTATGGGGACCTCTCGCCCACTATGTAGACGTGAGGTTTGTACTGGAGTAGCGTTAGATACTACAAAGTACGGGGATCTCTCACTCACTATGTAGACTTGAGCTTTGTTCTGGAGCAGCATTAGATATTACGGGGTACAGAGACCTCTCGCCACTATGCAGAAGCGAACTTGTACTGGAGGATTAGCGTCATTAGATACTATGGGGTATGGGAACCTTTCGCCCACTATGCAGAAGTGAGCTTGTACTAGAGCAGTAGCATTACATACTACAGGGTACAGGGACCTCTCGCCCACTACATAGATGAGAGCTTTTTACTGGAGTAGCATTAGATACTACGGGGTATGGGGACCTCTCGCCCACTATGTAGACGTGAGCTTTGTACTGGAGTAGCGTTAGATACTACAAAGTACGGGAATCTCTCACTCACTATGTAGACTTGAGCTTTGTTCTGGAGCAGCCTTAGATATTACGGGGTACAGAGACCTCTCGCCACTATGCAGAAGCGAACTTGTACTGGAGGATTAGCGTCATTAGATACTATGGGGTATGGGAACCTTTCGCCCACTATGCAGAAGTGAGCTTGTACTAGAGCAGTAGCATTACATACTACAGGGTACAGGGACCGCTCGCCCACTACATAGATGAGAGCTTTTTACTGGAGTAGCATTAGATACTACGGGGTATGGGGACCTCTCGCCCACTATGTAGACGTGAGGTTTCTACTGGAGTAGCGTTAGATACTACAAAGTACGGGGATCTCTCACTCACTATGTAGACTTGAGCTTTGTTCTGGAGCAGCATTAGATATTACGGGGTACAGAGACCTCTCGCCACTATGCAGAAGCGAACTTGTACTGGAGGATTAGCGTCATTAGATACTATGGGGTATGGGAACCTTTCGCCCACTATGCAGAAGTGAGCTTGTACTAGAGCAGTAGCATTACATACTACAGGGTACAGGGACCTCTCGCCCACTACATAGATGAGAGCTTTTTACTGGAGTAGCATTAGATACTACGGGGTATGGGGACCTCTCGCCCACTATGTAGACGTGAGCTTTGTACTGGAGTAGCGTTAGATACTACAAAGTACGGGGATCTCTCACTCACTATGTAGACTTGAGCTTTGTTCTGGAGCAGCATTAGATATTACGGGGTACAGAGACCTCTCGCCACTATGCAGAAGCGAACTTGTACTGGAGGATTAGCGTCATTAGATACTATGGGGTATGGGAACCTTTCGCCCACTATGCAGAAGTGAGCTTGTACTAGAGCAGTAGCATTACATACTACAGGGTACAGGGACCTCTCGCCCACTACATAGATGAGAGCATTTTACTGGAGTAGCATTAGATAGTACGGGGTATGGGGACCTCTCGCCCACTATGTAGATGTGAGCTTTGTACTGGAGTAGCATTAGATACTACAAAGTACGGGGATCTCTCACTCACTATGTAGACTTGAGCTTTGTTCTGGAGCAGCATTAGATATTACGGGGTACAGAGACCTCTCGCCACTATGCAGAAGCGAACTTGTACTGGAGGATTAGCGTCATTAGATACTATGGGGTATGGGAACCTTTCGCCCACTATGCAGAAGTGAGCTTGTACTAGAGCAGTAGCATTACATACTACAGGGTACAGGGACCTCTCGCCCACTACATAGATGAGAGCTTTTTACTGGAGTAGCATTAGATACTACGGGGTATGGGGACCTCTCGCCCACTATGTAGACGTGAGGTTTGTACTGGAGTAGCGTTAGATACTACAAAGTACGGGGATCTCTCACTCACTATGTAGACTTGAGCTTTGTTCTGGAGCAGCATTAGATATTACGGGGTACAGAGACCTCTCGCCACTATGCAGAAGCGAACTTGTACTGGAGGATTAGCGTCATTAGATACTATGGGGTATGGGAACCTTTCGCCCACTATGCAGAAGTGAGCTTGTACTAGAGCAGTAGCATTACATACTACAGGGTACAGGGACCTCTCGCCCACTACATAGATGAGAGCTTTTTACTGGAGTAGCATTAGATACTACGGGGTATGGGGACCTCTCGCCCACTATGTAGACGTGAGCTTTGTACTGGAGTAGCGTTAGATACTACAAAGTACGGGGATCTCTCACTCACTATGTAGACTTGAGCTTTGTTCTGGAGCAGCATTAGATATTACGGGGTACAGAGACCTCTCGCCACTATGCAGAAGCGAACTTGTACTGGAGGATTAGCGTCATTAGATACTATGGGGTATGGGAACCTTTCGCCCACTATGCAGAAGTGAGCTTGTACTAGAGCAGTAGCATTACATACTACAGGGTACAGGGACCTCTCGCCCACTACATAGATGAGAGCTTTTTACTGGAGTAGCATTAGATACTACGGGGTATGGGGACCTCTCGCCCACTATGTAGACGTGAGGTTTGTACTGGAGTAGCGTTAGATACTACAAAGTACGGGGATCTCTCACTCACTATGTAGACTTGAGCTTTGTTCTGGAGCAGCATTAGATATTACGGGGTACAGAGACCTCTCGCCACTATGCAGAAGCGAACTTGTACTGGAGGATTAGCGTCATCATTAGATACTATGGGGTATGGGAACCTTTCGCCCACTATGCAGAAGTGAGCTTGTACTAGAGCAGTAGCATTACATACTACAGGGTACAGGGACCTCTCGCCCACTACATAGACGAGAGCTTTTTACTGGAGTAGCATTAGATACTATGGGGTATGGGGACCTCTCGCCCACTATGTAGACGTGAGGTTTGTACTGGAGTAGCGTTAGATACTACAAAGTACGGGGATCTCTCACTCACTATGTAGACTTGAGCTTTGTTCTGGAGCAGCATTAGATATTACGGGGTACAGAGACCTCTCGCCACTATGCAGAAGCGAACTTGTACTGGAGGATTAGCGTCATTAGATACTATGGGGTATGGGAACCTTTCGCCCACTATGCAGAAGTGAGCTTGTACTGGAGCAGTAGCATTACATACTACAGGGTACAGGGACCTCTCGCCCACTACATAGATGAGAGCTTTTTACTGGAGTAGCATTAGATACTACGGGGTATGGGGACCTCTCGCCCATTATGTAGACGTGAGGTTTGTACTGGAGTAGCGTTAGATACTACAAAGTATGGGGATCTCTCACTCACTATGTAGACTTGAGCTTTGTTCTGGAGCAGCATTAGATATTACGGGGTACAGAGACCTCTCGCCACTAAGCAGAAGCGAACTTGTACTGGAGGATTAGCGTCATCATTAGATACTATGGGGTATGGGAACCTTTCGCCCACTATGCAGAAGTGAGCTTGTACTAGAGCAGTAGCATTACATACTACAGGGTACAGGGACCTCTCGCCCGCTACATAGACGAGAGCTTTTTACTGGAGTAGCATTAGATACTACGGGGTATGGGGACCTCTCGCCCACTATGTAGACGTGAGGTTTGTTATGGAGTAGCGTTAGATACTACAAAGTACGGGGATCTCTCACTCACTATGTAGACTTGAGCTTTGTTCTGGAGCAGCATTAGATATTACGGGGTACAGAGACCTCTCGCCACTATGCAGAAGCGAACTTGTACTGGAGGATTAGCGTCATTAGATACTATGGGGTATGGGAACCTTTCGCCCACTATGCAGAAGTGAGCTTGTACTAGAGCAGTAGCATTACATACTACAGGGTACAGGGACCTCTCGCCCACTACATAGATGAGAGCTTTTTACTGGAGTAGCATTAGATACTACGGGGTATGGGGACCTCTCGCCCACTATGTAGACGTGAGCTTTGTACTGGAGTAGCGTTAGATACTACAAAGTACGGGGATCTCTCACTCACTATGTAGACTTGAGCTTTGTTCTGGAGCAGCATTAGATATTACGGGGTACAGAGACCTCTCGCCACTATGCAGAAGCGAACTTGTACTAGAGGATTAGCGTCATTAGATACTATGGGGTATGGGAACCTTTCGCCCACTATGCAGAAGTGAGCTTGTACTAGAGCAGTAGCATTACATACTACAGGGTACAGGGACCTCTCGCCCACTACATAGATGAGAGCTTTTTACTGGAGTAGCATTAGATACTACGGGGTATGGGGACCTCTCGCCCACTATGTAGACGTGAGGTTTGTACTGGAGTAGCGTTAGATACTACAAAGTACGGGGATCTCTCACTCACTATGTAGACTTGAGCTTTGTTCTGGAGCAGCATTAGATATTACGGGGTACAGAGACCTCTCGCCACTATGCAGAAGCGAACTTGTACTGGAGGATTAGCGTCATTAGATACTATGGTGTATGGGAACCTTTCGCCCACTATGCAGAAGTGAGCTTGTACTAGAGCAGTAGCATTACATACTACAGGGTACAGGGACCTCTCGCCCACTACATAGATGAGAGCTTTTTACTGGAGTAGCATTAGATACTACGGGGTATGGGGACCTCTCGCCCACTATGTAGACGTGAGGTTTGTACTGGAGTAGCGTTAGATACTACAAAGTACGGGGATCTCTCACTCTCTATGTAGACTTGAGCTTTGTTCTGGAGCAGCATTAGATATTACGGGGTACAGAGACCTCTCGCCACTATGCAGAAGCGAACTTGTACTGGAGGATTAGCGTCATTAGATACTATGGGGTATTGGAACCTTTCGCCCACTATACAGAAGTGAGCTTGTACTAGAGCAGTAGCATTACATACTACAGGGTACAGGGACCTCTCGCCCACCACATAGATGAGAGCTTTTTACTGGAGTAGCATTAGATACTACGGGGTATGGGGACCTCTCGCCCACTATGTAGATGTGAGCTTTGTACTGGAGTAGCGTTAGATACTACAAAGTACGGGGATCTCTCACTCACTATGTAGACTTGAGCTTTGTTCTGGAGCAGCATTAGATATTACGGGGTACAGAGACCTCTCGCCACTATGCAGAAGCGAACTTGTACTGGAGGATTAGCGTCATTAGATACTATGGGGTATGGGAACCTTTCGCCCACTATGCAGAAGTGAGCTTGTACTAGAGCAGTAGCATTACATACTACAGGGTACAGGGACCTCTCGCCCACTACATAGATGAGAGCTTTTTACTGGAGTAGCATTAGATACTACGGGGTATGGGGACCTCTCGCCCACTATGTAGACGTGAGGTTTGTACTGGAGTAGCGTTAGATACTACAAAGTACGGGGATCTCTCACTCACTATGTAGACTTGAGCTTTGCTCTGGAGCAGCATTAGATATTACGGGGTACAGAGACCTCTCGCCACTATGCAGAAGCGAACTTGTACTGGAGGATTAGCGTCATTAGATACTATGGGGTATGGGAACCTTTCGCCCACTATGCAGAAGTGAGCTTGTACTAGAGCAGTAGCATTACATACAACAGGGTACAGGGACCTCTCGCCCACTACATAGATGAGAGCTTTTTACTGGAGTAGCATTAGATATTACGGGGTATGGGGACCTCTCGCCCACTGTGTAGACGTGAGCTTTGTACTGGAGTAGCGTTAGATACTACAAAGTACGGGGATCTCTCACTCACTATGTAGACTTGAGCTTTGTTCTGGAGCAGCATTAGATATTACGGGGTACAGAGACCTCTCGCCACTATGCAGAAGCGAACTTGTACTGGAGGATTAGCGTCATTAGATACTATGGGGTATGGGAACCTTTCGCCCACTATGCAGAAGTGAGCTTGTACTAGAGCAGTAGCATTACATACTACAGGGTACAGGGACCTCTCGCCCACTACATAGATGAGAGCTTTTTACTGGAGTAGCATTAGATACTACGGGGTATGGGGACCTCTCGCCCACTATGTAGACGTGAGCTTTGTACTGGAGTAGCGTTAGATACTACAAAGTACGGGGATCTCTCACTCACTATGTAGACTTGAGCTTTGTTCTGGAGCAGCATTAGATATTACGGGGTACAGAGACCTCTCGCCACTATGCAGAAGCGAACTTGTACTGGAGGATTAGCGTCATTAGATACTATGGGGTATGGGAACCTTTCGCCCACTATGCAGAAGTGAGCTTGTACTAGAGCAGTAGCATTACATACTACAGGGTACAGGGACCTCTCGCCCACTACATAGATGAGAGCTTTTTACTGGAGTAGCATTAGATACTACGGGGTATGGGGACCTCTCGCCCACTATGTAGATGCGAGCTTTGTACTGGAGTAGCATTAGATACTACAGGGTACAGGGACCTCTCGCCCACTACGTAGACGTGAACTTTGTACTGGAGTAGCGTTAGATACTACGAAGTACGGGAATCTCCCCCTCACTATGTAGAAGTGAGCTTTGTACTGGAGTAGCATTAGATATTGCAGGGTATGGAGACCTCTCGCCCACTATGCACAAGTGAGCTCGTAGTGGAGGAGTAGCATTACATTCTATGTGGTATGGGGACCTCTCGCCCTCTACATAAATGTGAGCGTTGTACTGGAGTAACATAAGATACTAAGGGGTAAGGGGACTTCTCGCCCACTACGTAGATGTGAGTTTTGTACTGGAGTAGCATTAGATACTACAGGGTACAGGGACCTCTCGCCCACTACGTAGACGTGAACTTTGTACTGGAGTAGCATTAGATACTACGAAGTACGGGAATCTCCCCCTCACTATGTAGAAGTGAGCTTTGTACTGGAGTAGCATTAGATATTGCAGGGTATGGAGACCTCTCGCCCACTATGCACAAGTGAGCTTGTAGTGGAGGAGTAGCATTACATTCTATGTGGTATGGGGACCTCTCGCCCACTACATAAATGTGAGCGTTGTACTGGAGTAGCATAAGATAGTAAGGGGTAAGGGGACCTCTCGCCCACTACGTAGATGTGAGCTTTGTACTGGAGTAGCATTAGATACTACAGGGTACAGGGACCTCTCGCCCACTACGTAGACGTGAACTTTGTACTGGAGTAGCGTTAGATACTACGAAGTACGGGAATCTCCCCCTCACTATGTAGAAGTGAGCTTTGTACTGGAGTAGCATTAGATATTGCAGGGTATGGAGACCTCTCGCCCACTATGCACAAGTGAGCTTGTAGTGGAGGAGTAGCATTACATTCTATGTGGTATGGGGACCTCTCGCCCACTACATAAATGTGAGCGTTGTACTGGAGTAGCATAAGATACTAAGGGGTAAGGGGACCTCTCGCCCACTACGTAGATGTGAGCTTTGTACTGGAATAGCATTAGATACTACAGGGTACAGGGACCTCTCGCCCACTACGTAGACGTGAACTTTGTACTGGAGAAGCGTTAGATACTACGAAGTACGGGAATCTCCCCCTCACTATGTAGAAGTGAGCTTTGTACTGGAGTAGCATTAGATATTGCAGGGTATGGAGACCTCTCGCCCACTATGCACAAGTGAGCTTGTAGTGGAGGAGTAGCATTACATTCTATGTGGTATGGGGACCTCTGGCCCACTACATAAATGTGAGCGTTGTACTGGAGTAGCATAAGATACTAAGGGGTAAGGGGACCTCTCGCCCACTACGTAGATGTGAGCTTTGTACTGGAGTAGCATTAGATACTACTTGGTATGGGGACCTCTCGCCCACTATGTAGATATGAGCTTGTACTGGAGTAGCATTAGATACTACAGGCTATGGGGACCTCTCGCCCACTATGTAGACGTGAGGTTTGTACTGGAGTAGCGTTAGATACTACAAAGTACGGGGATCTCTCACTCACTATGTAGACTTGAGCTTTGTTCTGGAGCAGCATTAGATATTACGGGGTACAGAGACCTCTCGCCACTATGCAGAAGCGAACTTGTACTGGAGGATTAGCGTCATTAGATACTATGGGGTATGGGAACCTTTTGCCCACTATGCAGAAGTGAGCTTGTACTAGAGCAGTAGCATTACATACTACAGGGTACAGGGACCTCTCGCCCACTACATAGATGAGAGCTTTTTACTGGAGTAGCATTAGATACTACGGGGTATGGGGACCTCTCGCCCACTATGTAGATGTGAGCTTTGTACTGGAGTAGCATTAGATACTACAGGGTACAGGGACCTCTCGCCCACTACGTAGACGTGAACTTTGTACTGGAGTAGCGTTAGATACTACGAAGTACGGGAATCTCCCCCTCACTATGTAGAAGTGAGCTTTGTACTGGAGTAGCATTAGATATTGCAGGGTATGGAGACCTCTCGCCCACTATGCACAAGTGAGCTTGTAGTGGAGGAATAGCATTACATTCTATGTGGTATGGGGACCTCTCGCCCACTACATAAATGTGAGCGTTGTACTGGAGTAGCATAAGATACTAAGGGGTAAGGGGACCTCTCGCCCACTACGTAGATGTGAGCTGTGTACTGGAGTAGCATTAGATACTACAGGGTACAGGGACCTCTCGCCCACTACGTAGACGTGAACTTTGTACTGGAGTAGCGTTAGATACTACGAAGTACGGGAATCTCCCCCTCACTATGTAGAAGTGAGCTTTGTACTGGAGTAGCATTAGATATTGCAGGATATGGAGACCTCTCGCCCACTATGCACAAGTGAGCTTGTAGTGGAGGAGTAGCATTACATTCTATGTGGTATGGGGACCTCTCGCCCACTACATAAATGTGAGCGTTGTTCTGGAGTAGCATAAGATACTAAGGGGTAAGGGGACCTCTCGCCCACTACGTAGATGTGAGCTTTGTACTGGAGTAGCATTAGATACTACAGGGTACAGGAACCTCTCGCCCACTACGTAGACGTGAACTTTGTACTGGAGTAGCGTTAGATACTACGAAGTACGGGAATCTCCCCCTCACTATGTAGAAGTGAGCTTTGTACTGGAGTAGCATTAGATATTGCAGGGTATGGAGACCTCTTGCCCACTATGCACAAGTGAGCTTGTAGTGGAGGAGTAGCATTACATTCTATGTGGTATGGGGACTTCTCGCCCACTACATAAATGTGAGCGTTGTACTGGAGTAGCATAAGATACTAAGGGGTAAGGGGACCTCTCGCCCACTACGTAGATGTGAGCTTTGTACTGGAGTAGCATTAGATACTACAGGGTACAGGGACCTCTCGCCCACTACGTAGACGTGAACTTTGTACTGGAGTAGCGTTAGATACTATGAAGTACGGGAATCTCCCCCTCACTATGTAGAAGTGAGCTTTGTACTGGAGTAGCATTAGATATTGCAGGGTATGGAGACCTCTCGCCCACTATGCACAAGTGAGCTTGTAGTGGAGGAGTAGCATTACATTCTATGTGGTATAGGGACCTCTCGCCCACTACATAAATGTGAGCGATGTACTGGAGTAGCATAAGATACTAAGGGGTAAGGGGACCTCTCGCCCACTACGTAGATGTGAGCTTTGTACTGGAGTAGCATTAGATACTACTTGGTATGGGGACCTCTCGCCCACTATGTAGATATGAGCTTGTACTGGAGTAGCATTAGATACTACAGGGTATGGGGACCTCTCGCCCACTATGTAGACGTGAGGTTTGTACTGGAGTAGCGTTAGATACTACAAAGTACGGGGATCTCTCACTCACTATGTAGACTTGAGCTTTGTTCTGGAGCAGCATTAGATATTACGGGGTACAGAGAATTCTCGCCACTATGCAGAAGCGAACTTGTACTGGAGGATTAGCGTCATTAGATACTATGGGGTATGGGAACCTTTCGCCCACTATGCAGAAGTGAGCTTGTACTAGAGCAGTAGCATTACATACTACAGGGTACAGGGACCTCTCGCCCACTACATAGATGAGAGCTTTTTACTGGAGTAGCATTAGATACTACGGGGTATGGGGACCTCTCGCCCACTGTGTAGACGTGAGCTTTGTACTGGAGTAGCGTTAGATACTACAAAGTACGGGGATCTCTCACTCACTATGTAGACTTGAGCTTTGTTCTGGAGCAGCATTAGATATTACGTGGTACAGAGACCTCTCGCCACTATGCAGAAGCGAACTTGTACTGGAGGATTAGCGTCATTAGATACTATGGGGTATGGGAACCTTTCGCCCACTATGCAGAAGTGAGCTTGTACTAGAGCAGTAGCATTACATACTACAGGGTACAGGGACCTCTCGCCCACTACATAGATGAGAGCTTTTTACTGGAGTAGCATTAGATACTACGGGGTATGGGGACCTCTCGCCCACTATGTAGACGTGAGCTTTGTACTGGAGTAGCGTTAGATACTACAAAGTACGGGGATCTCTCACTCACTATGTAGACTTGAGCTTTGTTCTGGAGCAGCATTAGATATTACGGGGTACAGAGACCTCTCGCCACTATGCAGAAGCGAACTTGTACTGGAGGATTAGCGTCATTAGATATTATGGGGTATGGGAACCTTTCGCCCACTATGCAGAAGTGAGCTTGTACTAGAGCAGTAGCATTACATACTACAGGGTACAGGGACCTCTCGCCCACTACATAGATGAGAGCTTTTTACTGGAGTAGCATTAGATACTACGGGGTATGGGGACCTCTCGCCCACTATGTAGACGTGAGCTTTGTACTGGAGTAGCGTTAGATACTACAAAGTACGGGGATCTCTCACTCACTATGTAGACTTGAGCTTTGTTCTGGAGCAGCATTAGATATTACGGGGTACAGAGACCTCTCGCCACTATGCAGAAGCGAACTTGTACTGGAGGATTAGCGTCATTAGATACTATGGGGTATGGGAACCTTTCGCCCACTATGCAGAAGTGAGCTTGTACTAGAGCAGTAGCATTACATACTACAGGGTACAGGGACCTCTCGCCCACTACATAGATGAGAGCTTTTTACTGGAGTAGCATTAGATACTACGGGGTATGGGGACCTCTCGCCCACTATGTAGATGTGAGCTTTGTACTGGAGTAGCATTAGATACTACAGGGTACAGGGACCTCTCGCCCACTACGTAGACGTGAACTTTGTACTGGAGTAGCGTTAGATACTACGAAGTACGGGAATCTCCCCCTCACTATGTAGAAGTGAGCTTTGTACTGGAGTAGCATTAGATATTGCAGGGTATGGAGACCTCTCGCCCACTATGCACAAGTGAGCTTGTAGTGGAGGAGTAGCATTACATTCTATGTGGTATGGGGACCTCTCGCCCACTACATAAATGTGAGCGTTGTACTGGAGTAGCATAAGATACTAAGGGGTAAGGGGACCTCTCGCCCACTACGTAGATGTGAGCTTTGTACTGGAGTAGCATTAGATACTACAGGGTACAGGGACCTCTCGCCCACTACGTAGACGTGAACTTTGTACTGGAGTAGCGTTAGATACTACGAAGTACGGGAATCTCCCCCTCACTATGTAGAAGTGAGCTTTGTACTGGAGTAGCATTAGATATTGCAGGGTATGGAGACCTCTCGCCCACTATGCACACGTGAGCTTGTAGTGGAGGAGTAGCATTACATTCTATGTGGTATGGGGACCTCTCGCCCACTACATAAATGTGAGCGTTGTACTGGAGTAGCATAAGATAGTAAGGGGTAAGGGGACCTCTCGCCCACTACGTAGATGTGAGCTTTGTACTGGAGTAGCATTAGATACTACTTGGTATGGGGACCTCTCGCCCACTATGTAGATATGAGCTTGTACTGGAGTAGCATTAGATACTACAGGGTATGGGGACGTCTCGCCCACTATGTAGACGTGAGGTTTGTACTGGAGTAGCGTTAGATACTACAAAGTACAGGGATCTCTCACTCACTATGTAGACTTGAGCTTTGTTCTGGAGCAGCATTAGATATTACGGGGTACAGAGACCTCTCGCCACTATGCAGAAGCGAACTTGTACTGGAGGATTAGCGTCATTAGATACTATGGGGTATGGGAACCTTTCGCCCACTATGCAGAAGTGAGCTTGTACTAGAGCAGTAGCATTACATACTACAGGGTACAGGGACCTCTCGCCCACTACATAGATGAGAGCTTTTTACTGGAGTAGCATTAGATACTACGGGGTATGGGGACCTCTCGCCCACTATGTAGATGTGAGCTTTGTACTGGAGTAGCATTAGATACTACAGGGTACAGGGAGCTCTCGCCCACTACGTAGACGTGAACTTTGTACTGGAGTAGCGTTAGATACTACGAAGTACGGGAATCTCCCCCTCACTATGTAGAAGTGAGCTTTGTACTGGAGTAGCATTAGATATTGCAGGGTATGGAGACCTCTCGCCCACTATGCACAAGTGAGCTTGTAGTGGAGGAGTAGCATTACATTCTATGTGGTATGGGGACCTCTCGCCCACTACATAAATGTGAGCGTTGTACTGGAGTAGCATAAGATACTAAGGGGTAAGGGGACCTCTCGCCCACTACGTAGATGTGAGCTTTGTACTGGAGTAGCATTAGATACTACAGGGTACAGGGACCTCTCGCCCACTACGTAGACGTGAACTTTGTACTGGAGTAGCGTTAGATACTATGAAGTACGGGAATCTCCCCCTCACTATGTAGAAGTGAGCTTTGTACTGGAGTAGCATTAGATATTGCAGGGTATGGAGACCTCTCGCCCACTATGCACAAGTGAGCTTGTAGTGGAGGAGTAGCATTACATTCTATGTGGTATGGGGACCTCTCGCCCACTACATAAATGTGAGCGTTGTACTGGAGTAGCATAAGATACTAAGGGGTAAGGGGACCTCTCGCCCACTACGTAGATGTGAGCTTTGTACTGGAGTAGCATTAGATACTACAGGGTACAGGGACCTCTCGCCCACTACGTAGACGTGAACTTTGTACTGGAGTAGCGTTAGATACTATGAAGTACGGGAATCTCCCCCTCACTATGTAGAAGTGAGCTTTGTACTGGAGTAGCATTAGATATTGCAGGGTATGGAGACCTCTCGCCCACTATGCACAAGTGAGCTTGTAGTGGAGGAGTAGCATTACATTCTATGTGGTATAGGGACCTCTCGCCCACTACATAAATGTGAGCGTTGTACTGGAGTAGCATAAGATACTAAGGGGTAAGGGGACCTCTCGCCCACTACGTAGATGTGAGCTTTGTACTGGAGTAGCATTAGATACTACTTGGTATGGGGACCTCTCGCCCACTATGTAGATATGAGCTTGTACTGGAGTAGCATTAGATACTACAGGGTATGGGGACCTCTCGCCCACTATGTAGACGTGAGGTTTGTACTGGAGTAGCGTTAGATACTACAAAGTACGGGGATCTCTCACTCACTATGTAGACTTGAGCTTTGTTCTGGAGCAGCATTAGATATTACGGGGTACAGAGACCTCTCGCCACTATGCAGAAGCGAACTTGTACTGGAGGATTAGCGTCATTAGATGCTATGGGGTATGGGAACCTTTCGCCCACTATGCAGAAGTGAGCTTGTACTAGAGCAGTAGCATTACATACTACAGGGTACAGGGACCTCTCGCCCACTACATAGATGAGAGCTTTTTACTGGAGTAGCATTAGATACTACGGGGTATGGGGACCTCTCGCCCACTACATAGATGTGAGCTTTGTACTGGAGTAGGATTAGATACTACGGGGTACGGGGTCCTCTCGCCCACTACGGCAGACGCGAGGTGTGTGCTGGTTTGTGGCTGTGGCGTTCGTGCTGACCAGAGGTGAACGCGCGGTGTGCAGACGGCGGCTGCGGGTCCCGGAGCTGCAGCTTCTACGGCGGCCGGCTGCTGGACGAGGCTGCGCGGCTGCTGCGTGCGGCGGCTCAGCAGGGCCCGCCGTGGCGCCACGAGGAGGCGGAGGCGCTCCGGCAGCTGGCGCGCCGCTGGGTCGACCACTTCCACGACACCACCGAGCCCGTCCTGCTCGCGCCACCCGCTCGCGCCGACGGCGGACCGCAGCCCGCTCTCTTCGGCGCCAAGCTGCTCGACCTGCTCGACTGCTGCGTCAACTCCCAGCGCGAACTCAATGTCTTCTGGGACGATGCAGGTAGGCGTGCATAGGAGTAGTCACTACGAGGTGAAACTCAAAATTTTCGGGACTGGTGCTGCCATCTGGAAAGTAGGAGTAGTAGATCTTTGCACCGCTAGGTGGCGAGAGCTGCATACCTGATGAGTCGGTGTGCGGAGTGGCAATCAGCTGGGAGGACGTGTTGCGTGTCCACAGTGATTTCCGTAACACTCTGTTTTTGGTGTGTGGTGATTTTACGATGGATCCGCGAAAAGAACAGCGCGTGTGTATCAAATTCTGTGCGAATCTCTGGAGAAGTGCTACGGAGACCCTTGCAATGATTCAACAAGTGTTTGGGAGACATAGCGTGAGCCATACGATCGTCGCAGTGGAAGAGCCCGGGCTCTCCAAGACCCAAAAAAGCGAGATAGGTGAAGAGCAAAGTAAGAGCATGATCATCGTTTTCTTTCATGCCAAGGGAATTGTGCCCAAAGAATTCGTCCCACGCAACCAAACAGTGAATTCCGCGTACTACTGTGACGTTTTGCGACGGCGGCGACGACGGTCCAAACTTTGGCGTCAAGGGAACTGCCTGCTGCATCACGACAACGCGCCCTGTCACGCGTCCTTGCTCACCAGGACCTTTTTGGCAAAAACAACATGGCGGTTGTACCCCACCCACCGTACTCGCCAGTTTTGGCACCTTGAGAAACTCAAGTTGAAAAGCCGTCGGTTCGACACTCTAGAGAGGATTCAAGAAGCATGGCTGGCGGTGATAAACACCCTCAAAGATCAGGACTTGCAGAAAACGTTTGACCAGTGGCAGAAGCGCTGGGACCGGTGTGTACGTGCAGATGGGAACTACTCCGAGGGTGATGGTTACCATTAGTCCAGAGGTAAGGTTTTCAACAGATGGCAGCACCAGTCCCGAAAATTTTGGATATCATCTCATAAGTTATTATCTCTTTGTGTACGGTATTATAGGGGTATAGGGAAATATATTGTAATAACTGATGCCTTAATATGTTTCCACTTCAGTGAGTATTCTCGGCATCTAACAGCTTTTCCACAAACCCATCACATAATTGATTACCTGATGTTTTCTGCACAGTCGTAACTGAACCACTATGTGGACTACACCTGTCAATATAGGCTAATTGTTTCGCATCCACGTGTCTAAACTTCAGTATGTGACCTGCTCCCCATTGCAAAATAAACATTAATGGCTTGCTTGTGCACTGCGTTTTTGGAGGTACTAGCCAACCTAAAATCGCACGATTCACAATAGTCTCCAAATAAACAAAATACTGATGTAATGTTTGTTCAGTAGACTGCCCTCACTCACCATAGAAATATCTGCACTTATATCCCTAACATTCTGTGAATTCATACAAATGATTCTAGCAAAAAATGCGAAGTATTCTTTACCGATTTTCCTAAGATTTTTACATGATACTCTAAAACACATTCAGACAGACAACTTCGTCGCTGTAAAGTTTATGCTGCGAGAACAAGCGAAGTAGAGGATTTTAAAACATGGTTGAACCCTTTATACAAAAAGGTCGTCATTTCATCTGAAACAAGGGGAAAAGGCACAAGAAAACAGGACGAAGTATAATCGGCTCTCCAGCTGTTTCTGTACTAAGAGTACAGTGCAGAAAAGAAAGAGCAAATGGTTGCTAAGTCATATGTCAGAGGAATCGAAGCTTACACCCTTACATTAATAAAAACCGGTACGTATTTTCCCAGTAAGACCATTGGGCTTTCTAAAACAGAAATCAATAATGGGAAAATTCCCATATAAAAAAAAAGTTATTGAGAAACTACTGGAGTGTATTATATATTCACAGCATCCAAGTCTTCTGTAATTAGCTGGTGACGTGGCCTACTACAGAATTGGGTGAAGCTGACTGAAAAGTGAATAGAACCAACGTGTTTTGTACTGATTTTTGCACAAACTTATGGCAGTTTCGTGAACAAGTGGCCAATAATTTTTTCATTTTCTCTGACATGTTTTGTATTCGTTATTTGTATTAACTTAGGGGCGTTTTCTGAACACTTAACAGTTATGAAATTGATATTAAACACATTCAATGGTTTAGGTTCAAAAGCGTTGAGGAATAGTAAGTTATTTGCTTATCATTTAAATGTACTTCATAACATGAGGATTTACGGTAATATTGCAGTTCTCTATGTAATGGTAGGCTGTATATTACATTTATTGCTCTCGAAATATTGTCATTAATTAATTGTAAGTTTTTAATTTCATATAATTTAAGTAAGCGCCCTAGAACATATTTGCTTCCTCATTTACTGGAGAGATCCAGATAGTAAAAATCACCATCGCAGCTACAAATATTTTTCAAACAACGCCCAGAATCAAAAATACTCCTATCATAGTACACAAAAGGCGAATATGTCCTGGACAGAGTTAGGGATGTAAAAGAAGGGAACTAGTTTTACGACTTATCTGGCAGCTTCAAAGACATTTAAATTAAAACATCTTGACATATTCGCGCTTCTCTGCTCGTCAGTATTAGTACCCATGTCATGTAATACAGTGCATCGTGTAAATTAAAGTAACATGACACGTGCCATTCTGTCATCCTACATGGTACTTGTCATATTGTACATTGTGTAATGAAAGTGCAACCCCACTCTGGGATCTTCCTGTTATAGTTGTCCCCCCGATCTCGGATATTTCCTTTCGAAGATGCATCCCAGTCTCTAGAAGCACATAAATTTTTGTCTACATGTTCTTACACCACTCACCATACGTGTAAAATGTGGTAGATTTGGGGGATAAAGCCACCTCTGGGAAAAATCAGTCTGCCGCCCCACCCGGAAATCAAAAAATTGGTTGTTCGGCCACCATTGACTAGACGTTTTCAATTGGTGAGAGATCTGGAGAATGTGCTGGCCAGGGCAGCAGTCGAACATTTACTGTATCCAGAAAGGCCCATACAGGACCTACAACATACGGTCGTGCATTATCCTGCTGAAATTGGGGTTTCGCAGGGATCGAATGAAGGCTAGAGCCACGGGTCGTAAAACATCTGAAATGTAACGTCCACTGTTCAAAGTGCCGTCAATGTGAACAAGAGGTGACCGAGAAGTGTAACCAATGGCACCCCATACCATCGCGCCGGGTGATATGCCAGTATGGAGATGACGAATACACGCTTCCAATGTGCGTTCACCGCGATGTCACCAAACACGGATGCGACCATCATGATGCTGTAAACAGAACCTGGATTCATCCAAAAAAATGACGTTTTGCCATTCGTGCACCCAGTTTCATCGTTGAGTACACCATCGCAGGCGCTCCTGCCTGTGATGCAGCGTCAAGGGTAACCTCAGCCATGGTCTCCGAGCTGATAGTCCGTGCTGCTGCAAACGTCGTCGAACTGTTCGTGCAGATGGTTGTTGTCTTGCAAACGTCCCCCTCTGTTGACTCAGGGATCGAGACGTGGCTGCACGATCCGTTACAGCCATGCGGATAAGATGCCTGTCATCTCGACTGCTAGTGATACAAGGTCGTTGGGATCCAGCACGGCGTTCCCTATTACCCTCCTGAACCCACCGATTCCATATTCTTCTAACAGTCATTGGATCTCGACCAATTCGAGCAGCAATGTCGCGATACGATAAACCGCAATCGCGATGAGCTAAAATCCGACCTTTATTAAAGTCGGACAACTGCTGTTTGTGTATGAGAAATCGGTTGTAAACTTTCCTCATGTCAGCACGTTGTAGGTGTCGCCACCGGCGCCAAACTTGTGTGAATGCTCTTAAAAGCCAATCATTTGCATATCACAGCATGTTCTTCCTGTCGGTTAAATATCGCGTCTGTAGCACGTCATCTTCGTGGTGTAGACATTTTAATGGCCAGTAGTGTATTTAAAACTGCCCTAACCTAAGGACATCACACACATGCCCGCCCGAGGCAGGATTCGAACCTCCTACCGTAGCAGCAGCGCGGTTCCGGACTGAAGCGCCTAGAAGCGCTCGCTCACAGCGGCCGGCAGCTAAGAGAGCTCACTGCGCTGAGAAGTAGGGATAACTTGTAATAAAACCGCGAATATGTCAAGAAGTTTAGATTTATATGTCTCTGAAGCTGCCAGGTAAGTCGGAAAGCGAATTCCTTTCTTTTACATCTCTAACTCTATCCAGAACATATTTCTCTTTTTTTGTTCTGTGATAGGAGGATTTTTCTTCCTGGTTTCCAACTTTTACTTTACGACATATTTGTCGTTAGATGACATAGCTTGGTTACCATTGTAGATTTCTGTTGAGTCGGGCGACGACTAATCCAGTATAAACTTTTTTAATTGTCTTTTGATTCATGTTGGTTGTATCGTGTCTGCAGGCAAAGCTTTCACAAAACAACAGGATGACCGTTAATTATATGTATTTTTGTACCTCCTTACAAAATTTGAACCGGTTGGCAAAAATCGGAAACAGAAGTGGTGCGCATTGAAAATGCCCCACAACAATGTGTTCTTTGCACGTAAAACCCCTGGAACGCACTTCCGTTACAGACGCCATTTCGAAGGCTACGTATAGCACCGCTACCAATGGGAATTTCATAAAACTCTACGGGATGAAGCGGGAAAGAATTTCGCATTTTTTCAACCGAAATTGTCCGGCAAAAGAAATGAGCTGCATTAATTATTGACCGCCCCCTCGTAAAATACAAACGAAGAAAGATATTTTTTTCAGACGGATAAAAATTATCTTAGACGAAGGTCCGATACACTGGTGGACGAAACCTGAACTAGAAGTGTCGGTCTAGTCCGGAGTTATTTAAGGGTAACTGTTTCTGTGCTCAACGAGAGTCACTGTTTTGCATATAAAATCCGAACGGTGAACATGCAAATGGTACCACTAGCTGAGTTGTAATTTCAGTCAATCTATAACCATTTTAGAAAGGAATTAATAGATTCAAACAATCTGCGTGGGCGGCAGGTCCAGTTGCCGTTGAAGCCTTGATTAGTTCAAATGGTTGATATAGCTCTAAGCACCATGGCACTTAACATCTGTGGTCATCAGTCCCCTAGACTTAGAACTACTTATACCTAACTTGAACCTAAGCACATCACACACATCCATGCCCGACACAGGATTCGAACCTGCGACCGTAGCAGAAGCGCGGTTCCGGACTGAAGCGCCTCGAACCGTTCGGCCACAGCGGCCGGCCTCGCTTAGTATACTGTAACATAGCTACAGTAAGACAGATGTTTGAATGGCTATACAAACATCCGCTGGTCGGAGGTAAACCAAAAACTTTTTAGTCCGTGTTCGTACCTGAAATGGGAACTGAACACTCAAGTACCAAGACCCCCACCTCCGCAAACTGGGATTCTGCTCGCGGCCGTTTCATACATACTTGCTGCGTTACATTTGTTTCACAAGGCAAAAAGAAAAGTCGGCATTGAATTATCAAATAAGTGCTGTGTCATGCTTTTCACTTCTCCTGAATAATCTGTCAATCGTTACTTGTAGCCTTTTAGAAATAAGTGGCTAAACTGCAGGTGGGAAAGAAAACGTAGCTAGTGAAAATGTATCCGTACCAGTAACGATTTAGTCGGCTGAGAATAAGAGACTGTTAGATGAACATCAATAAAAGTAAAACGAGGATAATGAAATGTAGTCGAGTTAAGTCGGGTGATGCTGAGGGAATTAGATTAGAAAGTGAGACACTTAAAGTAGTAAATGAGTTTTGCTATTTGGGGAGCAAAATAACTTATGATGGTCGAAGTAGAGAGGATATAAAATGTAGACTGGCAATGGCAAGGAAAGCGTTTCTGAAGAAGAGAAATTTGTTAACATCGAGTATTGATTTAAGTGTCAGGAAGTCGTTTCTGAAAGTATTTGAATGGAGTGTAGCCATGTATGGAAGTGAAACTTGGACGATAAATAGTTTGGACAAGATGAGAATAGATGATTTAGAAATGTTGTGCTACAGAAGAATGCTGAAGATTAGATGGGTAGATCACATAACTAATGAGGAGGTATTGAATAGAATTGTGGAGAAGAGGAGTTTGTGGCACAACTTGACTAGAAGAAGGGATCGGTTGGTAGGAGATGTTCTGAGGCATCAAGGGATCACCAATTTAGTATTGGAGGGCAGCGTGGAGGGTAAAAATCGTAGAGGGAGACCAAGAGATGAATACAGTAGGCCTAAGCAGATTCAGAAGGATGTAGGCTGCAGTACGTACTGGGAGATGAAGCGGCTTGCACAGGATAGAGTAGCATGGAGAGCTGTATCAAAACAGTCTCACGACTGAATATCGCAGCAGCGTGGGATTAGCCGTGATTAGCAGTGATGGACTGTGCAGCTGGTCCCTCGGGCATGGGTGTGTGTGTTTCTTCTTAGGATAATTTTGTTTAAGTAGTGTGTAAGCTTCGGGACTGATGACCTTAGCAGTTGAGTCCCATAAGATTTCACACACATTTGAACATTTTTTTGAAGACAACAACAACAACAACAGGAATACGAGGTTATCCGGTCGGCACACAAGATTTGTGAAAGAAGGCAGGCGATAGCGAACTGTTTGTGTTACTTTGGGTCGACTGAGGACATCGAATTGGAGGAACAAGAAAACTACAGAGCTGCGCCGAACTGCGTACCGGGAAGGAAACGTGGGAGTAGCGAAATGCTTCATGTGGTAACGAAACAGTACTTGGAGTCTCGTGGCGTACCGTTACGCAGTAGCGTGCAGGTAGGACACGCAACAGCCTCAGCGTGTGATGAGGGCGGGTGTGTGGCAGGCGAGTGGTGCACGGTGCGCGGCCGGTACGTGCTGTGGGGCGCCGTGCTGTCGTGCCTGAGCAGCAGGCGCGGCGAGGCGGAGCCGCTGTCGGAGCAGGAGCAGCGCTCGCTGCACGAGTGCCTGCGGCTGCTGGTGGGCCGCAGCGCAGAGTACGCCGCCACGCAGGCCGCGCTGCTGCGAGAGGCGCGCTTGCCCGACGCCGGACACCCCAGGTGGGACCGACCGCCTGCTGGAGCTCAGAGCCCCGTCGCAACCCCCTCAGTTTTAGTGGTAAGTTGGCCCCTTTGATAGCTCGTCAAAAGCTGAACACAGATCAAGCATGAAAACGGCAATAAACTGTACTGAACTGTAAAAAAAGGAGCAGAATAGAAACTGAACGATACACACTTAAGGTATGCAATATCGAATAACAAATTTACAATTTGTACAGAAACCAGATGGCAGTTATAAGAGTCGAGGGACATGAAAGGGAAGCAGTGGTTGGGAACGGAGTGAGACAGGGTTGTAGCCTCTCCCCGATGTTATTCAATCTGTATATTGAGCAAGCAGTGAAGGAAACAAAAGAAAAATTCGGAGTAGGTATTAAAATCCATGGAGAAGCAATACAAACTTCGAGGTTCGCCGATGACATCGTAATTCTGTCAGAGACAGCAAAGGACTTGGAAGAGCAATTGAACGCAATAGACAGTGTCTTGAAAGGAGGATGTAAGATGAACATCAACAAAAGCAAAACGAGGATAATGGAATGTAGTCGAATTAACTCGAGTGATATCGAGGGAATTAGATTAGGAAATGAGACACTTAAAGTAGTAAATGAGTTTTGCTCTTTGGGGAGCAAAATAACTGATGATGGTCGAAGTGAGAGGATATAAAATGTAGACTGGCAATGGCAAGGAAAGCGTTTCTGAAGAAGAGAAATTTGTTAACATCGAGTATAGATTTAAGTGTCAGGAAGTTATTTCTGAAAGTATTTGTATGGAGTGTAGCCATGTATGGAAGCGAGACGTGGACGATAAATAGTTTGGACAAGAAGAGAATAGAAGCTTTCGAAATGTCGTGCTACAGAAGAATGCTGAAGATTAGATGGGTAGATGACATAACTAATGAGGAAGTATTGAATAGGATTGGGGAGAAGAGAAGTTTGTGGCACAACTTGACCAGAAGAAGGGATCGGTTGGTAGGACATGTTCTGAGGCATCAAGGGATCCACAATTTAGTATTGGAGGGCAGCGTGGAGGGTAAAAATCGCAGAGGGAGACCAAGAGATGACTACACTAAGCAGGTTCAGAAGCATGTAGGTTGCAGTAGGTACTGGGAGATGAAGAAGCTTGCACAGGATAGAGTAGCATGGAGAGCTGCATCAAACCAGTCTCAGGACTGAAGACCATAACAACAACAACATCGAATAACATTAGCGAGACTCGTGTCGTGCTCATGTGGTCACAGTTTACGCTGCCAAGGGGCAGATCTACGTTCAAATCTCCCTTGTGTTCAACTTTTTTTTCACAAAATTACGAACTATCTGTCCGATCATTGATGTGTCTGTCCGCAGTATTCAAATTTGTGGTTCAAAAGTGGTTCAAATGGCTCTGAGCACTATGGGACTTAACTTCTGAGGTCATCAGTCCCCTAGAACTTAGAACTACTTAAACCTAACTAACCTAAGGACATCACACACACCCATGCCCGAGGCAGGATTCGAACCTGCGACCGTAGCGGTCGTGCGGTTCCAGACTGTAGCGCCTAGAACTGTTCGGCCACCACTCAAATTTGTGTTACGTCGTTTGCAACAGCGAAGTGTAACGAAGGGACCTCCAGACGCATGTCACTCATATTTGTTCTACACAGGTACCATATGTTATGCCTCTTGCGTTCCGTTTTACAAGTTTTGAATTCCACCGTTGTAACATAGTTCACAACCTTTTATTTGTTGTTTTCATTTCTGTGAAAGGTCTATGCGATATCTCGCCTGCTCTCACTGTTCGTCACAGAATATGAACCGAACGAGGTGGCGCAGTGGCTAGCACACTAGCCTCGCATTCGGGTTCAATCCCGCGTCCGGCCATCCCGATTTAGATTTTCCGTGATTACCCTAAATCGCTCCAGGCAAATGGCGGGATGGTTCCTTTGAAAGGGCACGTCCGACTTCCTGCCCCGACCTTCCCACAGCCGATGAGACCGATGACCTCGCTGTATGGTCTCCTCCCTCAAAACAACCCAACCCAACAGAATATGAACCATGTGGTAAGGATATATTACCGTCGCAAGTAGATGTGACGAGTAGTGAGAGCAGGCGACGTGCAGCATAGACGTCTCACAGAAATGATAACAACAAATAAACGCGTGTGAACCATGTTACAACGTTGGAATTCAACAGTCAAAAGTTCTAAAACGGAACGAAAATGGCGTAACATGTGATATCTGTGTAGAACAAATAGGAGGTACATACGTCTCGAAGTCCCTTCGTTACACTCCGCTGTTGCAAACAGACATTACACCACGACACGTATACAAATTCGAATATAGCAGACACACACGTCACTGATAGCACGGAGAGTTCGTAATTTTGTGAAAAAAATTTTGGTCACGTGGGAAATTTGAACCCGGCACTCCAACGCTGACCACAACACCGAGATACGTGACTAACTAATGTTGCTCGATATTGCATATATTAAGCTTGTACCGTTCACCGTTTCCATTCTTCTTATTTTTTCCACAGCTCAGTACGCCATCCTGTTTTCATGTTTGATCTGTGTTCAGTTTTTGACAGGCTTTCCAATGGCCAACTTACCACTAAATCTGAGGGAGATGCGATAGCGAGTTTCCCTTGTCAGAAACGTAGTGTGTGTGAGTCAAATGTAGCGGGTTGCATACATCTCAAATCGACGCGTCACTCTCACACCAGTGCCAACGACCTTCGTTCCTTCCCGTTGTAGTTCCGCGATTATGACGAGTCTGAGAACTGTGGCGCTGCAGTCGCTTCATACCCGTAGACTCGTTCTCCGTTACTGAAGTGTGCAGGGGTATAAGGCTAGTCGCGACTAACTATGTGTACATAAAATAAGTGCACGATCTTGCTGTTGTGGAGTAGCACTGACAAAGCGAAATGACTGACTGTCGGGTTCAGATGGCCTTTAAAGAAGCTGTGTTTTGTAAGACCGTGGAGGGTGTAAGACGAAAATTAACTGGTGCAAAGTACACAACTGCATTAGAGGACGAGAGACATCTCGGATAAATTTCACTCTTTAGTCCACATTTCAGACGAAACGTACTAATTTCGTCCATTGTAAACAAAATTGTTGTATTCTTATTTATTCCACCTCCAACACTGGTGCTGCGCCAAAGGAAAACTAGACGCAGAGCAACGTCACATATCAGTGACACAAAAAAGCGTGCTATTTCTGAGTTAATTTTGTCACGGTAACTTGCGTTTATGAGCTTACAGTGAGTTGTGTAGCTTATCATTCCTTTCTTTAACTTATTTCAACAATTAATCAACATTTAAAGGCAGCACTTCATCCTCAAATCGTGTTTTCTGGTACTGTTATTATAGACTCGGTAACGCCTCGAAACTGTGCACATGTCATTGTAATTGTTAGAAATTGTCTGAATAGGTATTAAATATTAAAAATAATGTTACAGCAGTCTCGAAAAAGTTTTTTTATCTGTACAAATGTCTGTTTAAACAGAATAATATTCACTGCTAAATTATCATTCGTCATGTCGGTTTATAACTTGCTTCTGTCATTTCTGCAGGTCGGATATTTTGTGACACTTCACTTTGCAGTTGACAATGGTTGTGAAACCGAAATAATGAATGTGTGACATAAATGAATACTAATTTACAGTTAAATGGCCGAGAATTCTTTCAAAATGGTTGCGGGAATGCCGCGAGTCGGCCGTTATACTTGCGAACATGTTCACTAGCTCTCCTTTCTGAGCGAGTCAAGTCCACTCGTACCCAACAACAGACTCAGGTGGCCGGCCGCTGTGGCCGGGTTGTTCTAGGCGCTTCAGTCCAGAACCGCCCTGCTGCTACGGTCGCAGGTTCGAATCCTGCTTCGAGCATCGATGTGTGTGATGTCGTTAGGTTGGTTAGGTTTAAGTAGTTCTAAGTTCTAGGGGACTGATGACCTCAGATGTGAAGTCCCATAGTGCTCAGAGCCGTTTTTGAGACTCAGGTGACGAGTGAGCTGCGGCGGAGACTCACGGGTCTAGTCTACAGGCACACGGAGACGACGACTAAGCAGATGACGTCGCAAGACCCGCTGGTGAGTTTACAGCGGTGAGTTTACAGCGATTATACGAAGCTCATTTCTGATCTCTACCGCCTACGTCTCTACTCTGTTCTGAATCACTATACCATCGTAACACTGTACTGGAGTTAGGCTCACGCGGGAGCCACGGCGTGCTTTCAGACCATCTCGCGAGACCTGCAGCCGCAGCAACCAACACAGGCCCCGCCACTTCCGTGCCGTCGCGCGAAAGCACCCTCACGGCCACGGCCAGAGCCGACACATTCTTTGCGCTGTGCACTGCGCGAAACAAACTAAGCGACGTACTGATCCGCAGATTCAATGCCGACATGGATCCTTTGAAAGGGCACGGCTGATTTCCTTCCCTATCTTTCCGTAATCCCGTTCTGCGCTGTGTCTCTAATGGCTTCGATGTCGATTGGACGTTACACCCTAATCTTCTTTCCTCCTTTCCGCGCATTAATCCGAAAAGTTTTACTGGCGGGCATGAATTAGTTCTCTGTGTCACTATATATGTAAAATCAGACCTCTGAGATATGCTTGTACTTCCCACAAGTCTAAACTCAGGAATTACTGGTGTAAAAAATTTAAGGATAAAGCAACTTTAGCATAATGTGTCACTCCCAAGTGGCATAGCTCGATGAAACTTGGAGGAACTGCTTCAGTATACTACACAGAAGGTAACTGAAAGAAGTACGCAATGATGTGAACAGAAATGACACTTTTTCCAAAGACAATAATTACACGGAAGTTGCCGCAATTTATGACGGTCCCCTGGAAATTGCAAAAGGTGGTACATAGCTCTTAATAGTGTGTTTGATCACTATGCTGGTCACAGCATTGGTAAGGAGTTCTTGCGGCAGAGCGTTCCATTTCTTCATCAGCTCAGTTGACAACTGGTGCATGTGGACGTGGTTCCAAACCTCTCCTCAACACTTCCCACACGTGCTCAGTGGGACTTAAGACGCGGCAACGGGCAGGCCAGCTCATTCGCCGAATATCCTCTCCTTCCACGAGCTCCTCCACTTGCGCTGTTTGGTGCTATGATGCACTGTCATCCACAAAAATGGAGCCATTGCCGAAAGCAGCCGGAAAGGCCCTCATGCAGAAGGAGTACAGTGTCTTAATAACTTAGATCGGTAAGTGGACCACATTCAAAGATTTTGAGGCCAGTACGCCCATGAAATATTGTGCTTCCCTGTAGCACCCATATGGACCACCAACACGATCATGTTCCACAATACTAGACGTACCCTCATATGGCGACAGGTTAGAACACCTAATGTGCTCAGGAACATTATCGAACATGATCGTTTTCTGGCCCAGCGAGTGGAGTACCATGACGGCGGTCATCCTCTGCCCGGTACTCCCCAACTCTGAGGGGGGTTATTGAAGACAGTGTGGAGTGTACGCTCAGGTGTGCTATGGCTGTCCTGGAGAAATTGCCAATAATCAAGTACCATCTTCTCATCATGTCGAAAGGGGTAGTATATGGAGATGCCTTTAAACCATGTGAGAGAATGAGTCTTCCCAGGCGGGAAATAAGTAACCTCCGGACAAAGGAGGAGCCGTGGTTCGATTGTGCGAGGCGCGATACGTAGGTAGCAGGGGAGGATCTTCTGCACTAGCAGCCACACCTCTAACGCCGATTCACATGTTAAACGGTGTTCGTCAGTATCCATGAGGTGGCAACGTGGGCAAAGGGGGGAATCCGTCATCCCAATAGCGTGCAGCCTTTGTCGTGTTACAACCTTCCCGTTCACCACCTGGTACCATGTGGCTCGTACCCGCGTGGGGAGGAACGGCTTCTGGACCGCTCTCCACACCGCTGGCCGTAGTGTGGTCGGGCTTTTCATCTCAATCACATTGCGTGGGATGGACCTTAGCAGCAACCTGTAAATATCGCTCGCCTTGGGAGTGCGAGTGTTGGGAAGGTCTGGGTGTACGTAACTATGCTCAGAATAAATGCCGAGAGGTGCGAGAGTGAGGATGTAATGTGCGCAATCGTGACAGGTGGCAGAAGAGACGCCGGCAGAAATTCCTCTAACAGACGTCCCGTAAGGGAAGCATCTTTGTGGGTCCACAATTTCATCATTGTGCACAAGTACAACGCTGTAGCTCTCACTCATAAATTTATAAGTCCCAGTCCGCCATCACGCGGAGGGAGGATGAGTGTTTCATAGCGGACTTTGAATAGGAGTCCGGCAGTAAGGTAATATCCAAACGCTGCTTGCAGTCTGTGTGCCATCGCTGTCGATAACGGTAGGACCTGAGCTATGTGGATCATCTTAGTCGCCACGTGAAGGTTGAGGTATTCCACACGCTGTAGGAGGCCCATCTGTCGAAGTAAGTTCCCGCGAACTTCTGTGCGTATCTCCTGGAGTAATCGTTTATAGTTCATGGCAGCTGTGAGGCGCACATCCTGTGTAAATGTTATGCCCAAGAACTAGATCATGTTGACTAGTTTGAGTGGGGCTAGAGCGCCCTCCTCTGGACCTCTCCAAATAGGTATTGCTGCCGAATTGGCCACATTCATGAGGCTGCCCACTGCCAACCCATATCGATTGATCCATTGTATCACCGAGCGTACCCTATCACCAGATCGGACAAGTAAGAGATCATCATCGGCATATATCCTGCAGTGAAAGGTGTGATCCCTCAATGACATGTCCGAGAGCCTGTTTTTCAATCCTCCGACAAGTTGTTCAAGTGCGATCGCGTAAAGAGTCATGGAGAGTGGGCATCCTTGGCGAACTGGCCGTTGGATCGGCAAAGGACCCGCAATCCGTCCATTCACCAGTACATGGGATACAGCTCAGCGGAAAACGTGCTGAAAGATGTCGAGAAAGTTAGGCGGGAAGCCCATGCGGGCCATAACTGACAGAAGGAACTTTTGGTGAACTCTGTCGAAGGTGTGGTCAAAATCAATGGAGATCAAAGCAGCTCGAAGGCGACAAGATGTGGCCATGGCTATTAAATCCCTGCATTCGCTGGTTGCAGTTTTCATGTTGGTCACTCCGCACTGTGTCGTTTGCTCCATGGATAGGAGAGGGGGAGCAGAACCTTCTTTATGCGGCTGGCGAGTAGTCGGGCGAAGATTTTATAGTATGAGTTTAGCATTGTAATTGGACTGTAGTCCTCGACCGTCCGACCTCTGGAAGGCTTGTGTATCGGTATGAGGAGACCTTCCACGAATCCAGGTGGCACGTGGGAACCGGGGGTCACCAGTTCTTGGTACATGGTGATCCATCGGGGTACATGGTGATCCATCGGGGCTTCATGAGATCGCGGAAAGAACGATAAAACTCGAGCGGCAGTCCGTCTGGCCCGGGCGACTTGTTGAGTGCTCCCTTGTTAAGCGCGTGCTCGATGTCGTCCCATGTAAGTCCCGCTAAAAGCGACGCCGCTGCTGCATTGTCGAGGGAGTGAGACACGTGCTGCAGTATTTCGTAATCGTCCGTTTCCTCTGTGTTTCGCCGCGCGGGAGTAGCCGAGCGGTCTCAGGCACTGCAGTCACGGACAGTGCGTCTGGTCACGGCTTAGGTGCGAGTCTTCCCTCGGGCATGGGTGTGTGTGTTTGTCCTTAGGATAGTTTAGGTTAAGTAGTGTGTAAGCTTAGGGACTGATGACCTTAGCAGTTAAGTCCCATAAGATTTCACACACTTTTTTCCTCTGTGTTCACCTCTTCGTAAAACCGGCGATAGTCATCTGCAAAGTCTTCCGCAACCGCCGCCTGACTCAGTACGACCCTACCATCCAGCAAAATGAGGTCCGTGATCAGCTGCTGTCGGCGGCGGCGGTTGTGGAGCACGATATGATGCATAGACGGGTTTTTGTCCTCCTGCTCGGACTTGACGTCGCGACCGCACGACGACCCCCTCCAAACGTCGCCTTGTAAGATATATTTTTCATTTAATTCGGCGGCTTTCCATTTGTTGGTCTGGTGACGGTGGTTGGATGGCGAGTTCGCGGAGGATTGTGTAATAGAAGTTCAATGTCCAACGATGTCACGCTGCGATATCTTTTCCGTATTGTGTTAGCACACGCCGGAAGGCTAATTTTGCACATTCCATCCACCATGCGAGAGTCGAAGGATGTCGGGGAAGGCGATGTTCGCAATCCATCCATATGCTGGCGATAATCTGACGGCGTTCAGGGTCTTGAAGGTGTGCCACATTCAGCTTCCAGGGTCCTCAGCTGCGCCATATCCGCTGCTGCTGTAGAGTGACCGTGCATATGAAAGTGCTATGATCGGAGAAGTCAAGCGGCCAAAGTTTGGCGTCCAACACTCTTGGCGCTGGGGATCACGAGACATAAATACGTCTAGGCGTTGGTCAGTTCCTGACGGGGAGTAAATGTTAATGATGCGCGTGCCCAGAGCTGTGATTGCCAGCCTCCTGCCTGACGGAAGGTAAGTCACTTCGTCGATGGCAATGCCGTTGCGCACTAATATTGCCGTACCGCTGCCGGTGGTGTATATGTCACATAAATGTAGAAGACAGGGAGGGCCGCTATATACAATTCTTGCAATAGGGCATTGTCAGCATCCGAAGAACGAAGCATCTCATGCAGCAACTGGATCTTCACTGCCGTTCTGGTCGTATTGAGGTTAATCGTGACGATGCGATACGCCTGTTGCCGAACCGCAGGAGCTAAGTTATCCATCGAGATTGGAATTGTCTATGGAGCTTCCAATTGTATTGGCGCCTCCCCATCCCCCCAAACCTCACCTGCATTCGTTTCTAGAGTACCGGCGCCAATAGCGTGGATCCTGTTGGAGTAACGTGCATGGTGCCGTCGTCGTCGTGGTCATCCACCCGCGCCGGGAAACTCAGAGCAAGATCGGCTTCCCTAGATTTCTCAGGACACGGCGTGGGTGCTTGCACTCCAGAAGGTGGTGGGGAGCATCTGTCCTGCATATCAGCATCCGATTGCGCCACTGTGGATATGTTTGAGCTGTCCTCAGTTCCATTCGGTGGTGCCACACTGCAGCAAATGGAAGCCGCCTCTGTGGTAGCGTTGTCATTGAAAGTGGAGTCGTCGTCCTCTGGAGGTTGTATCGCATCCCGTTCGGAAGTTGCTGTACGCCTCCGCTTCCGTCGCTTCGGAGAGCGTTGCTTCCTCGTGTGTCCGACGATGGCAACGACTCACGACGTACCGGCACAAAGGCCGCCGTTAGCACAATAAGCGAGTCTACTGCTATGCTATCGTCATGTATCGCGTCATGCGTCGACAGGGTCGGCGCCATCGGAGTTCCGTAACTTGTAGAACGGATGTGTCGTCTTCGCCCTGTATTGGAGGATGGAGCCGCGACCCAACAGTGGAAAGAGGATGTCGTGGTGAAGTGGTATCGGTCGTGAGGGCTGCTGCATAAGTCACAGGAATCAGCGTCGGCTGCAATGGCGGGTCTGCGTCAGCCGGTGGCAGTTGAGTGATAAGACGTTAGATACATTCCGATCTGAGTTGTCCCTCCTTCCCAAAACCAGAGAAGGTCTTTGGTTGCGCGTCGTAGATGACGATGGCACGGCAACCACCGATATTTAGATATGAAGATACATGTCTTTTAAGTTCTATTCTGAGCTGGCGCACTCCGTTCAATACAGGATACGTCTGGAATTGCGTCCATTTTCCCACAATATGATTATGCACCGTGCTGTAGGAGCGCAGCGCTGCCACGACGTCGAAAATGTTCAAAATGTGTGTGAAATCTTATGGGACTTAACTGCTAAGGCCATCAGTCCCTAAGCTTACACACTACTTAACCTAAATTATCCTAAGGACAAACACACACACCCATGCCCGAGGGAGGACTCGAACCTCCGCCGGGACCAGCCGCACAGTCCATGACTGCAGCATCTTAAGCCGTCGGCACACGGACCGTGCATACGAACGTTGAGCGTTGAGCGTGCCGTGTTTCTGACGTCATAGCGTGGAATAGCACGTTCGGAAGTCTTTCCGAACGTGCAGAGCAATATCTGGCATGTTAGATATTCTGAGCGTGCGTCTGAGCGTTGACCAATGAGATGGAACAACGCAATCTACGTCACACGCTCGCCGTCTCCCTTCAGTACAGAGTTGTGAGGCGCCATATTGGCATTCATTTCAAACCTATATGTATATATGCCGTTTCTGAGCACGAGCAAATTGAGAATCACTGAAAAACCCGTTGTTAGTTGTGTGATTCGATCCAATAAAATAATGAGAAACATCATATTCGTGGCAAAAGAATCATTGTAACTTGCGTATTATGAGAGTACGCTATTTGAAGGCAGCAGTACATTGAGGATGCACCTAAAACGCATTGTTCTTGGTACAATTTGTTATAATTAAATTTCAATTATTGACATAATTATCTACCATTATCGTTTTTAGCAACGGGTAAGATAATGCGATTAAGTGCACCGAGCGTGTTGTCGATTTACGTCGGCTCGCAGCCGTGCTAGCGTGCGGAGCTGCTCCGCGCGCCGTCCGACGCTCCGCTCTCGGCGGTGTTTACTTCCGCGTCGCGGTGTTTGTGTCTATCGAGTCCAGTACTAACGTACACCATGGTGCACTCGTACCGCCGTGCAACGATCAAAGTAACGTTTCAGGTCGAACATCCACGACCCAGAGCTTTCGATGTCGAACAGTTCATAGTTAGGATCTACGTTTGAACCCCCAGGACGTAATCGGCATACATTTTTCCATCACTGGAAGTGTTGTCTACATCAAGATGTCGACGGAGGAAATTTGCAATGACATAATTCACCGTCATGCCACCGGACTCAAATTTAAACACTCTGATGAACATATGGGTGCTGTGACAGTCGCCCATGCTGGATTCGGTCTCCGGACATTGCGGGTGTTTGAGCTCCCGTTCGAGGTGCCTCAGGATGTGGTCATTGCCGCTTTCCAACCATATGGCACCGTCTTGGGTCACGTCGCGGAGAAGTGGCAAACATATACGACCTACCCCGTATTAAATGGCGTCCGGCAAATAAAAATCGAGCTGACGAAATATGTCCCATCGTACCTGCTGATTGGCGGTGTGAGGGCCATCATCATGTACGATGGACAGCCACGAACGTGCGCAGGATGTGGCCAGGAGGGACATGTGCGTTCCGAATGCTTACACCGCCGTTTAATACAGACGCCGTTACGTGAAGAGACCCAGGCTTCGACGGTCACGTCCTTACCCATCACCTACGCCAAGGTTGCACAGGACCCGTCGTACCAATCTCGATTGCGCCAGCATCATCGTCAACGCCACCCGCCGCAGCACAACGCGCCGACGACACAAGCACGGCGTCGCCTACAGTGCTCGCTTCAGGACCGTCCGGGTTGCAGACCGAAACCGATGTTCCTGTTGGAACCATGGACGTCGACCTCGGTGTCGTGCCGACGTCTGCCTTTGTCCAGACGGGTTCGGCGTCAGACGACGGGCGACCACATTCTGATTCAGAAGGCCACATCAGAAAACAGCGGTCGCCTCGCAAACACAGGAAACGACGACGAAAGCCTTCCGATGACGCCCTTTCTCAGACGGCCCCGCGAGATGTCGACCTGTTGTCTGACGGTGATCTCCCACATTGCGTCCAGTCACGCGATGCAGCAGCAACAGGCGCCCCTCCTGTGACGCCTCCTCTCCCGGTTCGGGACGTGTCCTCGCCGTTGTCAACGAATGATGACGGCGGTCCCCCTGCCACTCATATTGCGGAATCCACAACACCCGTTCCGGAAGTACATGACCGTCACATGTCGACGTCGTCAGCTTCCTGGGCCGATGACGTTGAAGAAGAAGTGGAACAGACTGCCAGCGTGTCTGCACAGGAGTCTACCTCGGCGACACTGGGGCTGGCGCCCCGCCAGTAATTATCACCACTGCGATACCACTGGCGGGTCTCCACCTGCCGGCTACCACTACCGCACGTTCTGCAAATACTGAGGATGGCCGTACACACCAATATCGTATCGTAACGATGAATCTTGCCACCATTCGTGCACCCCATAAACTGGCCATGTTCAGAGACACTATTTACCCTGCGGATGTGGATATAGCACTCTTACAAGAGGTGTTTGTGGCTGACTTCCTAGTTCCCACCGGATACAACACCCATGGTTCCCCCGCATCCGACACCGGTAGCGGCGTCGCCATCCTGCTACGCGACGGATTCCCTGCAGAGGACGTCATCTACCTCCCCACTGCGCGAGGTATGGCCCTCACACTGTTCGGCGTGCATATTATTAATATCTACGCTCCGTCCGGCACTGGCCGCCGTCATGACCGACAAATTTTTTTTTCCGAAAGCGTCACAACCCTCTTGACCGGTCCGCAGGACGATTTGGTACTCGGTGGGGATTTTAACTCGACACAAGAACCCGCGGACCAACTCCCGCGACATTCCCCTTGTGCATCTCTCTCAGTGGTCATCGACCGTCTACGACTTGTTGACACATGGAAGAAGCTCCACGGAATTCAACCGGGCTATACATTCTACACCTCACACTCGTCAAGCCGCATAGATCGCATCTACGTTACCCGCTCCCTTGCTGATGGCACACGTAATGCGGAAATCTGGCCCTTGGCCTTTTCAGACCATGATGCGTACCTCTGTGACGTCACTCTCGCCCGACAGCGAGTGTGGCATAGTCGTGGTCTGTGGAAACTCAATGTCGCTCACCTGACCTCCTCGGACTGTCGCCGTATGATCGAAGAAGCGTGGGCACGCTGCCACCATCGTCGAGAAGCCTATGACTCCACCTTATCATGGTGGCTCTCCTGTGCAAAGCCGACCCTCAGGAAGACTCTGATGAGTTATGGGAAGGAATTAAAGGCGTGGCAAACTCATACCCTGCACTTCTACTACACCATATTACGTGAATGTACGACGATGCATTTCTCGCCAGCCCGGCAGTCGATGGTCCATCGCACGAAGGCGCAGATCTCCTTGATCATGCGGCGTCACTTGGAAGGCACTGTAGTCCGTTATCGAGCTTCTAATCGAATCCCTCAAGAACGTCCGTCGATGTACCACCTCCTTCAGGAAAGACAACGACGACGACGAGCTCTGATCCAAGTCCTCAGTGATGTGGAAGGGCGCCGGCACGACACCCAACAAAGCATCGGTCGTACTCTCCATGCTCATTTTGCCGGGCTATACGCAGCCGTACCGCATTCTGCAGCACTGATCACAGAAGTCGCTCAGCTTACTAAGAACACTCTTCCGGAGGATGCAGTGCATGACCTCCAAGACGACGTAACCACAGATGAAGTGGTAGATACTATCAAGGCGGGCTCCGATAACAGATCTCCTGGACCTCACGGTATACCTATCGAATTTTATAAAAGTTTTCACTATTTGTTGGCTTCCACGTGGACGGCAATCGCACAAGAGCTGATGTCACCGATGACAGTGGTCCCGAGCGCCTTTCTAGGGTTATCGAGGGTCCAGGACTATCGACCAATTACTTTCCTCAACAGCGACATGAAAATATTCACACGGCTACTGGCATCGCGACTCAAGAAGGTCGCACGTTACGTCACATCCTGCGACCAGACTTCCATAGGAGGCGACAACAACATTCGTACGGCCCTTTGCCGTTACAGAGACATGATAGCATTAGCGCATTATCAGCGTCTCCCTGGCGCCTTGGCTTTACTGGACTTTAGCCAGGCTTTCGACCGTGTTGACCACTTCTATTTACGGACAGTTCTTCAGCATATGGGTTTTCCTGGCGGTATTGTCACAGTGGTTATGCGCCTGTTGAGTAGTGCAACCTCTAAAATCATGTACAATGGTCTGTGCGGCAAGGCTGCCCTCTTTCCACGATTTTGTATGCTTTCGCCTTGGAACCCCTGCTCCAGGGCATGCGCCAACGTTTGGAAGGTATGGCTGTGCACGGCCACCGTTTTTGTTGTACAGCCTACGCAGACGACATAGTACTATATCTGCGCAGTGAAGATGAAGTACGAGCAGCACTGACGTGGGTGGCGACTTACGGCGAAGCGTCGGGGAGCTGCCTCAACGTGACAAAATCCAAGGTCCTGCTCATTGGTGAGGGCTTGCCGGAGAGATGCGCTGCCCCCCTTAGTGTCGCCGCCACCATACGGTGTTGGACCTGATTTCACAGCAGACCTGCGCCGCTCAGTGGCTATCAATGGTAGACGCTTGCTACAGACAATCAGAGCAAATCTCGCAGATCACCGGCTACGAGCTCTCGACGTTATACAACGCGCGCAATACGTGAACATGTATCATGCTTCCCGTATACCACACGTGGCTCAAGTACTACCAGTCCCAAATCTCCTGGCGCGACGACAGTTGATGGCTTTCGGCTCCTTCGTCAGCTCGGGGATGTTATTCAAGGTGCAGTATGAATCCCTTGCACTGCCACGAGATCGTGTCGGGGTGGGACTCATCCACGTGCCGACTCGTTCAAGGCCCTATACGTCAGCTCCCAACTAAAACTTTGGCATCGTTGCCCGCAGAGCCTTACTAGCCTCCTGCTTCACAACTTTGCACCGGCCTCCTTGTCCGCCCCAGTATTGGTATCGACCATTCCAACCCCCTTTTATTACATCCAAAGATTTTTCCTGGAGTTCAGTTATATCTACCGGTCCTTACCACTTACACGTTTGTACCTCACGAAAACAGTCTCCGAATTGTTACAACAGTGCCGCCCGTCCAACCCCATCGAACGTAAGTATCCACACTACGTGTGGCAACACATATGGAAGGCGATCCAGGCGCGTTTTCTTGAATCAGACGTTCAATCAGCGTGAATGGCAAACAAGTTAACCGAGATCATCTGCACCGCACCCATCTCGCCGATTCAACCCTCTGCACCCACTGTGGAGTGAATGACACGGATGTCCACCGGTTCCACTGTGGCACAGCGTTCGACGTCTGGACACTTGCGCGGCGAATTTTGGCGTTTCTTATTCGCCAGACACCGGCTCAGATCGACGTCCACATGCTTTTGTACCCCGATAGGACTTTCTACCCCTCCGCAAAAACTCACTCTGTGAATTGGATCTGTGGCCACACGATCCGCTATCTTATTACTTCTGGCGACAAGTCTACGCTAGGATATTGGACTTATCTCAACGAACGACACTGCGTCCTGATACGCAACCCACGCTATGAGCAATATTTTTCCAATTTCTTACGGAGCACTTTCGATGACCCACCTAGTAGCTGGAACGTCCAAGCCCTGAGAAGCTGAAAACTGTATAAACCGAACCGAACTGAATAGATCTGCTACCCAGAACCTACGCCTACGCCATGAGAAGACACGTTTGGACGAGCTGGCATGCTGTAGGCGGAGACACTTCAGGAGCTCCTGTAAGAACTGGTCTTTAACTACAAGTCGCACGACGACTGTAATTAAAAAAAAAAAAAAAAGAAGCAAACTTTTCCTTATTTATGCCTCATAATTTGTTCTTAAAGGAAAAAGAAATTTGATTTTGGCTTTGAGAAACTCTTTTTTTTCCAAAAGATTGCTTCTTCGCCAACAAGACGAAGGAGACTCGTTTTTGTTTACTGGAAGGAGAAACCAGTATACTTGGAGTCTTTGTTTTTCTTTTGAAAAAAAAACTTTTCCTTATTTATTCCTCATAGTTTGTTCTTAAAGGAAAAAGAAATTTGAGTTTGGCTTTGAGGAAAAAAGATAAAAAAGCGTAGTGAGTAGCGTCTCTGTCCTCAAATGAGTTTTTGTTGGGGCGGTGGTTCGCGTCGTAAAACTTCCAGGTTTTGTTTCCCAACATTCGCGTTTTTATTGGGTTCTGATACTTTATTATTAGTTTAATATAAGTATATACTATAATATTTGATATTATGTAAATATAAGCTCACCTTTTTTTGAGGGGTGACTTTGTTCGATTGGCTTAATCTACAGGACAGCTTGCGCTACTTGTATAAAAATATTTTGCTCCTTTTTCTTTTACGTTTCGTAAATCATATGTTGCAAAGATTCTGCTACTGGGTAGGAACAGTGATCAAGACCTTGGGGTTTTACTAAAATGTGGAAATGATGAAATAATGTTTATCTTATGCGGAGAAGTATTCCAAATTTGTACCGCACTATTTGTAACGGAACTTTTATAAGCCTGTGTCCTTATTGAATGGGCTTGGTACTTTCCTTTCCGTGGACGATGCAGGAAATGTGCATTTTAATAGAGCTAACGTGGGATTTTTACGTTCGGCTGTTGAGTAAACAGTGTGATTTACGAACTAGAAACATCCCTCAACTGCCGCTGGCGTGCGTTCCGGTCGCGTATACCACGTCGGGGCCCACGTACCGTGTGCACGAGTCGCATCGTTCCTGAGCGTTCAGCAGCACGTTGAACTTGGCACGCTTAAGGTTAAC
The DNA here is from genome assembly GCF_021461385.2 of Schistocerca piceifrons. Classification (NCBI taxonomy): domain Eukaryota; kingdom Metazoa; phylum Arthropoda; class Insecta; order Orthoptera; family Acrididae; genus Schistocerca; species Schistocerca piceifrons. Next base: position 850,051,826 of record NC_060138.1, read on the forward strand.
GTTCGGCAGCACGGTCCGTGTGCCGACGGCTTGACACCGCTCGGCTAATCCCGCGTGGCGCCACGACGTCCTCCGTCGGTAGTTCGAATGGAAGTTCGAAAAGCCTGATCGTGCAAAGTCCAATGCCAGAATAATCGACGTGCACAGTCCCCACATTGCCATCAGCATGGCAGAAACGGAGGCCCTGTTTCGTCTCCCGAAGGATCCGTTCACACGTTGCGTCGTTGATAATCTTGACATATCCGATACTACTGACAATAGACAAGTGAATGCCAAGAATGTTGGTCGCTGGGATTTTTACCTCTTCTCGTAGAAATCGTTAGACTTCAAGTGCTTTGGTCCGTGCAAATTCGTTGCGGAACGTAAATTTGAGCGTCGATTTTCTGTATTGGTGCGCCATGGTGATCTATATACTGAGTACGGTTCGCGCGAAACGGACGAGTACGATGTAAACAACACGAGTGCTCGCTCCGTGGCAGGAACACACGAACAGCTCGTCCTCACCGCAGCACTGCCAAAGGCCAGCTATTACCTAGAGAGATAGATGAAATGTATCTGAGCACAGCAACCACTTGGTTTTTCTACGTGGCCAGCAGGCACCTGTGGTGTGCGAGTGAGAGCGCTAAAACGCTTTGTGAACGCTGACGGAAGTTGATGAATGTTACCGATGCTAATGGCCGCCGGGTTTGCGCATGTACACGCGGCTAGCACAGCCGCGTGAGCATCGCGGATAACACGTGCCTGTACTCACGTGCACGTAGGCTGCAAATTTAGAGTGTGCACATGCGTGATGTGCTTCACTTAGCACCAGACTTGGGCGAAGCTTATGCGAATGACGAATAACTGATATAAATTGCTATCCGTAATTCCTGAATAACAAATGTTACAGAGCGAGGTGGCACAGTGGGTAGCACACTGGAGTTGCATTCTGGAGGACGACGGTTCAAACTTGCGTCCAGCCATCCTGATTTAGGTTTCCCTAAATCGCTTCAGGCAAATGCCGGAATAGTTCCCATTGAAATGGCACGGCTATTTTCTTTCTCCATCTCTCACTTACATGAATAAAAGCATTTATTCATCAACTGTCAATAAAACGTGTTAAGGATAAGAGATAAATGTGAAATACTATTGCATTTATAGTTCCAGTTCTTTGTCATTTATTAAACGAATGTACATTTAGTTTAGAAAAAAATAGTTTTGGGAACAACTCCTTTTTTGGAATGTCTCATCAGAAACTTTCTTTGAATCACAGAAATACCATCATGAAACTAAAGAAATACGTTCCACATGTGCAATGCACTCTTCAATTCGTCTTTAATCACGGCTTTGATGGATGACTGTCAGCTCATAATTCTTCTTCATCAAAAATTGAGAAGTCGTCAATTCCTCTATAGTTTTTGGCAAATAGTTCATTGTGATTCCACTTCAACATCACTTCTCAAATCACATTCTATTCTTTTTTCTCTAATATTATTCAAACTCATGAACCAATTTCTTTGACATGTTTTATTATTATATACCCGAACTTTGTTGTAAACCTCCATTGGTCATGGACAGCAACAGTTGTGAAATACTTGTTTTTAAATGGTGGGTAACACTTCGCTGCAATAACTGCAGTTCATATGGAAAGGCGAAAAACGTTTTAGAATCGTATCTTGACACTTTCTCGATACACAAGTTGCAAGTGTGTTGCATTGTTACAAACTATTTTATATACTCGAACCCATAGTCTCTCCCAAAATTTTTGAATTTCAAAGCTGTACGTAATTACATGGACGGCTAAACTGTCCCATATTATGACGGAAAGCTCACTCAGAGTTAATCCCAAAACCCTCTGGATGACTATGGGCGTCCAACAGTATTCCATAAATTTTTAGGAGACTTTAGCTTAAAGGTCTGCTGATGTTAATCTTTAGGAACTACTAAGTTCTTGCTTGGATCATTCGTTTTGTAGCAATGCAACCACGAATTGCTTAATTATACTTACTCCTTACACGTGTCTGATGGTGTTAGCACTATAGGAAAGGTTCTGAAAACTGAGAATTTTTTTCAGCTTCATGCTCATCGTTGGCGGCTTACGTAGAGTTCTTGCGCTATGTGAGTAGTGGGAGGGGGAGACGCATTGGCAGGTACAGAGACAGATGAAGGGAGCCACAGCCTCTGAGCTGCCAGTTGTGAGCAGGCTGTCTCGTGGAGAAGTTATGTGGCTGCCTTCAGTCCCGAGCACTTGTCGAAGCGGCCAGGCCTTCCTTGCATCCTGAAAGTTCATGACCACTTTTGACAGCTTTTAGGATTTGGGAGAGTTTCCAGTTCTGGAGGGACGCTCAGTATGTCTTCATGTTTATAGCCATTTATTTATTACGGCAATTGCAAATTCATCTAGAACATCCATTTAGGCAATGAAAAATTCTCCTTTCACCGTTTATTTTCGAGAGTGTATACTATAAACCACCTATCCGAGACAGTCGGTTTTTAAAGGTTATTTTATTGTTTGTAAAACTGAAAGGGTACAGTACCGCCCGACATTGGAAATAGGTACAACATACTTCATTATTTTTGTCAGAACAACACATTTTTTTGTAAAATAACTCAATTTCAATTAATACAGCGAAGCCGGATACCAGTGTGGGAAAGAATGACAATTTATTTATTTAATTGATCACATGTGCACTCCCACAAAATAAATCACTACATCCAGTTTGGTGAGATCTGTGAAATGAATGAATGTATGGTCCTCTGCTAACCGCAGATAATGAATGTGAATATATGATCATCTTTGAGACGATCCTTTGGCCACCTTTGGTGGGACCAAAGAGATGAAATTTACCTGAGCTTTGAGCGCCTAAAATGTGGCTGGCCAATATGGTAGCAAGGTGCTCCCCCACTTCAGCAGAAGTGCGAGAGGACCTGAAGAACGGCCATGTTTCGGCACTCTGCCGCTGGATCTTGTGCTGTTAAGACCTGTCTTAGTTGTGCTCCGTAGAGACAAAAGAGTGGAGACATGGTATGCATGTGGAATATTTAAGAGTAGTTTGAACTAATAATTTCTCTATTTCAGGAACGTTTGTGGGGAGAATTAAATGTCAGGCAGGTAATATCAATGGGATCGTAGTAATCTTCGGAAGTGACCAACGGTCACAATGAAACCACGTGTAGCAATAAGTTGAAATACTTCCGTGTGCTTAAGTTAAGCTGAATTACTAGCGTGTGTACTATAAGTTGAAATATTTAAGAAATAGCGTGTGCAGGACTTGAAATTAGAGGCGAGTACTTCCACGTGGTGAGTACTGTGTGAGCCTCAATCTGTGTATGAGACAAAGGATAAAGAGAAGTACTCGTCCATGGTATCAGTTGAGGACTCGTGTGTGTGATGAATATGTTCTTAATATTACTTTGCGAGATATGTTTCCGTGTGACGCTTGATTCAAACTATAATACTCTGAGAGAGAAACAATTTGAGTCAGCCGTCTATCCAGCAACGCCACTTGGCTTGCATTGCACAGGAAGACGTGCATATATCTCCAGAGTTCATAGTAGGAAAGTAGAATTACGAAGTGGGACGGTGTCGTGTGAAACTGGGATAAATACTAATTGAAGTGGGAAAGCTGAAAGTGATAGTGTTGTGACTATTTATTGTGTTGTATTTCATGTTGTAGTGTGGTGTATGTCATGTAATTTGAGTATGTGTGGTTTGCATGGGAGAGTAGCAAGGTAGTTTCAGAGGTAGTGGGTCATGCTTGTTCCTTTTGTACCGCTCGGTCTGGAGGAAAGTTTCGTGATGATGTTTGTGAGAGTCGAAGTGTGAGATATAGAAAAAGATCCACCATCCTATCCAGAAAGTGCACTGTAGCGTTAAATAATTACGAGACCATAAGGTAGAGAATCACCAATGTAAAGCCATGCCCACTGGGCGGAATTTGTCATGTGTTATTGTTGTAGGTTATAGAATTTGTGTGTTTAGGTTATAGAATTTATCGGAATAAATAAGATAGTGAAAAGAAAAAGATTGGTGGACTTTTCCTTCGGATTGTATGTTGTCATGATGTCCCGAATTTATAATGTGTGTGCCATTCATATTCAGTGCGGTGGCCACGTGTTGATAAAAGCCGTTAAATAAAAGACAAAAAGAAAATGTGGTACTGCCAGTGGGTAGTGAACAGTCAGAGTTCTGTAAATTACTGATAGTCAGAAGTGCGTTTCCGTTGCGTATTATTCATACAGGAGGATAATTTGAAACTTAACTGAGAGTACGAGAGTTCATATTACTCGATAAATAAGAATGAATCCACTCGCTTGGCAGACCACTCATCTTGCAGGCCTGACTGCTTGATGCCACAGTATGAGCAAGGCATGTGGGTGCCTCTCAAAACTCCTACCACCGTAAGGATGCATTAACTTTTGAGTTATACGAATTGCCTCGTCTCTGATAATGACGCATAGCATCGGTACTCTCTTGTTTGATATGGGGCTTTTCTCAGATATTTGTAAATTTTTACTAACGAGATTTTCATGCAAAATTTACTACATAAAAATAGATGAATGACTATATTTTCTGTATGGCCCAACATGTATGTATGTGAATTTATAATCCGCAGTGCATAAAGCAAGTAAAATGATGGAAAAATAATTTTAAAGATTATATTAAAGTACGTTTATTATGAGAGAAAAGGCATAACATATTCCACGCCCATCCCACTCCCCTGATCGGTCACGACTGACGTCAGCTGGCTGACTAAATTGGCTGCTCATCATTGTGGCTGCCTAGTACGTTATAGCCCAAACTTCTGAGGCCGTCTGTCTACAAGCACTTCGTTTGTTGGTAAAGCTGTGCTCAACTTGAAGGATGGTTTCAGCACTGCAGTGCCTTATTAGGCATGGTGGTGTGCCCTTGACTTCCTCCCACCTCCGAACAGATGCAGCCAGTTAGAGGGGGATCTATATTTCATCACATACTCCGAAAGATAGTACTTTGCTTGGCATCATTATCTTTGTTATAGTTGAAAGAAGCGATAAGAACAGAGAAAATCGTAGGACCAACAGGGGATCAAATCCTAAGGAAACGTTTTGTAGTCTGGAACGTAAGCCACTGAGACCCAAAGGCACTTTTCTGGACAAACCATTAGTAATCTATTTATAAATCAGAGACTGCACTGAGCCAAGGGAACAAATACTAATTATGTACAAGAAATAAACAAAGAAAATACAGTAGCAATATATGTTACTCGTTATTTATTGGCTAATAAATTTGTATGAATGACCTACTTATCTGAATACTAATCCAGATAGAAATCTGTTTGAACAATACCTATCTCTTTTCACCACTACATCTTACACTTCCTTTCTCTTTCTGTTTATATTATCAAATTAACGAGACCTATTAGTTCACCTCCTCGATTTACTCACGAAAGTCTACAGAGTAGCTGGATTGAACTGTTCTAGTTAATTGTAAACAAAGTTGACAATTATAGTCTGTTGTCACACTCTCAACGTAAATCTTTTTAATCTGTTCAGTTCAAAATATGTTGAAGTATCAGTATGATTTTAGAAGCTGACTGCAAGCCAGCATTAATTCATCAGCTATTATTTCACAGAAATATACAGTTCCACAGCTGATAAAAGGCCCATCAGAAACATTCAATGTTCGGTTATCACTTTAATTTTTGCTTTACTGCGGTAACACTTCGCGAGTTTCAGGTATACAGCGCACACCTTCTCCACAGAAAAGAAGCAAAATCGACAGTTAAAAAGAAATTCTAATTCTAAATGCATTTAGTCGCTTGCTGGGCCTATTAGTGTAGTGCCGCTACAATGAGTGGAAGCTGTGTAGACCGTACATGTTACCTTACCCGCGGACAAGTCCAAGCGGCTGCTGTCACCCGTCACTCCGTGAGCGAGCGCCGCTTGATTCCGAGTGAGTGAACCGTCAGCCGCGTGCTTCCGCATCCGCGTGCATAGAGAGTGGTGTAGGTGAGCGCTATTCATGCGGATTCGTCACGTGGCTGCAAGGCTCTAAAATGTATGCCCCTGCCGTAGCTGTAGCATACAGCACATGCGCAATAGGCCCTAAAATGAAACTAGTAAATGTGTGGAAGAACAACTATTCGAAAGACTTAGAACTTCTCGGGGGAGTCAGTATACTTTTACCGAGGGAAATCTACAAGAATAGGCCCTCTCAATGGCAACCGAGATGAAATTTCATGATTTCCAGACTTCTTCGACTTGGTCAATTATATTCAGAAAATTATACGGAAAAGGAAGTCGCAAAATTACGATGATTACTTCAAGTGAACGTGTACAGGAAATGTTATTAATAGGTAGTACTATAGGAAAATTCGTAACTTCTTGTTATCCCCTAGAATCCATTGTATAAAGCCAATCAGTAGGTTTTGTGTAGGAATCTAACACCTTTCTCTCCACAAACTTGAAATAGAAAGATGCGTAGCAGTCGTGTCGAACATGATGTGATAAAGACAGCAGTTTCGCAATATCCATGTCGTCATTTACCTGTTTACATATAAAGCGTGCGAATAATACCAAAGGTTGCTGCTTATTTCAGTTCTTAAAGTGTTTATACTAAGTGCGATTGTGCCTCGCTTTGACTACCATTCCTGATGAAGGCGGAGAACGTATGAGTGTTCGTGCTTTAACCTAAATACGTATTGAAAAATATACACAATACGACGTAAGTAAGCGAATCTTTGAACAAGAATTCATCAGTGTCACAGGAATATGAACAAATCATAGAAGCTTGAAACAACCCCGTTGTGTCCTTTATTGGGTTTTGTGTGATTTACCGAAGCCGCCAAACAATTATTATGAATATATGACCGTGTGCTTAATGGACGAAAGGCCATCGGTTTTTCTGCTGTGGTTTCGGGGGTATTTCAACAGAGGGCGGCTGTTCTGGAACCGAATAGTTAATGATTGAAAGTTTTTCTATTATTAAAGACCACAAACGATGCGATATATTAACTGATATAAATTCTGAGGCAGTTTCTACCGCCGCCTTACACGTTTAGTTACGGTTATATCTTTTATTGGTTGCTGAAATGGTTCAGATGGCTCTGAGCACTATGGGACTTAACATCTTAGGTCATCAGTCCCCTAGAACTTAGAACCAGTTAAACCTAAGTAACCTAAGGACATCACACACATCCATGCCCGAGGCAGGATTTGAATCTGCAACCGTAGCGGTCGTGCGGTTCCAAACTGAAGCGCCTAGAACCGCTCGGCCACAACGGCCGGCTATTGGTTGCTGATTTTAAGTACTTCGTCACACTCAATGATGATGGTTAACATTCGCAACAATCCCCACTGCAATCCATGGTTGTTGCTGGCCGGCGCGGTTGACGCGAAACACGTAATTCGGCACTTGTCACTTTTGATTTTATATCACTCGAGAATCTATATTGATGAGGGTCAACCCCACGACGATAAGGGGACTCGCTCATTTGTCACATTCCGGTGAATTTGCACTTTACTCCTCACCATTTTCTATTTTTTGCGAGTCTTCCCAGTACTGCTTCCACTCGACACTAATCTCACTGCCTCCTGCAGCGCTCGACCATCGACTTCTGTCTGCTGTCGACCTGGGTATCGGATACTAATATCTACGTTCGTGGGAACACGGGTCCCTTACAAGCTTCACTGCAACTGGTAACTATTTCGTCTCAAAATATAATCACTGATACAAGAAAGAATACAATTGTCCATATCTGAAACAGGTGGCATACTGGACCACCATATAAGAAAGAACTGAACAACGAAAAATTGTAGATGCATTAGAAAATGCTGGGAGCATATAAATAAAAGTGAGTGGGACGTATTCAACACGCCTGCCGTTCGGGTGGATTACTGAAAGCCCGGTTCTGTATCACGTGCATCGAAAGCTGAGCACCTCACTGAGCAACGAACGTTAAGTTTGAATATAAGTGAAGCTACATTAAAGATCTGAAAATTCGGCAAGCAATATTACGAGAAGCTGCTCAATGCGAACTACAATCTTAGCATACTTTCTGTTAACTCGTTTCTTGAGAATGACCATCAAAGAAACTTCCAAACAGGTTTCTACAGCTTTCCTACATAGCGGGAATATAGAAGCAACAGTCAGAGCCGATGGCAAAGAGAAGACCACACAGAAGCGCAGACAGAAAGAGCCTAGAATGCTTTTTGTGGCTCAGATAGGAACGTACGCGAGAGACTAAACGGCCGCACCGGTGAGTCATTGGCTCCAGCTCCTACTCGTCAAAGTTCAAAAATGGCTCTGAGCACTATGGGACTTAACATCTGTGGTCATCAGTCCGCTAGAACTTAGAACTATTTAAACCTAACTAACCTAAGGACATCACACATATCCATGCCCGAGGCAGGATTCGAACCTGCGACCGTAGCGGTCACGCAGTTCCAAACCGAAGCGCCTAGAACCGCACACTCATCAAAGTACTTCACGGTAGACACACCTTCTCATCTAGTCAAGAGACTGTGACATCTTCAGTAATCGGCAAAGAATATCTTTACATTATGCTTCTGATCGAGAATATGCGGAATAGCAATTTATGACAAACAGCTTTTAACTGGAAAAAAGGCACCAAGCATATGTAGTGCATTACGGAAAAAGCACAACACAATAAAACTATTTTGGAAAATTCAGTAGAGAAAGTAATCGCGTCATTATAAAACGACTGTGAGTGTCACTTCAAGCATACATGATAACGATGAGAATAATTTCAGCATATTTCACATCTACATCTACACAACTACTACGCAGTTCACACTAAGTGCCTGGCAGACTGTTCATTGAACCAATTTCACACTATATCTCTATGGTTTCGCTCCCGAAGAGCGCGCGGAAAAAGCAAACACAAATGTTTTCGTACGAGCACTGATTTCTCTTATTTTATTATGATGATGATTTCTCCAAATGTGGGTGAGCATAAATAAAATATTTTTCACATCGGAAGTGAAAGTTGCAGACTGAAATTTAGTGAAAAGATCTCCCAGCAACAAAAACTTCTTGTTTTAATGATTGCCATTCCAACTTCAACATCATATCCGTGAAACTGTTCCCCTTTTTTTGCAGTTGTACAAAACGAGCTGCCCTTCTTTGAACATTTCGATGCCGTCCATCTATCCTATCTCGTAACGGTCCCACAGTGCGTAGCAATACTCCGGAGAGGACGAACTAGCGTAGTGTAGGCAGTCTCTTTTGTAGATTTCTTGCATCTTCTAAGAGTTCTGCCAATAAAACGATCTTTGTTTCGCCTTTCCAACTAAATTTTATATGTGATCGTTCCAATTTAAGTTGTCCGTAATTGTAATCCCTCAGTATTTACTGTAGCTGAATTGACAGCCGTAAGATTTGTGTGATTTGACGTGTTACCGAAATTTAGCAGATTTCTTTTAGTAGTCATATGGATGATCACATAGATTTCATTAGAGTTAACTGCCACTTTTCGCACAATTCAGATATATCTAAATCATTTGGCAACTGGTTTTGATCGTCTGATTATTATGCGGCAAGCGAGATCATCAGTAAACACTCTTAAGAGGGGCTGCTAAGATTGTCTCCCGAATCGTTTATACAGATTAAGAACAGCAGAGGGCCTGTAACACTTCCTGGGGGAATGGCAGGTATCACTTTTCCGATAGGAAATCACAAAACCAGTCGCACAGCCGAGGCGTTACTCCATAGACATGCAGTTTGATTAGAAGCCGCTTGTGAGGCACGGCGTCAAAAGCCTTTTAGAAAACTACAAATATGAATCAATTTGAGATCCATCCCCTGTCGACAGCAATCATTACATCGCGTGAATAAAGAGCTAGCTGTGTTTCACAAGAACACAAATCTGTGCTGCATATCAATTGATCGTTTTCCTCAAGGTAATTCACAATGCTGGAACACAGTTTGAGTACTGGTGTGATCTATGCAACTTTCTAGTCTTCAGTTGTAGACCTTAGGTGAGAGAGCGGTTGTCTATGATTGCTGACTACGGTAATCAGCATACTCTGAAAGGAACATAATTTGTGTACAGTCTGGACTCGAAGACTTGGGTATACAATTTGGACTGGAAGACTTGGCGCTATTGAGTGATTTCAGTGGCTTCGCTACACTGAAAATATCCACTTGTAAGTTACCCGTGTTGGCAGCTGTTCTTGATTCAAATTCTGGAATATTTACTTCGTCTTCTTCGGTGAAGAAATTCCGCGAAAGCTTATTTAGTAACTCCATTTTAGCGGGACTGTCGATGGTAACATTAACTTTGCTGCCACGCAAAGAAGGTATTGACTATATTTTGCCCTTGATGTACTTTAAGTATGACCAAAATCTTTTTTGGATTTTCTGCCAGATTTCGATACAGAGTTGCGTTTGGAAACATGTGACAGCACATCGCACAGAAGTCTGGACTACATTTCGGATTTTCTGCAACACATCGCTAATACTGGTTCGTGGTCCATTGATCGTGACCGGGCCAAATATCTCACGAAATAAGCGTCAAACGAAAAAACTACAAAGAACGAAACTCGTCTAGCTTGAAGGGGGAGACCAGATGGCGCTAGGGTTGGCCCATTAGATGGCGCTGCCATAGGTCCAACGGGTATCAACTGCGTTTATTTAAATAGAAACCCCCATTTTGTATTACATATTCGTGTTGTACGTAAAGAAATATGAAATTTTAGTTTGACCACTTTTTTCGCTTTGTGATAGATGGCGCTTTAATAGTCACAAACGTATAAGTACGTGGTATCACGTAACATTCCGCCAGTGCGGGCGGTATTTGCTTCGTGATACATTACATTACCCGTGTTAAAATGGACCGTTTACCAATTGCGGAAAAGGTCGATATCGTGTTGATGTATGGCTATTATGATCAAAATGCCCAACGGGCGTTTGCTATGTATGCTGCTCGGTATCCTGGACGACATCATCCAACTGTCCGGACCGTTTACCGGGTAGTTACGTTAGTTAAGGAAACAGGAAGTGTCCAGCCACATGTGAACGTCAACCACGACCTGCAGCAAATGATGATGACCCAGTAGGTGCTTCAGCTGCTGTCGCGGCTAATCCACACATCAGTAGCAGACAAATTGCGCGAGAATCGGGAATCTCAAAAACGTCGATGTTGGGAATGCTACATCAACATCGATTGCACCCGTACCACATTTATATGCACCAGGAATTGCATGGCGACGACTTTGAACGTCGTGCACAGTTCTGCCACTGGACACAAGAGAAATTACGGGACGATGGCAGATTTTTTGCACGCGTTCTATTTAGCGACGAAGCGTCATTCACCAACAGCGGTAACGTAAACCGGCATAATGTGCAGTATTGTGCAACGGAAAATCCACGATGGCTGCGACAAGTGGAACATCAGCGACCTTGGCGGGTTAATGTATGGTGCGGCATTATGGGAGGAAGGATAATTGGCCCCCATTTTATCGATGGCAATCTAAATGGTGAAATGTATGCTGATTTCCTACGTAATGTTTACCGATGTTACTACAAGATGTTTCACTGAATGACAGAATGGCGATAACTTCCAACATGATGGATGTCCGACACATAGCTCGCGTGCGGTTGAAGCGGTATTGAATAGCGTATTTCATGACAGGTGGATTGGTCGTCGAAGCACCATACCATGGGTCGCACGTTCACCGGATCTGACGTCCCCGGATTTCTTTCTGCGGGGAAAGTTGAAGGATATTTGCTATAGTGATCCACCGACAACGCCTGACAACATGTGTCAGCGCATTGTCAATGCATGTGCGAACATTACGGAAGGCGAACAACTTGCTGTTGAGAGGAATGTCGTTACACGTATTGCCAAATGCATTGAGGTTGGCGGACATCATTTTGAGCATTCATTGCATTAATGTGGTATTTACAGGTAATCACGCTGTGACAGCATGCGTTCTCAGAAATGATAAGTTCACAAAGGTACATGTATCACATTGGAAAAACCGAAATAAAATTTTCAAACGTACCTACGTTCTGTATTTTAATTTAAAAAACCTACCTGTTACCAACTGTTCGCGTAAAATTGTGAGCCATATGTTTGTGACTATTACAGCGCCATCTATCACAAAGCGAAAAAAGTGGTTCAACTAAAACATTCATATTCTTTACGTACTACACGAATATGTAATAAAAATGGGGGTTCTATTTTAAAAAAACGCAGTTGATATCCGTTTGACGTATGGAAGCGCCAAGTAGCGGGTCAACCATAGCGCCATTTGGTTTCCCCCTTCAAGCTAGACGAGTTTCGTTCTTTGTAATTTTTTCGTTTAACACTTATTTCGTGAGATATTTGGCCCGGTCACGATCAATGGACCACCCTGCTTATGGCCGTATATTTTGGCTGCATTAACCGTAGATCTTGGTATTTGAGACAGATTTCAACTTTATACGTCTACCCGCTCCTGAGGAAAGGGGTCTTAACAGACCGACAGACATGAGGTACTGAACTCTAAGAAGATGTACAAGTGAGAGACATGAGTTTATCTGGAGTATACAATGTTCAAATAACTTACGGGAACGCTGCCAGTTGACGTTATCGACAACCGCTATTTTCAAGGCAAAACTGCAGCAAGTAAGCATTGCGCAGAGGAATTTGAAATCACGGTTTTTAGAGAAACTCCATAAAGATAACATTCGCACACACTGTAAAAAGTAGCGCCATCACAAAGCAAAGATGACCGACGTCAAAAGTTGTCGATAGTGAAATTAATGTTCAACTGGTGAGGAAGAATAAACTCTGTAGCTCTGCTTTTGACAAGGGGGAGAGCAGGATTCTATGTAGAATTTAAGCATAAATCGGCATCTGTGTTTATAAAGTTACCTGTGTGTTTTTCACATATATAGACGATGCGTTTGTTGTTTGGCCCCATGGCTGTGAGAATGTGAACAAGTTTTTAGAGCACCTGAATTCAATCCACCCGAATATTTGTTTCGCGATGGAGGTGGAAAAGGATCGCTGTCTTTCCATCCTTGATGTGTTGGTCATGAGGACGGTTGATGGTACGTTAGGACATGCCGTTTATATGAAGCCTACTCACATTGACTTGTATCTGCAGACTGATAGTTGTCACCATCTGGCTCAACGTGAAGAGGTACTTCGTACCTTGATTCACAGGACCCATGTCATCTCGGTCTCTGAGAGTTTGTCAGCCGGGATAGGCCATCTCGAAGTTACATTTCTTCAGAATAGTTTTAGTGAAAGACAGAGCAGACGTACGTTGCGATATCGACCAACTGTGCACCGGGCGAGTGCTGATGATACGGAGGTAGCAGGAAAGACTACGGCATTTTTTACTTTGAGCAGGGGGCATTTCGAACAGGATTCGTCGTATTTTGAGGAAATACGATGTGTTTTTCGACATCTATCTGAGACCAGGATGGTTTTACGTTCCGTAAAGGATGATCCTAGTCTGCGTAAGGAGCGTGTCTACCGTTCTCCTTGCGGTTGTAGGATGTCGTTTATTTGCAGGCTGTCGGGACTTTGGAGGACCGCCGCACTGAGCATAAGCAGCACACACGCCATAAAGAAAAAGAGAAGCCGAATAAATCCGCCATTGCAAAACATTGTTTTGGTATGCTATCGAATATAACAACACGAAGATTCTGGTATGCATTTCCAGCTATTGTGATAGTGTTAATAAGGAAGCTGTTGAAATTAAGGTAGCAGGTAACCTTACAAAAAAGGATGATGGTTTTTGATTACAATGAAATGAATACCCCTAGCTGCATATAGGCGTCGATATAAGTCAACGGGGACAGTTGAAAATGTGTGCCCCGATCGGGACTCGAACCCTGGATCTCGGACTTACATGGCAGACGGTCTAACCATCTGAGCTCCCGAGGACACAGAAGATAGTGCGATTGCAGGGATTTATCTGTAGCACGCCTCCCGTGACACCCACATTCCCAACTTATTGTCCCACACTATATGGATAGTGTCCCTGTCCATTATACTCAGTACTCGCGGCTTTTTGCCGATTCCCTAAGAGTTCGGGCACTGTTTGTGCATCCGCACAGAAGATGTCCAAATAAGATGGTTTTTAAGTTCTGCATGGAATAGTGATATCTTTCTTGTAAAAAAAAGCACTCCGTCTTCAGGCCACAAGTGGCCCATCGGGACCATCCGACCGCCGTATCATCCTCATTGAGGATGCGGATAGGAGGGGCGTGTGGTCAGCACACCGCTCTCCCGGTCGTTATGACGGTTTTCTTTGACCGGAGCCGCTACTATTCGGTCGAGTAGCTCCTCAATTGGCATCACGAGGCTGAGTTCACCCCGAAAAATGGCAACAGCGCATGGCGGCCTGGATGGTCACCCATCCAAGTGCCGACCACGCCCGACAGCGCTTAACTTCAGTGATCTCACGGGAACCGGTGTATCCACTGCGGCAAGGCCGTTGCCTTTCTTGTCAAAAAGAAAAGAAAAAAAACAAAAAAACAAAACAAAAACAAAAAAAGGAGGGACAGAGATAACTCCTGACGTCCGTCATGTTTGGTTTGTGATGGGGTTGGTGTTTACAGTATGTATGAGTTTTATCATTCTGGAGTTTCTCTGCAAACTGAGGTTTGAAATTCCCTTGCACAGCGCTTACTTGCTACAGTTTTGCCTTGAAAATGGCAAGGTGTGCGCCTGTCTAAATAACGACGGTTGTCGACGTCATCACCCGGCTGCAAGTTGTTTGAACACGTACAAGTGGATTTAGCTAAATACTTGGAGTACACGTTTTAAGTAATTGCATAGCAAACTATCTTTTCGTACACAATACACATTTCTGTGTTGAGGTTGTACCTTTACAGGCAGCGAGGTGAATTGTGTATCTCGTCCAAAGAAAGGATGGAGTACTTGGAATAGAGCGTCACGAGACAGGGTAAGCAGAGCGCGTTGTGGAGTGGTGTGGTGGGTGCGGCCGCAGGGTGCTGACGGCGACGTACGAGGGCGTGAACCGGTGCAGCGAGACGCTGCTGTACTACGGCTACGTGAGCCAGCAGGGGCTGCGGCGGCTGGCGCGCCAGGGCCACGGCGCGGGGCAGCCGCCCGGCCCGCGGGACGTCTTCCTGGCCGTCCACGTGTCGCTGCGCTGCCGCAGGCGCCACGCGCCGCTCTCCGCGCTGCGCACCGCCCCCGCCCTCTGCTGCGGCGACGCCACGTGAGTCTCTCTCTAGCTGCTCTGCTCTCACTGTACTCGCCAACCTTCCAACCCGTCTACTGCTGCACATTTGCCACATCTGATTGCCACTGCAACCAACAGATCTTACTCTACCTGTTACAAAGCGCGTTCCCCTCTGCTACTCTCACCAGTGTGACATCGAACGAGGTTATACGGTGGTTCCTAGAAGGAATCTGATTAAAATCCGTCTATGTTTCAGTTCTCGGTGTCTCCTTAAATTACTTCTTCATACACCTTCCGACAGCTGCCGTATGCCACGTGGTGAAAAGTATCTAATGTTTCTGTACCGTTCCTCCTGAAGCCCTACAGCCCCTGCCGCTCCCTCTCACACCCATTTCCCTATTGGCGGAGCCGGCCGCTATGGACCAGCGGTTCTAGGTGCTTCAGTCCGGAACCGAGTTGCTGCTACGGTCGCAGGTTCGGATCCTGCCACGGGCACGGATGTGTGTGATGTCTTTACGTTAGTTAGGTTTGCGTAGTTCTACGTCTAGGGGACTGATGACCTCAGATGTTAAGTCCCACAGTGCTTAGAGCCATTTGAACCCTATTCGTGGATGGTACCAGTGAGAAAGATTGTCGGCAACCCTCTGTATGGCCTTATATTCCTCAAATTTAGCTGTTGTGATCATTCTGCTCGATGCACATTAGAAAGTATCCGGACTCCTATGACTAGACATTAAATGGCTTGTGTCCACTCTTCTCCTTCATTATCGCTTGAACTCTGCTGCGGCCTCTTTCAATCAGTTCTCTGAATGTCTGCAGCAGAATGGCAGCCCATCCTTTCTCGACACCCGAAATCAAAGAAGCTCATGATTTTGGACGCAGTGGTCCAGAGCGAAGTCGACATTCTAGCTCATCCCAATCTTATTTCTGTCTCAAACTAATAACACCCAGCCATCCTGACGTGAAACTTCCTGGCAGATTGAAACTGTGTGCCGGACAGAGATTCGAACTCGGGATCTTTGCCTTTCGCGGGCAAGTGCTCTACCAACTGAGCTACCCAAGCACGACTCACGCCCCGTCCTCACAGCTTTAATTCCGCCAGTACCTCGTCTCCTGCCTTCCAAACTTCGCAGAAGCTGCATACCTTGCAGAACTAGCACTCCTGGAAGAAATGATATTGCGCACACATGGCTCAGGAGACGAAGTACTGGCGGCATAAAAGCTGTTAGGAGGGGGCGTGAGTCGAGCTTGGGTAGCTCAGTTGGTAGACCACTTGCCGCGAAAGGCAAAGATCCCGAGTTAGAGTCTCGGTCTGGCACACAGTTTTAATCTGGCAGGAAGTTTCATATCAGCGCCCACTCCACTGCAGAGTGAAAATTTCATTCTGGAAACATCCCCTAGACTTTAGCTAAGCCATGTCTCCGCAGTATCCTTTCTTCCAGGAGTGCTAGTTCTGCAACGTATGCAGAGAGCTTCTGCAAAGTTTGAAAGGTAAGAGACGATGTGCTGGCGGAATTAAAGCTGTGAGAATGGGGCGTGAGTCGTCCTTGGGTAGCTCAGTTGCTAGAGCACTTGCCGCGAAAGGCAAAGATCCCGAGTTCGAGTCTGGGTCCGGCACACAGTTTTAACCTGCCAGGAAGTTTCATATCAGCGCACACTCCGCTGCAGAGTGAAAATTTCATTCTGGGACCATCCTGAGGTATTCACACATTTCTGATCAAAACTTCCCCTACGTCTTTAAAAACTAAACTCCGTCCAAACAGGCCATGAAGTGCCAACGGCACTGACCGGTCGCCATGTCGTCCTCAGTCTACAGGCGTCACTGGATGCGGTTATATAGGGTCACATGGTCAGCACACTGCTCTTCCGGCCGTATGTCAGTTTACGAGACTGGCGCCGCTACTTCTCAATCAAGTAGCTTCTCAGTTTGCCTCACGAAAGCTGAGTGAATCCCGCTTGCTAGCAGCGCTCGGCAGACCGGATAGTTACCCGTCCAAGTGCTAGCCTAGCTCGACAGCGTTTAACTTCGACCATCTTATGGGAACCGGTATTAGCACTGCGGCAAGGCCGTTGGCACCCGTGCGTCTATTAGTCGACATTAATATGGAACGTGTCCATCCTTTAGCTTTATGACGGGTTGAACCATGGAGGTAAGAATAAGGGGAAATGGAGCTACGTATCCCAGCCGTACTACGTTTTGAAGCCATGGGGGCGTGGCTCGCTGCTATGACACCCTGACCAAAACATTGCCAGTGTGCTATAACGCTGCATGTATTAAAGTCGCTAATTGCACCATATACGCATGTAACGTCATCAGATTGGTTGTTTCAAAGTTTTTGTTTAAAATAAAATCTCGTAAAGGCGAAATTCCGCGTTTCTTCTGATTAAAAATAGTTTTTAATGTAATATTACGAATAGCTAGTCTTCAATGTAAACGATACAATTTTGTTAATTCAGTAATCAACGTGTATAACAAACTAGCGTTCTTTCTTTACTTATTCTTACGATCATCTGATTGGACGAAGCAATGCCAGATTTACGAAAAGTGACGACGTCTTTTCCGATTTTCGTGACATACAAACCAAAACTTTTCAGTTGTTTGAGTTCAGAATGATGTATTGTAGCAGCTATTTACAAATGTGTAACAGACTGATTGCGGTTCTGACCACCACCTATATCTGAAGAGGTAACGAAATGATCTGTCTTTGTTGTTAATTATTTAAACAATGAAGCAGCAGATAAATAAGTCTGATAAAATAACTCAATGTGAGTTAATGTTTAGCCAACAACCTGTCATATTGTGCACAACTTCATTCTGTTGTCAAGTGGAATATAACTGCGGAGAATCCCAAGAAATATAAATTAGGTGTTTGTTATACACAAAACAGGTACTTTCAATTTGGATAACATTGACCCTGAGGAAGAAAACAAAACTCTTTGCCATACAGTTCATACACACTTCAATACATACCCGCATTTCTTCTCTTAAGTGATATGCAGCAGCTCTAATATGAGACTAGGGCACTTTTTTTTGTAACTAACAAATCAACTGCAACAGCAGCACTTAAATGACATGTCTGTTAGCCAAGGCAGTGTAACAGTGTTCCAATTTTCATCTGCTATGGGACTCATTTTAATATTAGTAAGGAGTTCTACTTATTGCTTACTTACCTTAGGTTCCAATTTCTTATTTTGGTATGGAAGAGATTTCTTAACAGGGCAACAATGTCCCAGTGTTTTTAGGTAGCTTAGGCATAAACCATTCTGCATTGAGCTTTGTTTATGTCATTCCCTATTTTATAATTTTCATTCTTTTAAATGCAAGCCTTTCTTCTCAAGCTGAAAGGTATTTATAGTGGTACAAAATGAAATGATGAAGGGATTGAGACAGATCATGGAGCAAAACTTTACATCATAGTTTGAGAAATGTGGAATGTCTCAATCAATAAGCAGAAGCTTCATTGCTTGCCAATGACAAAGTTTTACTAACATTGAAGCTAGGATTTGCTTTTGAAATCATTGTCCTAATAAAAATATAGGCTATATATTCCTTATTCATTCATAAAAAGTATGGGAACTGGGAATGAAATAAAGCATAAATATTAGGTACTATATTCAGAATTTTATTCCAGCAAAAAAGCTTTTCTTGATTTGTTGTTATCCACTTTGTTGAACTGCTTGTTACAGGTATACAGAAAAATTATTACAATGTGACTTTTCAGTTAACTGCCTTTTTCACAAGATTGTGGAATTTAAAAATAACACAGTTCTATGCAAAAAAAAAATATTGTATGAAATTGTAACAAAGGCCACATCATTGCTTGTTGAGAATGAAAGAAATGTCTCAGTCTCCTGACTGATACAAATGTAATACTATTTACCATTCCACATACATATGATTTATCGCAGTGGTCTTGCATAAACCAGGAAAGTAGTGAAGCAAACAAACATAAGAAAATATGCAATCATTTATAAAATATGTCTTACTACAGATATAAATGTTGTGTGCTGTAGTTTCTGTACAACACATGGGTTACATTTCAATGGATTAGGGGAGAGACTGCTGGAAAATTTAATGCCCAATGAAGCAGTGAAAAACCAATAACGCTCACCTGCGAACACTACTATCATTTTTTGAGGGTAAACCGCTGTTGGACTCGATCACAAAGAAATATAATTTGTAATGACACATGAGCAAAAACCATAACATTGGAACTGCTGAAAGTAAGAATGGGAATATCTTCCAAAGTTATACAGTTCCCTCTTTCTGATCCACGGATCTCACTATGAATTAGTAGCCTCTTGTATGCTGCAACAAACTGGCGAGCAGTGGGGTTGTTATTCCAACCACCACGACTTCGGATGGCACTAAAAAACATTTCCAAGTGGTCCTGAGAACATTTGTAAAGAGGCAGAAACTTCAATAGAGGAGCATGAGTTTGTGTCCCCACTACTTTGTTGTACATGTGTAAAACACCAGGAATCCAATAAACCCTGACTTTCTATTTGGGTCAACAACTCTCATTGCTTGAGGATTTGGACCAACAGTGAGTTCCTTGATGTACCTCTGTGCCTTTAAAAGAAATCCCTCTACAGCACTAAAATTTGCTGTATTTAATGCCTGCTTGAAACCACTTTGTAAAAGTGTTCTGGAATTGCAGACATCAAAGAGACAGTTGAAAATGCGTATAAATTTTACTGTTGCAGATGCCTGTTCAAAACCTGGGAGTTTCATGTCACAACAATACTGTATGGCATCTGCCACAGAATTGCTAATCAGCTGAGTAGCCAGTTTCACCTTCATTTTATTTAAAAAAAATTAAGGTGACTGACAGTGATCTTGTTGCCTATGTGGAGCCCTTCCTTGACCTGTAATTCATGTAACAGTTCCAAAAAGTGCCAAGAAATGACACCACCTTGATCATCCCAAAGAAATTTTTTATCTCCTAAAGCGTTGCGCACAAGTTTCAACATATGTGGAGGGTCTAGGAAAAATGACATTTCATGATCATTCCCTTCAACTGAAAAAGTACTTTTCAAAGTTTCACAATTGAGATTGCAGCCTAAACATCTAGCCATTGACAAATTGCTAGCTGAACCATCACATGTGAGCGAAACAACTTTCACACCACTTGAATTGGCAAGATCAATGCACTGTTTAACTATCTCGGCTTTTTGCTCATCAGTTATACCAGCAGTCAGGAAATACCCAACTGGGAGCTTCCAAGAAGCATTAATAGCCACAAGCATGAACACAGATGCTTCTTTGGCAATGGGCAAATTATCTGTGTCTACAGATGACCCCATGTCAACATAACCGTAATAGCATGTACCATCAAATTCTACATGTTGCCTGATGGCAATTTCATTAACTACCAAGCTACATAGAGTTGGAAACTTTGTTTCACGGTGGCAAACTTCTGCCGTAATTACCTTAAACGCCTCGGATGTGAAGCCAGGTGCTCCACCCATACACTGGTACCACTTTGTTAATGTTCTGGGATGTGGCAAACATGTATTAAAACAGCGCCTAACATAATTATACGCCCTGTGGGAATAAAAATGCAGTGTTAAGGCAAAGGAGCGCAGTTCTGGGCTGTATGACCTAGGTACAGCCTGTGCCCCAGCTTTCGCAGTTTGTCGCTGCAGCAAGTCTCTCTGCATTCCAGGTATGCTTTCTAGTATATTTAGTGAACTTTCATCCACAAGATGCTTGTCTTCCAGTACCTTAATGATAGCACTCAAAGAAGCCACTTTCTTCTTAAGTCGTTGCTTAGACTGCTGAAGAGTTTTAATTTGTTTTTTGTACTGATCAGTTTTTCTTATAAGGTGTTCACACTCCGTCTTCAGTTCCTCACTTTCAGAGGATGTCTGACTACGTTCTGGTGATCCTGCAGTGTACTCAGGAACAAGAGCAGGAACTTCTTCATCTTGCACTCTGCTGACGGCAACCAAAACTGAAGATGGGAAGGAAGAGCTCTCCTTCCGCAATGGTGGCTTTCTCTTCTTGTCTCCCTAAATGAAATAAACGGATGGAAAACATTAAGAACTGTTTTTAACAGATGGTTGAAGGTGTTACAGTCTTGGTCATGAACAGCATGTTACTGCCCACTAATTACTCCTATTCTTAGTCCTTTCCAGAAATATGAATTCTATTTTTCCAGCAAC
Organism: Schistocerca piceifrons; assembly: GCF_021461385.2. Classification (NCBI taxonomy): domain Eukaryota; kingdom Metazoa; phylum Arthropoda; class Insecta; order Orthoptera; family Acrididae; genus Schistocerca; species Schistocerca piceifrons. Next base: position 850,073,123 of record NC_060138.1, read on the forward strand.
TATTTATCTTGTTCATAAAATACTCATTACTCTAACAAAAACCGTTGTTGTGTTCAGCAGACAACTTTAAATGCCTCCCATGTGCGAAGCTACAATTAATACACACTTATTGAAAAAATATAAACTTTGAACATGTAAAATATTTCTGCTGGGGTGTCTTGTTTAACTATCACACTGTATCGCTATGGGTGCTGTCAGTTAACAAGTTCTCAATACAACTGGTCCAACAGTTAATAATATAAAATTGTGTGTTATATCTAATTTTGCATTAGTGGTAGGTGCATATTCAATGTTCCACAGTAGTGGATAATGTTAACAAGAAGGTACTGCCAAAGCTTTTTAATCAATGATATCTTTCAATGGAGAATGTCAATGAATAGTGCATCAAACAAAAGAAATGTTCATTTGCTGTGCTTAACCCAAATACAGAGTTATATTTAACACAGCCCAAGTGTTAATTTCTGTGACTTCACTAAATAGTTATACCAGACAAACTTGTTAGCTTCAGTAGTCTCATAATCTAAACAGCTAACCTGAATTTTCTTCTCAAATATTCTCTTGTGTGCAGAGGCTGATGCTCATCAAAAAGGAGTTTCATAAATTTGTTTCTACATGACAATGTGGAGAACCAGATTATCTCTTTATAACATACTGTGTAGCTGCAGAAACACTTCAGTGTTCCAGCACCTCCCCTTTTAAATTCTATATACAGCATGGAATCATTCCTAGGCAAAAGCTATGTGTAAGGACCTAATCAGGTGGAAAGTGAAATTAATGTATTCAAATGACCTGAAGGAATCCTCCCAAAATCAACATATATAAGTAAAACTAGAGCTGTATCAATTACTCCTAAAACATAACTGCCATTAACTAGCAAAGACAGTGCAATAAAAATGTTGTACAACACAGTAGACCAGACAAAGTGAGATGTTCACAAACTGCTGCCTTAAATATTCACATAACTGATATAATTTACTTCACACGTGTATTCCATTACTTTCGGAGTTAGAGCTAAATAATAGAAACTGAAAACTAAGTTAGCTATACCCTCCCTCCAAAGCCCCATAAATACATCTTGTTTGTAATACGTACTGGGACATTTCAGTTACATTACACTATTGGGAAACACTGTTCATTACCACCAATATTTACTGAAATACGGTACATAGAATGGCAAATCTACACAGTGTCCTGTTTAGGCCTATACTTTACGCCAGTTAATGTAGTGTTAGCTTTTAATTTGGTACATGATGAAGACAAAGTGAGTTACTCAACACTTCGATTTTCGACGATACGTACGTATTATTCTGAAACGTGAACTTGAAAACTAAGAATTTAATTCTTTGAATTAACATACCTTTTGCAAATGTTTTGGGTGTGTAGGGAAAACTGATGGTACAGCATTTTCTCGGAGCCTTACTGTTGAAAGGGAAGTTCGGTCTATGTCCTCTTCTCGGAAATGCTGAGAACATATAATGCTCCATTTAGACGCACGCCAATTCTTCCTCCTCACGGCATTCTCCCACAGAGCTTTCCGACTTTCATTTTTAGGAAATCTAAAATCATACAGGAGAAAAACACGCTATAGTACAAGTACCGATGTAGCACACGTTCATTCACAATGAAGTTGTAAAATCACACTTAACGAGACAACTTACACATGAAATGTTGTTCCCTTCGATTTCGTATCACAATCAGAAAGATTCGTACATCCGAACACCACACTAATCACCATAATAGCGCAAAATCCTTCCAAAAGCGAGCGACAAGCCTATGCACACAAGCTTACAGCAGCAATGTTTTGGTCGGACTGAGATGGCTACACTCGGCTTCACAAAGCTTCGCAGCTATGACGTCACGGCGTCTCCCTCTATTCTTACCTCCATGGGTTGAACTCCACTAGAGATACTTTCAGTGAAATGCCTGAATCAGAGTAGCGCAGAGCGGCCCGCCGCGCCCGCAGTACGAGCCCGTGGGCTTCTCGGCCCCTCGTGGCCGTGCGGTTCTAGGCGCTTGTCTGGAACCGCGTGACCGCTACGGTCGCAGGTTCGAATCCTGCCTCGGGCATGGATGTGTGTGATGTTCTTAGGTTAGTTAGGTTTAAGTAGTTCTAGGGGACTTTTCGGCCCGGCCCGGTGCATTCGACGCGGCCACACTGGGCGCGCTGCGTCTCATCGCGGGCAGCGTTAGGTGGACACACCGCAGAAACACTTTGCGCCTGTCACCGGATAGAGGAAGGTTTATGTTAGCAAGGACACCGAAACATAATGAACTCCATGCGTTGCTCGATAAACGTCATAAAAATGTTCAAATGTGTGTGAAATCTTATGGGACTTAACTGCTGGCCGGCCGCTGTGGCCGAGCGGTTCTAGGCGTTACAGTCTGGAACCGCGCGAACGCTACGGTCGCAGGTTCGAATCCTGCCTCGGGCATGGATGTGTGTGATGTCCTTACATTAGTTAGGTTTAAGTAGTTCTAAGTTCTAGGGGACTGATGACCTGAGAAGTTAAGTCCCACAGTGCTCAGAGCCATTTGAACCATTTGAACTTAACTGCTAAGGTCATCAGTCCCTAAGCTTACACACTACTTAACCTAAATTATCCTAAGGACAAACACACACACTCATGCCAGAGGGAGGACTCGAACCTCCGCCGGGACCAGCCACACAGTCCATGACTGCAGCGCTTGAGGCCGCTCGGCTAATCCCGCGCGGCGAGAAACGTCATAACGGTAGTCCATTTCAGGCCACAAACGTATCAACACGTTCATTGAATTGACAGCTTCATCAGTTTGATTTTTCAGCACTTGAAGAGTAACTCCCATAGGTGGAGCAAAGACTTTGTCTTTTATGTACCCCCACAGAAAAAAATAGCAAGGTGTGAGATCAAGGGACCTGGGATGCAAAAAACAACGAACAAGATTTTGTTGCCCACCTCATCCACTCCACCGTTGCGGGATGGTGTTAAGATAACGCCCCGTCTCTAGGTGAAAGTGAGAGTGGGTGTCACCATGGATAAAAAAGGAATCATTGAAATCTTCGTCAAGCTGAGGAAACAACCAATTTTGCAGCATATCCAGGTGTGACATTCCAGTCACAGTTCTGTCTGCGAAAAAGAAAGGTCCATAAGCTTTGTAGACACAAACGTCACAAAATACATCTTCTTTGAGTCTCTCTGAAGTTCGACGATGACGCCAGCATTTCGCGACCCTCAGATTCTTACCTTATGTCGGTTTACGAAGGGCGTTTGAAAAGTCCGTGCAAAAATAAAAACTACTTACATGTTTGGGGCAAACCTGTTTTGTTTTTCGACATAGTCTCCTTTTAGACTTATATACTTTGTCCAAGGCTGTTCTAATTTGTTGATCCCTTCCGAATATTAGGAATTGTCCAAGTCTGCAAAGTAGCTATTAGTTGCTGCAATCACCTCCTCGTTTGAATAAAAACTTTGTCCCGCCAGCCGTTTCTTCAAATTGGGGAATAAATAGTAGTCCGAGGGAGCTAAGTCCGAAGAACAGGGGGGATGTGAAACGAGCTGGAATCCTATTTCCATTAACTTTGCGACCACAACTGCTGAGGTGTGTGCTGGTGCATTGTAAGTGATGGAAAAGGACGTTTTTGCTGTCCAGTTTGCTTGCAGCTCGGTTTTCAAACGGTCCAATAACGATGAATAATACGCACCTGTAATATTTTTACCCTTTTCCAGGTAGTCCATGAGGATTATCCCATGCGAATCCCATAAGACAGTCGCCATAATCTTTCCGGCCGAAGGAATGGTCTTGGCCTTTTTTGGTGCAGATTCTCCCTGGGTAACCCATTGTTTAAATTGTTCATTGGTCTCGGGAGTATAGTAATGTATCCATGTTTCATCCACAGTGATGAAACGACGCCTAAAGTCCTGAACAGCTGCAAACCATCCTTGCAACACTTCACACGATTCCGTTTTTAGTCAAGCAATAGTGGAACCCATCTTGCGGATAGCTTTCTCATGTCCAAATGTTTATGCAAAATATTATGTACCCTTTCATTCGAGATGCCCACAGCACTATAAATCTCACGCACCTTAACACTTCTGTCATCCTCCACCATATCATGGATTTTATCAAAGATTTATGGAGTCGTAACCTCCACAGAGTGTCCAGAACGTTCAGCATCACTTGTGCCCATATGGCCACTCCGAAAATTTTGAAACCACTTATAAACTGTTCTAATCGAAGGTGCAGAGTCTTCTCTTTAGTCTCCTGCCGGCCGGAGTGGCCTTGCGGTTCTAGGCGCTACAGTCTGGAGCCGAGCGACCGCTACGGTCGCAGGTTCGAATCCTGCCTCGGGCATGGATATGTGTGATGTCCTTAGGTTAGTTAGGTTTAAGTAGTTCTAAGTTCTAGGCGACTGATGACCTCAGAAGTTAAGTCGCATAGTGCTCAGAGCCATTTGAACTAATTTTTGGTCTCCTGAGGCGTATTGCCTTTCATAAGGTAATATTTAATCACCACACGAAATTCTTTTCCGTCCATTTTTTGACAGTCACTCGACTTCCTTATTTCACACGAATGCCAAACACAAAGAAACAGACCAATATGGCTGAAACTTGGTGTGCGTTCTTTCCAAAGATGCTACTAACTAAACATGACCTCGATACGCGCCGGTGGAGGCATCTCTCGGACTTTGCACGGACGTTTCAAACGCCCCTCGTACTTTACCCGACAGATGAAACGTGGATTCATCCGAAAAGATGAGTCGTTTGGAAAAAGTGCCCTCTGCCATATCCTGCAGAACTTAAATCAAAAATTCTTATCTTCTGTTATAGTCGCCGGAACGCAAATGCTGTAGTAACTGCAGCTTATAAGATTTCATATGCACGTGTCGTTTCGGAACACGCCACACCGTTGTCTGAGGAAGTTATACTTCCTAACGTGCCCGTCTTGTGGACTTCCGAGGGCTTCATGTGATCGCATCTCGGATAAGCTCGATATTTTCATCAGTCGTGTGTGGCCGACTAGTTTTCTTGCCTTGTATATAGGACCAACTTCTGAGAATTTTGTAAACCAGTCATAAATGTGCTTGTACAGACGCGGCTTATTGTTGAATCGATATCAGAATGCACGTTGAACTTTAACAATGGATTGACTTCGCGCAAATTCCAACACACAAAATGGTGCAAACACCATGTTGCTACAAAGAAACAACATCGCAGCTGTATGAAAACTGAACATTTCTCTATCCAGTTAGATGTGCAGTGTGATCCTACCTTTTATAGTTTGTCTGTAACAAAAATTGAAATCTGTTCTTTCTTTTTGAATCACCAGTGTTGTATGTAGGGGACAACGTTGCACATTGCTCAGCTAGGCTACTCCTTTTTCGAACACCTTTTGTAAATGTGATACGTAAACGCTACAAAATTATTGTCCACGCTGTAACCAAGCAAAAGCTGTTCTTATTTTATGTTTCTTTCCTTTTTTCCGTTCTTTTTCGTTTTGCAGACTTTATATAGTAAAGAAAACGTAGGTCATTTACTACACTCATGCTCATAAATTAAGGATAATGCTTATACATGGTGAAATAACGCTCTGGTGGGCGGTTTGCGGGTTTAAATCACCTCGGGGTATGACCATGCGGTGCATTTGACCTGCGGTCGTCGCACAGTGGCGCTGGCAGCAGTCCACATACGCAGAGGTGTGTTGGTGCATGTCAGAGTACGGTGCAGCGAGTAAGTGTGTAGACGTTTTCAGACGTGCTAATGGTGACTGTGTGTTGAAAATGGCGCAAAAACACATATTGATGACGTTATGAGGGGTAGAATACTAGGGCGACTGGAGGCTAGTTAAACACAGCAGGTCGTAGCATGGGCCCTCCATGTGCCACAAAGTGTGGTCTCAAGATTATGGCAACAATCACAGCAGACAGGAAACGTGTCCAGGCGCTACAATACCGGACGTCCACAGTGTACAACACCACAAGAAGACCGATATCTCAGTATCAGTGCCCGCAGACGGCCACGGAGTACTGCAGGTGGCCTTGCTCAGAACCTTGCCGCAGCCACTGGAACAGTTGTCTCCACACACACACTCTACAGACGACTGAACAGACATGGCTATTCGCCTGGAGGCCTGCAAGGTGCATTCCACTGACCCCTGGTAACAGGAGAGGCCGTAAAGCCTGGTGTCATGAACACAATACATGGTCATTGGAACAGTGGTCCCAGGTTATGTTCATGGACGAGTACAGGTATAGTCTGAACAGTGATTCTAGACGGGTTTTCATCTGGCGTGAACCAGGAACCAGATAGCAACACTTGAAATGGACCTGTATGGAGGTCATGGTTTGATGGTGTGGGGTGGGATTATATTGGTGCACGTATACCCCTGCATATCTTTGACAGAGGAACTGTAACAGGTTAGGTGTATCGGGACGTCATTTTGCACCAGTATGTCCGACTTTTCAGGTGTGCAGTGGGTCCCACCTTCCTCCTGATGGATGATAACGCACGGCCCCACCGAGCTGCCATCCTGGAGGAGTACCTTGAAACAAAAGATATCAGGCGAATGGAGTGGCCTGCCTGTTCTCCAGACCTAAACCCCATCGAGCACGTCTGGGATGCTCTCGCGCTTGTATCGCTGCACGTCTTCAAACTCCTACGACACTTACAGGAGGTCCGACAGGCAATAGTGCAAGAATTTGAGGCTATACCGCAGCAGCTGCTCGATCACCTGATCCAGAGTATGCCAACCCTTTGTGCGGCCTGTGTACGTGTTCATGGTGACCATATCCCATATTGATGTCGGGGTACATGCGCAGAAAACAGTGGCGTTTTGTAGAACATGTGTTTCGGGACGGTTTTCTCAACTTATCACCAATACCGTGGACTTACAGATCTGTGTCGTGTGTATTCCCCATGTGCGTATACTATTAGCGCCAGTTTTGTGTAGTGCCACGTTGTGTGGCACCACATCCTGCAATTATCGTTAATTTATGAGCATGAGTGTAGTAAGAACGCTATTCGGAAGCTCGTACTTGGTTCAAATGGCTCTGAGCACTATGGGACTTAACTTCTGAGGTCATCAGTCCCCTAGAACTTAGAACTACTGAAACCTAACCAACCTAAGGAAATCACACACATCCATGCCCGAGGCAGGATTCGAGCCTTTTACCGTAGCGGTCGTGCGGTTCCGGACTGAAGTGCCTAGAACCGCTTGGCCACCGCGGTCGGCGAAGCTCGTACTCTCTCACTTGTGACACAATACGATAGTTTTCTGTTGTACTCTATTGAGTAATAAGCCAGAGGGGACTGCGAGACGGTAAATGAAATATTACCTCAAAGTAAACACAACTGTGTAACCAAATAAAAAAAAGTACTTCCTACCACACGCTATATTCGAACCCAGAACCTACGCGCTATAGTCGTGCCACACCGACTTGAGTCCTTACTTGACCTGGAGCGATGTGCAGAAGTGCTTCCTACCGGTGAGGGTGTGATCGACAAACACAACCAGTGCACGTGCGGAGAGGTACTTCATTTGCTGACGTTACATGTTCGACGTTTGTCGTCAACTTTTCCGGTATTTCCCGCCATTTGCGGCCCTGTGTGCCTTGTGTTAAATAACTTGTCTCAGTCATGGACGTCGCTTCGGGTGTTTTTAAACGTTAATAACAATAACTGCGATCAAGACACATGTGAATAAAATGATATGTTTTTCTAAAAATTAAATTTAAAACGTGACAAGTCGAGGCTGATTTAATGCTGCCAATATTGGCGCTGCTACTCAATCATAATTTGGAAATGAACTGAGTTTTCTTCCATTTCAAAAACTCGAAACTAATTTGAAAAAACAATGTACGTAAATGAAACATATGTTACAAAATGTCAAATAATGAAAATTTTTCCACTCCAACAGCCGGCCGGTGTGGCCGTGCGGTTCTAGGCGCTTCAGTTTGGAACCGCGTGACCGCTACGGTCGCAGGTTCGAATCCTGCCTCGGGCATGGATGAGTGTGATGTCCTTAGGTTAGTTAGGTTTAAGTAGTTCTAAGTTCTAGGGGACTGATGACCACAGATGTTAAGTCCCATAGTGCTCAGAGCCATTTGAACCATTTTTTTCCACTCCAACAAACAACGGAAAACGGAACTTAATGTTTGAACAGAGTTTCAGTATACCTTGTAACCTCCCCACAGAAAATATTAATTAAAATGATGAACCATGAACCAAGTGTAACCTCTGCACAATAATAATAATTAAATGAATTTTAAATATTGTAACCTCTGAACAAAATTGGCTCCCATTTATAATCTTTGTGCAGAAATGCATTCACATTTAATGTTCCCACAAAATTCTTTTCTCATTTAATGTTGAGTTCGAAACAGAAAAATCCCTAAACACCAAGATAATAAAAAAATTCAGTAACCTGGTAAATTTTAGGACGACAGCAGAGCTGCGTCTCGGCCCTGTATTCTGAATAAAAAAAAGCAAAAATTCTTACCTCAAAAAAACTGCGAATGTATCTGCTCTTACATAGAAAAGTTTTGGCACAGCTCCGTGCAATGCTGGCCTATGTCTTGTGATTCGTGAAAGGAATAATTATTCATTGGATAAAATCTTTAAATTGAAATGAATGCTTTTTTTAAAAAAAATTACTTTATATTATAAAAATTATTATTGGGGCATTTTTTTAAAAGAAATTTGATGACAATTCACATACATTACTAGATATGCGCAAGGCTGCTTCTTTACCTTCTACAATAATACCCATCCTCCAGAGTCTCGACCAGAGCAGACTCCCGACACGCGCACACAACTGCCGACTACTGCCGACTCACGCAGACTACACAAGACTACTGAAGACTAATCAAGACTACTGCCGACTAGCGACAAGCAACAACTAACTACATACTGCTCTCTGGTCAGAGACTCTCCCATGCCTCGCCCATCGCCGGCAACGCATACGTCTTACATAACCCTCCACTGGGGGGGGGGGGGGGGGCAAAAATTTGGCAGCGATGGTGAGTCAATTGGACTTGCCATGAGCAACAAATTTTTCCTAATTAACTAAGTTTACAATCACAGAATATATACATATATGTAAGTGCAGAACATGAAATAAAATATAGTGCACATGCACTGAGTACAGAACATATCAAGCAATGACAAAATGTATACGCAATGAGTACAAATCATATTAACAAATGACATGAAGTGCACACGCACTGTAGTTCAGAACATATCAGGAAATCGCAAAATGTATAGGCAATGAGTACAAATCATATTAACAAATGACATGAAGTGCACACGCACTGTAGTTCAGAACATATCAGGAAATCACAAAATGTATAGGCAATGAGTACAAATCATATTAACAAATGACATGAAGTGCACACGCACTGTAGTTCAGAATATATCAGCAAATCACAAAATGTATAGGTAATGAATACAATAACAAACGGCATGAAGTGCACACACACTGTAGTTCAGAACATATCAGGAAATCACAAAATGTATAGGCAATGAGTACAAATCATATTATCAAATGACATAAAGTTTACACGCACTGTAGTACATACGTAATGAATACAAATCATATTAACAAATGACAAAAGTGCACACGCACTGTAGTACGGAACATATCAGGATATCACAAAATGTATAGGCAATGAGTACAAATCATATTAACAAATGACATAGAGTGCACACGCACTGTAGTTTTTTTACTAATTTACAAGAACTAGGATAGGAATGGGAAGGATTGCATCATGGTTGTAGCACATTAGGTTGCACGCAGCTGCACTGAAAGTCCATATCTTTGTACAGAAGCACAACACCAAGTGAGACAATCTGAAGTTCTTTTCCCTGAAGTATTAATCAGTGTAGCCAAGACACTGAAATGTCGTAGTAATATTCCATGTTATCATTTTGGTAGTACATTAGGTACACCAAACAGTGGGACCATAATAACATCTCCATCGCTCAAGGTGGTGGACAGCATGTCGTGTCAACACCACGTTCTTGTAAGGTACACCAACGTAGAATTAGTGCAAAAACCAAATATAGTGCTCCATGAGTATGAGGTTGGACAGGACAAATGGATATTACAGTAATTTCTGGTAATTAGGTCACAAGGTGAAGGACATGAAGTCTTATGCCAGTCATCTTTGATAATTACACTAGTCTAACAACTAATTTGAGTAATTTGTGGCACTCATCGCCCAGTTACTGAACATTTCTGTACCATGTATGAAGTATTACAGAATAATGTTCATAAGTCATTTTTTTTTACAGAGAACATTGGCACTCATTGACCAGTTACAAAACATCAGAAGTCATCATTCAAAACAGGAGTTAAAGAGTGTAGCATCAAGCTACTGGTATGCATATATATAGCATGAAAGTGATCATATATATAGCATGAAAGTGACATAATACAAATTTAAAATATGAGAAACAGTGGCATTCGTTGGCCAGCAAGTATTGAATATTAAAAAACATTTTTCATCATTCAAGTGACATAAGACATATTTAAAATGTAACACTCTGTAGCTATTACTCAAAGTCTGTGGTCGGAAAAAAAATTATTCAGTATTACTCATAACTCTTTTAAATTGGTATCATTATTTGGGACTGGTAATACATTTTTTGTGCTAGCAATGCATTGCGTTGGGATCGATAATTAATTGCTGGGGCATAACAATATTTGCTTTTGACTTATTGCTGCAAATGAAGATCGGTAACATCATTCGTCATGAGTCAGCTGTAGCAAGGTTATGAAACAAATAGAGTATATGTGATCACATTCATGAATGACACAGGTTTAATGACCAACTGCTTATAGCACATTAATTTCATGAATAATTTCACCTGCAAAAAAGTAAAAAATGGATTATTAAGCTGAAAGAAGAAACGCATATTATGCTGTAAAGTAGTGAACTTCGAATTAACAGGTAATGAAATGTGTATAAAATATATATGTTCTCTAGCTGTCCTTTCCAAAACCCTCAGTCATCATACCATGCGACATAAGACATACTGTCAAAACGAACTGCAACAAATACTTAAATAACTACATAGCATAAATACATAAACTTCAACATTATCCTCATCTACAAAGAAAAACGTCATTATCATTACTATCATCACTTGCAAAGAAAAACTTCATTATCCATATCAAAATGATTCCATTATTATCATCACCTATAAAGATAAACTTCATTATCCATATTAGCATATTCTGCATCACTATTCATCATCATTCATTATCATCTGCAAAAAAGTCACTTCATTATTCATTATACAACTATTCATAGTATAGAGTTCCTTATTTCTAGCATATTTCATCACTAAAACTAAGATGTGTAGTTCTGTCTGACAGTCTGCATCAATCGCCCCATATTCTGAAAGAAAAAATTAGTTAAGACTGCTATAATACGATGTGTATAGTATATTCTTGTTAATGCTTGTTAATTCTGATCCATTTACTCTTCGTGACGAGGTATTGTATCATCTTTCGTTCATTGCGAAGGTGAAATTTCCATTTCTGTTCAACTTACTTCTTTTACACGTTATTTCTTTCTGAAAATGATGAACAATGATTAATGTCTTGCATTTAAATCATATACCCATTAAATAAAAACTGGTTTCTAGTGATATAATTGAGCATACAGCATAGCATGACAGAAAACGTAATATGTCAAAAACATAGACAGTGTGCAGGTACAAAAATGTACACAGAGTATCACAATGTAGCAGCAAAAAAAAAAAAAAAAAAAAAAAAAAAAAAAAAAAAAAAAAAAAAAAAAAAAAGTAAAATAGTCACGATGTTGAGTATCATAAGGCAAAATGTCAAAGTCAACTAGTGTTTGTTACATCATAAATATTTCATAATGCATACAAACAAAACAGGAAAACAAATCATACATACATGAAGAATGGAAAATGTGCACAGTCTGATGTGTAACGACAAGAAGAGCGACCTGCTAACCTTACCTTGCCGGGCACTTGCCAAGAAAAAATACGATAATCATCAGTAAGTAGTCACATAAATATAATTGCATAAGTGGTCATAAAATGTGTAAGTTCATCTAGAAAAATGTGCGCGGTCTGATGTGTAACGACAAGAAAAGCGACCTGCTAACCTTACCTTGCCGGGCACTTGACAAGAAAATATACGATAATCATCAGTAAGTGTTCATGTGAATACAATTGCATAAGTGGTCATAAAAAAAATCAGGAAATGGCATTACAGTGTGATAAATCATAAAGATGTACATTCAATAAAGGGTTTGATGTTGGAGATATGGTGGTTCCCTTTGGTTTTTCTGGTTCTCAGAGTTTCGACGTGTACTACATTGGGGTGAGGAATGCTGCGAATTCGATATGGACCTGCGTATAGAAGCTCAACTTTTTCCTTTGTTAGATAAATAATGTGTGCGTACTAATATCTTCTGTCCAATGTGAAAGTCACGGCGTGTACAAACCTGTTTTTGCTGTCTTCTCCGGCACGTCTGATGTTCTTCAGCGCAATATCAATTATTTCATGGTGTCGTAGTCGACGAGATGTAGGAAAGGTTACTAATTCTTTAATTTTGTTAGGTGGTTCAACATTTTTTAGTATAACAGACGGAGATAGCATAGTAGATTCATTTGGTATGGAATTAATTACATCCTGGAATGAGAGTATGTGTGTGTCCCAATCAATATGTTTTTTATGGCAGTATATTCTTCATAGTTTACCAATTTCTTTCATTAATCGTTCACAAGGGTTCGAAGAAGCATGGTACCTGGATATATAGATCGGGGAAATGTTTCTAGCTCGTAACATACGTGTCCAAATAGCAGATCGAAACTGTGGTCCATTGTCGGAAATTACTTTCAATACATGCCCTACATGAAATAGAAAATGTTTTACAAATGCTTTCGAAACAGTTTTAGCAGTAGCTTTGCGTAACAGAGTAAAGGTAACAAATTTTGAAGTGAGTTCAACAGCGACAAAGATGTAGCAAAAACCTCTATTAGTTCTGGGAATCGGACCAAAAACGTCTACAGCGGCCATGTGTCTCAATTTAATAGGTACAATGGGATGTAATGGAGGAATATGTGAAGTCGTATCTGGCTTAGCTTTCTGGCAGATTTTACATGACGCTAAAACTCGTCGAATACGTTTCGCCATGTTGGTAAATTAACAGTTCTGTCTCAGTATAAGAAAACATTTTCTGGCTCCGTAATGTGCGTAACTTAAATGAGTATACCAGATTAATTTGTTAACAAGCTCGTCAGGAATGCATAAGAACCAATTGTTGCTGTCAGGGTGAGAGCGGCGAAACAGAATGTCATTGCGTACAGTGTAATGGTTTCTAATGGTAACATTATTCCTATCTTGCCAAAGGTGTTTAATTTCTTTCCATACGTTGTCTTTACTCTGCTCTTGTGCTATGTCTTGTAATGACGACGAAATGAAATTTTCAAATGCAACTTGTTGAATGTACATGACGCTGAAATTTGCTTTGCAGAAGTTGGTTGCGATGTCTTGCTGATTGTTGCTGAGAGAACGGGATAGTGCGTCTGCTACAATATTTTGTGTACCGGGAATGTGAACAATTGTAAAATTAAATTCCTGTAAATAAAGTTTCCATCTACTTAATCTGTCGTGTGTAAATTTAGCGGAAAGTAAAAACTGTATAGCTCTATGATCTGTGTAAACGGTAGTGTGTCTTCCATAAAGAAAATGCCGAAATCTCGTAAATGCCCAAACAACACATAATGTTTCAAGTTCTGTAACAGAATAATTGCGTTCAGCAGCTGACAGAATGCGACTCGCAAAGGCGATGTTTTTAATTACTGTACAACCATCTTCTTCAATTTCCTGAAAAATGTGTACGCCTAAAGCGGTGTTAGAACTGTCGGTGGCAATGGAAAAATTTCTAGTAAGATCTGGGTGCGATAAAAGTGGTGCATTCAACAAAGCAAGTTTCAAGTTCATAAATTCAGAATGTGCTTGCTTATCCCAGGACCAAATAGTGTTTTTACCTGTCAATTGACATAATCTAGGGGTGTCTAAAGCAGAGTAATGAGTAAATTTACGAAAAAAGTTAACTAAACCCAAAAAACTGCGTAGTTGTTTCTTCGTCGTAGGAACAGTAATGTCACGTAAAGCTTGAAGTTTTTCCGGGTCAGTCGCAATGCCCTCTGCTGAAATTACACGTCCAAGAAATTTTATAGAAGTTTTGCCAAAGTGCGATTTACTGAGATTAACTGTGAGTCCTTGTGCACGAAATGTTCGTAACAGTTGTTCAAGAATCAGATTGTGTTCAGACCAGTTAGCTGCTGCAATAAGAATGTCGTCTACATACGTTGTGATCCTGTCTTTAAGTTCTGTCGGAAGTATTGTATTCAAACCGCGAATAAATACTGCTGAAGAAATAGTTAAACCGAACGGTAATTTACAAAATTGATAACAGTCACCAAAACAGAGAAAAACCGTGTACTTTCTGCAGTTGAATTTGCCAAAATCCCGATTTCAAATCTAATGTGGAATAAATAGCAGTACCATGAAATTTTTGTAGAAGTTCTTCTAGTGTCTGTGGGCGATCCGTTTCATTAATAATAATGTCGTTGATGTGACGCGAATCAAGTAGGAGGCGAAGTGAACCATCCTTTTTCTTAACAATATGGAGCGGGTTTATGTACGGACTAACTGCCGGTTCAATAATTCCTTGGTCAAGCATATCCTGCAATTCTTTCTTAACTTGTTCTCTGTGAATATACGGAATAGGATAATGTTTGGCTTTAAATGTGTCGTGCTGTTTAACTTGAAATTCATACATAAAACCGGACATAGTACCAGGAACGTTGTCAAAAACTGGAGCTTGCTGTAAAAGAATTTTGCGTAGTTGTGTGCGTTCGTCGTCTGTATTTGCACTGCTCTGTTTAACTTTATCAGAAATCATCTGTATAACGTCATAGTCAGCTTCGTCTGGAGTATTAAAGTTGTGTACGTACGTATCTGTGAACAATGTGCAATGACAGTCTATGTTACGTGATGCGGAAATGACCTCTGTACGATTAATTGTTTGTTCTTCTGCAGATAAAGAGTGCTGAAATTCTAAAGCCAGTTGTACATTTTCATCCTTTAACATTAAATAGGAGTTTTGAAAGTCAATAACTGCGTCGTGTTGTACCAGAAAATTCGTACCTAAAATAACGTCTGTTGTCAATAAGGGAACTATCCAAAAATTTGAGTGAAATGTATGACCTGCAATACAAAATGATAAATGTGTCTGTAATTTTACATCTACTCCTTTACTAGAAACTGCTCCTTTTACTTTAGTTTTGCCTAATGGTAACGTAGGATAGGTATTCTCTTTGTTACATTCGTTGAAAGTTTCCTCATTTATGACTGACATAGGAGATCCAGAATCGATTACTGCTGAAAATTTCGATGATCCAATTCTTACTTCGATGACAGGGTGTGAAATGGTTTTTTGAACAACTGGTCTTTCCTGCAAAAGAGTGTCTCGGATGTCGTCAAAAGTAATAACATTTTCGTGAACATGATTCTACGTGTCAAAAGTATTGCTTACGTTACTGGAAGATGCAACCTGTGCTGAATTTAGTCAAATTCTATCTGACGTGCTATTATTTTCGGGAGGATGCTGTGGCATTTCGACTATTTGAACTGTTCTATATTTCTTCCTGACTTATTACGTTCGGGATGATATCTACTGTCTGGTTCATTCATAATAATATGTTGGTGCGGATGATTTTGCTGCTGATAAGACCGACTGTTATTAAACGTACGCTGAAAATTGTGCTCATTACTTTTACGTCTGTCATGATAGTCATTTCTATACGGTGCATTGCGACAGGAATTGAAATAGTGTGTTTTCCGTACGTACTGATTTCCTTGTTGCTGTGCGTTACTATTTGTTGGAGCTGACGCCATACGTGTAGGCGGCGAAACATTAAAGCTTGGTTGACCTTGTACATTACATTGTTGGTTAGGTATGCTAACCGGTTGGCTTTCATGCTGTTGCGGTGAAAAACGTCTATTGTTACCAAAATGTGGTTCCTGTTGCTGATAATTCTGACGATACTGATAATTAAAATTTTGCCTGTTATTAAAGTTCTGGTGGTTATCGTTCCTGAATCGTCTGTTATCTTTGCTATTGAAATTGCGTGGCTGATCGTAATTGCTGTATGTTTGTTGACCTTGGTTATTATATGAAAAATTTTTGTTTATAAAGGAATAATCCGATTGCTGCACTTCCAAAAGCTGTAACAGATCTTTGAATGCCGAAATATTTTCTTTCTGCTGACCCATTAAAAGTGACACTCTTAATGATCGTGGTAATTTAGAAATACGTAATTGAATAAGTGCAGATTCACTGTATGGTTCACTTAAGTACTGGTTTTGTTGGACCATGTGCTCAAAAAATTGCGTGACAGTGGAAAAATTTGAGTTCTCATAATTCGGTAAACTAATTAATTGATCCTTTATTCCGCGCAGTGTCATCTTCGACCAATACGCTGACAGAAAAGTATTCTGAAATTCTTCTATGGAGTAGCATTGTCTCGCGATCGGTCTCATACGAGTTGCCGGTTCGCCTTCCAAAAAACTGCAAATAAATTCAAGTTTATGTGTCATGGGCCAAGTCGGTGGAAAAGCAAAGCTAAATTGTTGTATCCAATCCAAGGGGTGGATCTGTGTTCTGTCATTTTTAAATACTTTAAATTTTCTCACTGATAGAAAATGTTTGTAATCAAAATTATCGTCTCTGTATGTATGAACAGGTTCACGATTGTATGAGAATCTATTTGTCCATGACTGTTCGGAATCTAACTCACGTACTCTCTGTAAATTACCTAAATCATACTGGCTGTGTGAGTCTGACAAATGTTCGCAAAGTGGCGTCTGCTGTTATGTGTTAAACGCTGAAACATTTTTCATCTCTGTTACCTCTTGCTGTAAAGTTGACAATTTTCTACGTAATGTATTATTGGACGAATCTATCTCACTGATCATCTGCTGTAAATTTTGGAATTCAGGTATTTGATTAAACAAAATTGGTGAAGTATCGTCTGATTTGCTGTCATTGATACTTGCGATAACATCAATACGACTGGCCAATTCATCACATTTTTCAGTCAGTATTTTTACCTGATCATCATTTTTAGTGTCACAAGCATTAATTTGTTTTTGTATTTTACGTGTGGTTTCGTTCAATTTTTTAACTTCTGCTTTGATGACATCGGAATCCTGTATTAGTTCTAATTGTTCAAGTCTGTCGGTCACTGTCTGAAAGTCTACTGTGTGTGTATCTGTTTTTGATTTATGATCGGAAATTTCATCGCGCAATTCGGTGTTCAATTGTTTGATAGTATTAATTTCGTCTGATACAGTAGCAATATTGTTATCTACGTATGTTTTCGCTTTCGTCAACAATTTACGTTTATCTTCCTGTCTCTGTGCAGTAATTGTTTCCATGACCTGTCGCTTTACTTTATTCTGTTCCTGTATGAATTTACGGTAACGCGTTTCACGGTTTTGTAGGTGGTGATTAAAACGTTCGTCAATTTGACTGTTCTGTTGGTCAAATTTCGCGTCTACTTTTGCATCCAGTGTGCGTGAAAGTTCTGCTGACATTAATTTAAATTCGTCACGTAACTGTGTTGCGTTTTCAGAGCATTGTTTACCGACTGCACTAATTTCGTCTCTAAGTAATTTAGTTGTTGCTGCATGTCTATTATTTAATTCTTGAGCAACAGATCTAATTTCTTCACTACTTTTCCTAGCACAAGCCTTAATTTCCTCACGTAATTGTTCTTTAGTATCATGACATTGTGCGGCAACGGCTGTAATCTGTTCACTAAGCTGTTTGGAATTGTTATCTAGTTTTTCATTAAGTTGTTGTTTGAGATTTTCATTATTTTCATTAAGTTGTTGTTTGAGATTTTCACTAAGTTGTTTGTGATTGCTGTCTTGCTTATCATTCAACTGTTTGGTATTGCTATCTATTTTTTCATTCATTTGTCATAATAATGCCATAACTTGATCCCAGCCAAAATTATCGGCTCTATTCTCTGTACTGTGTAATGGTGTATCTGCATTTGTCACGTTTTCTGTAACCATTTGGTTATTCTGTAATTCTTGAATAGGTTTGCCAATCGGATGTGCACTGTTAGTCACTACCTCGGAATCAAATAAATCTGTCGTACTTTGAGTACACTGTTCATTTTCGTTAGAAAAATTTGTCTGTTCGTTACGTAAATTTTGCAAACCGGGTGTGTCAAACTGGGCAGTGTTCATTGTAACAGAACGTCCCGCGTCTTCAATTGTCGTTAAATTAACAGAGGACACAATTGAATTTGTTTGCTCATCATTAGCATTAAAATCATTACTAGTGGTCGGTAGGCACTGATTGTCTGTAAATGGAGGACTATCATTAAGACACTGAGTGTCGCTAGTATTATCGGTCAAATCATTCGAGTCGGCTATTTCACTCATTACACATCGCGATGTACTGTTAACAGTTTTTCGCGGCATTTTTCACAAAACAAAATTAAGCACAAATGAAACAAGGATAATGCAAAAATGCAACAAACACAATTACAACAAAGAGCAACAAATTGCCGATGATCTGTGGAAGAAAGAGTGACAAATTAGTAAATGCGTTGCGCCAGATGCAAACTACATTTAAGTAAATAAGAGCAGATATATGACTACTTCTCAGAAGATTCACAAAGAAATACGATACTGGCCGGATGTCTTTAAGTGTAACCTCCCCACAGAAAATATTAATTAAAATGATGAACCATGAACCAAGTGTAACCTCCACACAATAATAATAATTAAATGAATTTTAAATATTGTAACCTCTGAACAAAATTGGCTCCCATTTATAATCTTTGTGCAGAAATGCATTCACATTTAATGTTCCCACAAAATTCTTTTCTCATTTAATGTTAAGTTCGAAACAGAAAAATCCCTAAACACCAAGATAATAAAAAAATTCAGTAACCTGGTAAATTTTAGGACGACAGCAGCGCTGCGTCTCGGCCCTGTATTCTGAATAAAAAAAAGCAAAAATTCTTACCTCAAAAAAAACTGCGAATATATCTGCTCTTACATAGAAAAGTTTTGGCACAGCTCCGTGCAATGCTGGCCTATGCCTTGTGATTCGTGAAAGGAATAATTATTCATTGGATAAAATTTTTAAATTGAAATGAATGCTTTTTTTTAAAAAAAATACTTTATATTATAAAAATTATTATTGGGGCATTTTTTAAAAGAAATTTGATGACAATTCACATACATTACTAGATATGCGCAAGGCTGCTTCTTTACCTTCTACAATAATACCCATCCTCCAGAGTCTCGACCAGAGCAGACTCCCGACACGCGCACACAACTGCCGACTACTGCCGACTCACGCAGACTACACAAGACTACTGAAGACTAATCAAGACTACTGCCGACTAGCGACAAGCAACAACTAACTACATACTGCTCTCTGGTCAGAGACTCTCCCATGCCTCGCCCATCGCCGGCAACGCATACGTCTTACAACCTTTTTCACTCATTTGTCTCGGACAGAATTACTATTATTAAAAAGATGAGCATCAGCGTTGTACTGATGTAAAAATGACTGTCTTGCATTGAGAATAAAACCGGCAGAAACAAAATTACTTTCAGAAGCAGAAGTAGATGCTTGTATACATAATGTTTTTCTGGCGATCTTTTGAAGAGTCCGCAAAATTTTGCCCGCTCGTTTTCCACTTAGAAATCACATTTTCTTTCGTAAAGAATTCTCTCTTCGTGGCTTGTACATGCTTCTTTCACTATAATGTTTTTTTACCTAATTCGAATTGGACCAAAGATCTTTAATACATCATTTTGCAAATCCGTGCCAATATGAAGCATACTCTGAATATGAAAGTCTATTGAAAATAAAACCAAATGTTCTGTAGCTGAAGGTATTTGAACTATTTCACTCAATTTCAGGGCTCCTGAAAGGCCGCTCATAAATTCGATCACGCGATCTGATAAAATATTCTCATATATTCGGCTATTCTTTAAGCGGAGGAACATCGAATCTGAAACTGTGGGGCTTATACTCTATTCTGCGACCGACCTTTGTTCAGACTGGGAGTCATCAAGTCGTCAGTTCCCTTTGATACTGGCCACTGGGGAGCTATTGACAGAGCCATAAAAGGATTCTATGTCTAACTTCTGCCATGACTTCACGTCTCTTCAATTCGAACGATTTCTCCTTTCTCAGAGAGTTTTTCGCACAAAGACGAATATCGCTTTCTGCAGATTCTAACACTGTCAGCCGCGTATTCCAGCAAGTATCGTTGGATTGCTCCAGTGATCTATCAAGAGTACTAAGAACGCTATTTTTCTTTGCGTGAGTGACGAGTTCTCTCGCCGCAGTCAAAAGGCCATGGACTTCTGGACAACTGACGCATATATACTCGGCATTAAAAGCATTTCGTACCACTGTATTTAGCATATTGCAGGAATAATTCAACTGTGAATAATCGCTCAGTGCAGAGACAATTTTGACACCTTGATCAGTGGTAAATTGCATGTTTTTCAAAATAGAGTCGTGGATACCAAGAGACATAAATTATCGCAACAGTTCTCCTCGAATGTTATCGTCGGTTTTTGGTTCACCTGGAAACTGAGTTGTAAACAAACCACGAGACCAGACTCCAGTCAACAAAACAGGAGACAGTACATGAAAGACAATGGTTCCTTCTTGCGTTGCACGTCCACATACCTGTAGCTGATGAGCATTCAATATTTTATTATACGAGCAATTACCTCAGGCATAATTATATCACTTAGGCGTTTAGCACTTTCTGTCCCGTGCCGCGACGCAGTTGCAGGACAACGTATGCCAGCATTTGCAGATACTTTTCCCTAAGTCACTCGATTAATGTCTGAACAAGATTAAAAAAAAATTCACTTCCTATAGTTCCTTACTACGACCTCAGGTCTCGCGCACACATGGACTCGCATTTATGGAAAATTATCTCCTGAGCAGGCAGGGAAAGGTATTTCTCGTCCACACAAGACCCTTGTTTATTAGACACACATGGATGGCGAGAAATGTGCGAAGTGACACTTGAACCTTTAATATGAGTGTAAATTTCACTGCACAGCGAACAGCAAACAAAATTAAAGTTTTTCCATCGCCATCCGCTATAGGCTTCAATTCTGTCCAAAGTTAACTGCTTTAAGATTCGCTTTAGGCTGTTTGCTCGTATACTCACTAATGATTAGTTTTTCCTTTAATCCCTTTTCGCGCTCCTTCCTCTGAAAATCACGCTTAGTTCCCGCGCTCATTTTCTGTAAAGGAAAAAATGGAGAAGTCGCACCGCTTCACTAAGCAGTGCTCTACTCGCCGCTCCTAAACGGTAGCTCGTAATTGCGGTGAGTGCTACCACCAGCCCGTAGGCCGCAGCACATCAGTGCTAGACGCCCCGTGTAGTGACGTCACGGGCTTGCTAAAGTGCCGAAACAAGAGAAGACAGTGATATTCGACGCTAGCGTCTGGAGTGAAGTCAGCGTTGTAATTCATCCTAAAGGTGCTCCATTTCGTTCTGGTAGGGACTCCGACCAGGCCAGTAAATATTAGGAATATTATTGTCCAGAAACCATTGCCTCACAGATGCTACTTCATGACAGGGTGCACTGTCATGTTTATGCGAACACTCACGGTCCCTGAACTGTTCCTCTACGGTATGCAGTACACAGTGCTGTAACATGCGTTCATATTCTTTTGCATTTAGTGTTCTCTTAAGCGCAATATAAGTACCACACCCCAACCACAAAAAACACTCCCACACAGGAACACCACCTCCTCAACACTTCACTGTTCGCATTACACACGATGGCATGTAAAGCTCTACAGGATTCGCCGATGCGCCAGTAAGTTGTGTGGAATAAATTCATTTGGATCGGTTAGCGTGAAGATGTAACAGAACGGCACGAAGGCACTATCGTGTTTGGCCTTGCACATGATCGCACTGTGAATGAAGCTGCCAGAGCTATTGATGTATCAAGATGGACTGTGCAACACGTCTACAAGGAATCGAGTAGCACATACAGCCAACAAACGTAAAAACAGTGGTGATAAATATATCCTGACTGACAGGGGTCAGAGACAAGTGCCATGCCTTATCTGTGGATTAATGGGAGCCCATTCATCCTCAGGAAGGAATTCCTTCTGTAGTGAATGCAAGCCCATGTGAGCCAGTTTACTAACGAAAATTACGAAGGGCGTTTTGGTTCCTGGCAAAAGGCCACTGATCACAGCGGTACCAAAATTTGTCCATCTCCAGTGTCCCGTACAACACATAAATTGTACTAACAGATGACTGGAGGCGTGTGCTCAGACAAGTCACACTATTGGTTTTTTTCAAATGATGCAAGCTGTCGAGTGTACTGAAGCCCAATGAAACTTTTTAACCACAATATGTGAGGGGTATAGTTCAGACCAGAGGTGGTTCTGTGATATTTTGTGGCTGTTTTTTTGTATCATGGCTAGAGTCCATTCATTCAGTTTACCATGAGCACGAACCAGTATGTTTACTGAAACTTTCTCGGCGGCCAAGTGCTGCTCTTTCTCCTATATCTTCATGGTGACTCTATTGGAGAGGGATGAGCGGAGATACTTCTGTGTGAATTCAGGACAGCTATAGGGAACCTGTGAAGCGTCAACAAAGCTAATAGAAATTTTATTAGGTTTCAGTCATTTATTCTAGCGTTTACAAGTTATCGTTCTCCTGCAACATCTTCGGCTGCTGTGCTTTCAGCTGTGTGTTGGATTCTAGCTGATGTCTGTCCAATCAGCTCTAGGGTTGCATGTCCATGCAAGGTTTAGCGACCTCGGTGCTGTGACTGGATGCCGGCTTCCAGGCTTGACAATTGCCCAGCACGGCGTGGTCTTGGGCTGGCTGCTGGAGTGTCCTTGGTCCCACTTCCAATCCGACAGTCACCCTTGATGATCCATCCTCGCTGTACCTTCTGTCGGTAGTTCTGTGGTTGACTGATCTCCTCCCTACCTGTGATAGGTTTCAACACCTGCAGGCACCTGAGTGTTGAACTGGAATGTGTATCCCAAGAGGCCCTGTTGCTAGCTTCGGTCTTGGAGTTAAGTGCTGGGAGCACCCTGCGATATGGTGTTGTTGGAAGACAATGACTTCATCCGTCAGTAGATAGTACACAGCGAGTAACATGAAACTCATCAAGTGAAGGCCATCATCTCGAGTAAATATTTGGTTAGTTCGTAGACTGTGCTGGAGCATCTAGGACACAGATTCACTACAGTATTGTAATCATGGAATCAAGTGCTATCAATCAAGTGCTATCAATCCCAATAATCAACTCATGATGAGAGCAGGCGAAATGGCTCTGAGCACTATGGGACTTAACTGCTGTGGTCATCAGTCCCCCAGAACTTAGAACTACTTAAACCTAACTAACCTAAGGACATCACACACATCCATGCCCAAGGCAGGATTCGAACCTGCGACCGTAGCGGTCGCGCGGTTCCAGACTGTAGCGCCTAGAACCGCTCGGTCACTCCTGCCGGCTGAGAGCAGGAGAGCTGAGCTATTTAAAGGTAGGTAGCAAGAGGCTATGACGTGAAGCACAGTTCATAATGACTGCATGTGTCCTCCTTATTCTGCCATATTTACTAAAGTGGCTGTTAACTTCCGTGTCAGTTCCTCACTAGGTGCTCATGTTAGAGAGTTAGGATTTCTTGCAACGTGTCTTAAGAGCTAACGAATATGCTTGTCTCTCTTCCCTTGATTTTTTGTCACAGTCCACTTTCTGGGCAAAGTGTATCCTCAAAAATGGTTCAAATGGCTCTGAGCACTATGGGACTTAACTTCTGAGGTCATCAGTCCCCTAGAACTTAGAACTACTTAAACCTAACTAACCTAAGGACATCACAGACATCCATGCCCGAGGCAGGATTCGAACCTGCGACCATAGCGGTCGCGCGGTTCCAGACTGTGCTTTCAGCTGTGTGTTGGATTCTAGCTGATGTCTGTCCAATCAGCTCTAGGGTTGCATGCCCACCAATCGACAGACGGTGTCAGAATATATCGAAGACTTGACCCAATTGCAACATACCAGCTCCCTTCCTGCTTCTGGCTCTAGTTCCGTGTCTGGCGCGACTTAATTTTGACTGTAGCAGAGTGAGTGATTTTTAATAATATGTTTCCAATGCCTACTCCTTAGTATGCCGTGCTGTAACACTATCATCTTTCAAGATGACAACAATCATATCACCGGCCGAGGTGGCCGAGCGGTTCTAGGCGCTACAGTCTGGAAACGCGCGACTGCTACGGTCGCAGGTTCGAATCCTGCATCGGGCATGGATGTGTGTGATGTCCTTAGGTTAGTTAGGTTTAAGTAGTTCTAAGTTCTAGGGGACTGATGACCTCCGATGTTAAGTCCCATGGTGCTCAGAGCCATTTGAACCATTTTGAACCCAACAACCATATCCACATGTCTGCATGCATACGTTCCTGGCTTGACCAACAGTTAGACAACCTATTGCACCTCGAATGCCGGCCGTTGTGGCCGAGCGGTTCTAGGCGCTTCAGTCCGGAACTGCGCTACTACTACGGTCGAAGGTTCGAATCCTGCCTCGGGCATGGATGTGTGTGATGTCCTTAGGTTAGTTAGGTATAAGTTGATCTACGTCTAGGGGACTGATGACCTCAGATGTTAAGTCCCATAGTGCTCAGAGCCATTTGAACCATTTTTGAGGACCTCGAATGTCCTGCTAAATTATCCCATTTTAGCCATTTGGGAAATGTCTGGAAGTAATTGGAACAAGGTGTGAAATGTAGCAATCAACTACGCCTGAGTTCAACAGTCCTAGGAGTATACAATCATCAATGAGAATCTTCAGTTGAACATGTCATGTCCGTGAAGGAGTTTTTAAATTGATGTCGCTATACAGGCTAGAAGCGACTTTGCATGATATTAACCTGATGCCTGCTGGAGGTGAGTGACACTGTCGAGTGTGCTTATGTTTCTAGGCTTATTTGGAAACCTCACTTTCGATATTTTGTGAGTAAGGCTGCCTCCGACGCACAAGTCTTTTCTGTAACGCCTTTCACTGCAATGCATTGAGCATTTCTGTGACACTCTCATCTCGACTTAACAAACCCTGAACGAATCACACAGCAGTTCTGTGAATATTCTCTACATATTCCGTTAATCCAACTTCTTGAGAGCCCCAGACCGACGAACAACGCCCAAGAATTGATAAAAAACGGCTGTTACTAAGGGAATTACATTTTATTAGGATTCTTCCAGTAATCCTCAGTGGCATTTGCCTTCCCGGCACTTACGTGGTCATTCCACTTTAAGTCACTCCTCACAGAAACACCTACGTATTTGAAGGTTGTGGCTGATTTCAGTCTGATCGTTGATCGCGTAATCAGACGACATCGGATCCCTTCGTCTTTCTTTACATGCATCACATTAAATTTAATCTATTAATTTGTGGACCATCTTGCAATCTTTGCACTAGTGAGCTATCATCTGCAAGTCTCTCTGCATTTCGTAGCAAGCCTCTAACAATGTTACCTTCCCTTTACCAACTCAATGCGTCAGGCCATTTACATATACTAGTACCGCCTGTGGTCGAAATTCGACCAATTTCAATTGTGAAGTAACGAAAGTAATTTTTTTATATAATTAATTGGAATTTGTTCGTATGCAGATTCTTAAATTTTACCTGAACACTAAGCAGATTTTTAGTTCTTATCTGAACTCTACGAACAAAAGAGTAATTATCGTAGCACCGTGAACGACCAGGCTTATAAGTTATTGGACCTGATCTTTGATAAAAAAGTCATGCGTCTTAAAGTGATAACTTCCATGTAAAACTATGTCTAAAAACTTAGCCTCAAAACTGACCAAGGCATATATTATTGAAATAATTCTTTGATTGCTCTTCAATTGTTCGGTCATTTGAAGTGAGTCCTTGATACAGTGAATTGAAAAATCAATTTCGTGTCAACAGTTGCAAATGGACTTTCCCCTTATGACAACACAATGTGATTGCTGTTGTATCGCGTAATGTAAACTCAGATGTGAAATGTTTGGCATTACAAAATGTGCACTATACATTCATCAGACCGAAATTATACCTCTCAAAATTATCTAGTATTACCTTCAGCACTCATTTAAACGTGTCTTTTGGAACAACAGCAGAATTTTCATTATCAATGTCCACATCGTTTCAACTTCTTTTCCTACGCAAAAATTGCGTCTCTCTAGTTCCTCGTCTTTCAGTTCGGCCCATTAGTGTTCTTCTTCGACACATAGCCAAAACAAATATAGTTTCCGTGTAACAAGGGAAGCCGTAGCTATTCAAACTGAAGATACTGAAAATTAGGAACTTGATTCAAATTTTGAGCTAACGCAGCAAATGAACACCTAGTTAGTTTCATTTACTCTTACACAAAATTAAACTAAAAGAGGACGCCATTGAACAACTTTATATACAGCCGGTGGTGGCCGTAAAGGCTTCGTTACTACGATTTTTTGTTTTCCACTATTGACAACTTCAATGACATACCAGTTGTGACATTGTAGCTGCCCGGTATGTGTGTATTACTGAAAATGAACATTCTCCAACAGCTATACATGAACGTCTCCATAATGCGATACCACGAAATGGTGTTACTTTCGAGTGTCATTTCTGCCATAGCATCTGATCGGTATGCAGGGTAGAAGTTTGTAGCAGTCTGAGACACAGAGGGAAACCTTTCTCAGGTGTGTATATCTGCTTCCTTTTATCTGTATTTAATGGTTATGTACACACATGATTGTTTATTGCACGTACCTTCCGAATTATATAAGTTTCATTGGCCTCCTTGTATAATTAATATTAAAAATCAGTACTTCATTTTCGATATTCATGTATTAATACTATGATTATTAAAAACAAATAGCACCGTTACGGGTAACGAACCAACAGATTGAATCTCAAAAGGCTGTTCACTTTTATCTTTTGCTGTACATGCGATGTTACCTGCTTTCCTTCTGTCCAAGTTTCTTACGAGTGTAGCATCATAGACAAGCCTGCGTCATTTCGTAAGACTTTTAACTACTTGTGAGGAAGCTCATATTTCAGCAGAATAGTAAGAAAGATTCAACGCTTTTTTGAATTTTGAAGACGCAGAATTTGCAGAGCACCACCCGCTGACAGCCACACAAAAATATTTCGACCAAACTGATGTTTATATACAAGTAAGCTTGTTTTGTGACACACACTCTCAGAAGGAGTGGCGCTGCGTTTAAGGCAGTGGGATCATGTGCGACCACCTACACTATCTGATTAAAAGTGTCTGGACATCTATTAGTGGACATTAGTGTGAAGTGTGTCCGCCCCTCGACCTTATAACCTCTTGAACTCTGCTGGGGACACTTTCAATGAGCTGCCTGAATGCCTGTGGAGGAATGGCAGGCCATTCTTCATCAAGAGCCGAACGCAGAGAAGTTAGTGATGTTGGATGATGGCGTCTGGAGTGAAGTCAACGTTCTGTCGCATCCCAAATTTGTTTCATTGGGTTCAGATCGAGACTCTGGGCAGGGCAGTCCATTCAGGAATCTTGTTGTTCACAAACGATAGCACACGATATATCTTTCCATTAAAGGATGCATTGTCCATTGTCATATTGTTATTGATGCATACAATCCTCTCTGCTTTCCTGCTTCTCTACTGACATCGCTATGCTACCCCCAGCCCCTTTAGTTTTATAGTGGCTTGTACGGCTCTTACTTAAGCTTTGGTGTGATTCCCCCACGTGATCTGAGTAGAACTTCAGAGTGTATCACGACAGGTTCCTTGCTACTTACTTTTGCTGCTGAATTACTGCAACATTTTTAACTACCTAGATGTTGCCAGACGATATTCCCGTTACCTTCTCCTCTTTCACGTTTTTCGGAAAGTCTAAAGGTAATGGTAAAGTTGCTGGTGGAATCCATGTCTTCACACATGAAACACATGGGAACTCTCAGCCTCACAGAATGTAGCTGCCGCTATCTGTACTCTTCTGTGTTAGCACTGCTACAGTGTGCCAGTCCCTTTAAAAAACTGTTTATGCGCAGATGGCTGTTACTGGTGGACTGGAACTCTCTGATAACACTTATTTCCTTCAGGAAATGAAATCTCTGGGTCTGTGTGTGTCGATATTTGCTCGTGGATGTGACAGTTATCTACGTATGTTAAGCAGTTATTAACGCAGAGGTCTAACTTTATCAATGACCCGCAGCGTCATAACTGACGGTGAGAAAACTGAAGAATCACTCTTTAGCGTCGATTGTTCATGCTCAGGTCGTTTAATTTAGAGTACTGAAATATAGGAAAAACATTTGTCTAGATAACATTTGTAAGAGATTAACACTGCAAGATCACAGGTGCGAGATAAGCCATTGCAGAGGTGAAATGCTGGTACATTAATAACCGATACAACGACCAGAATGTTGACTGAAAGCATGCAGACGTGCATGCATTGGGTTGAACAGGTGCCGGATGTCAGTTTGTGGGATCGACTTCCATGCCTGTTGCGCTTGGTCGGTCAGTACAGGAACGGATAATGCCGGTTGTAGGTAATGCTGGAGTTGTCCTATGGTGTCCCATATGTGCTCGGTTGGAGACAGATCTGGTGATTGAGCAGGCCAGGGAAACATGTCGACACTCTTTGCACCATGTTAGGTTACAACAACGGTATGTGGGCGAGCGTTATCCTGTTGGAAAAAAACCCTCGAATGCTGTTAATGAATGGCAGCACGACTGGTCGAATTCCCAGATTTGCAGTCAGTGTACGTGGGATAAGCAGGACAGTGCTCTTGATGTCATACGAAATCGCCACTTATATCATAATTCCAGGTGTAGGTCCAGTGTGTCTAGCACGTTGACGTATTGGTTGCAGGCCCTCAACTGACCTCCTCCTAACCAACACACGGCCATCACTGGCGCCGATGCAGAAGGACAGAACAAGCATTCATCAGAAAGCACAACAGACCTCCACCTTGCCCAACAGTGAGCTCTCACATGACACCACTGAAGTCGCAAATGGCGGTGGTTTGGGGTCTGTGGAATGCACGGTACGGGGTATCTAGTTCGGAGCTGTCCATGAAGTAACCGATTTGCAACAGTTCATTCTGTCACCGTGGTGCCAACTGCTGCAGATGCAGTACGACGCGCCACAGCTATACGTCTAACACTCGGGTCTTTTCTATCGGTTGTGCTACGTGCTCGTTCGGAGCCCGGTCTCCTTGCTAGCGTACATTCTCGTGATCACCGTGGCTACATTGCTGCTAAGAGTTTCTGCACTATCGAACATTGAACATTCAGCTTCTCGTAGCCTTATAACACAAACTCGTTCAAACTCGGCGAAGTACTGATAATGAAGTCTTCTTCGACTTACAGGCATTCTTGACTGACATCGACTCCCACGTCCAGTCGCAAACGTAAGTAACCCTGACGACCGTTACAGCGCGTATTCAAAGCAAACCTGATTTGCATCTTCATTGTGGCGCTGCTAGCGCTTCTCTCATGCTACTGGGGCGAAATCTGAAGAGACATCAGCTTTCAGATGTAGAAACACGCCTACCAACTTTCGTTTACGTCGCACAACTCCGTTTTGGTGTTGTGATATTTCTCCGTCAGTGTGTTATCATACAGTTATTACAGTTTTTAATATATATATATATATATATATATATATATATATATATATATATATATATATATATATATATATATATATACTGTCTACAACTACTACTAGAAAGCATTTCATTTTGTACTTGAAAGCGAGGATTCTTTTTTGCTGAAATATAAAACTGTAATATTTCCGTATTGCGATAATTTTCCCTAAGGAGATACGATTTTCTCATGCTGCGACTGATTTTTCCCTGGTTACTATTGGATGAGTTCAGATTTACTGGGAATTTCGAATTGCCTTTGCAAGAAGAATAGTGTTTCCGGTCAAGTGAGTACAATATTACCAAACCACCATCAAATTAAGGAGTAGGTCTAATAATGAATGCGAAAGTAATAATAAGGATGAATTACACTGAACAGTTTAGCGAAATGATTATCATATCCAAGACAGACAGAAAGCCACGATCAGCCACAGTTCTAGAGATGTACGTGCCCACTAGATGCGGAAACCAGAATGAGACAGAATGAATCATTCAGTGCGTTAAGGGAAACGAAAACTTGATTATGTTAGGGACTGGACTCTGATAATGACGAAAGGAAGAGTGGCAAAAGTATTAGGAAAACACAGACATGATGGAAGAACTGAAAGGGCAAGCCACTTGGCAGAATTTTGGACAAAACACGATTTGATCTCTGCAGACATTTGATTCGACAAACGTGAAAGAAGTCTGCTCACGTGGAAGAGACATGAAGACAACGGAAGGTTCCAGATAGATTATTTAATGAAAATAATAGTAACGTACAGATTTAGAAACCAGGTATTAAACAATAAGAGGCTAATTATCGCGCGCGCTCTTTTTACCATCGCATTTTCGGATTGGTATCTTATTATTGAAATGTCCAGTGTTCAAACAGAATCACGTGATACCAGCCGGGTCCCGATACAGTTAAATACACCAAATATGGTAACGTGGCGAAAAGATATGTACGTGTCAGATATCTACTCGTATTAAGGTTTGACGTGTTCTGAAGCACACGTGAATAATACAGAGTAATTACAAAGTGCCTGAAACTGCTGAAAGATAAGGTAACAAATAAAAAAGTGCATGAAAGACAATCTTTCAAAGTTGTTTTTGAACATGGTGCCAGCAAGCTACTTTTGAACACTACTGACAGCGGCACGGCCGGCCGTAATTGCTGAAAATGGCGGCGAATCATCCAGAGAAAGCATCTAGCGTGCTAGCATTTGCCCATTGCCATCCGTTAGTGAACGTGCAAACAGCTTTTCGTGGCAAGTTTGACAGGACACCACCAGTTTACAAGAGCATAGTGAAATGCCACAAGACAGTCCGTGGACCTCTCTTCCTACATTTCTGGCTTACGCTATAGTTTCAAACTGATAACAGGGATTTCATCTATCCACAACATGACACCCATTTCCACAAGTGTTTATAAAATTACGTGAACAACACGTTGCCATGCCGCTGTACAGCCCGTGTTGCTGTCACTGGGCTGGCGCTACTCGAGTGGCCACGGCAATCGCTGGATCTTTTCTTGTGGGGTTACATCAAGGACAGCGCTAATGTTTCGCCTCTATCACAGAACTTGGGAGACTTGCGACACTGCACCGACGCAGCTGTTCTTAAGCATTATTCCTTATATGCTGGGTCGGGTATGGGTAGAATTGATCTATCTATTAGATGTGTGCCATGTGACGAAAAGGGGACACGTAGAACACTTATAAGCACTGTAAAAAAAGCAACTTTCAGAGTATGTCTTTCGCATATTATTTTATCTGATACGTTGCTCTTGACCGTTTATCTGCACCGATGTTTTGAAATGTTTCATTGATTTTATTAATTACACACTGCTGTGAAAAACGTACAGACAAAAGTAACTTTATATACGAGGTGTTCAAAAAGTCTCTCCGCAGTGCCGTATGAGTGTTAGCCGCGCGTGCCGTATGCCGCAGTGAATATACCGAAATGAAACCCACTGAAATACAAGTTACTAATTTATTGAATATTCATTTTTACTTATAAATTCTCACATTGAATGTTGAAACTGTCCCCCCTGTTGTTGAATACACAATTCAATTGGTCTAATCATGTTTCCAAACACATGTTTGTTGGTCAAATCTCGCACAGTATCGCGATGTGGAAGTGTTGCTGAATTAAATGTTTGACGAACTGAAACTGTGTATTTACCGCCAGCTTTAAACACATGTTCGACTAAAAACACACGTTCTTCAATGGTTAGCATTTTAGCAGTGACAAAAACGAAACAAACGAACAAGGGATCTAAACTTAAACGTTCACGCCAATACGAACGATACTACTGACGCTGGCTGAGATAAACGGAACAATGGAATGTTGGGAGAGTCCACTTGAAGGGAAGTAACCCAGCTAAGCGAACAGTCATACGGCACTGCGGAGAGACCTTTTGAACACCCCGTGTACATATGAAGATGGTATCTGTTCTTTCGTACATGTCCGGAAGAACAGACACCATCTTTATATATATATATATATATATATATATATATATATATATATATATATATATTATATATATATATAGGGTGTTACAAAAAGGTACGGCCAAACTTTCAGGAAACATTCCTCACACACAAATAAAGAAAAGATTTTATGTGGACATGTGTCTGGAAACACTTAATTTGCATGTTAGAGCTCATTTTAGTTTCGTCAGTATGTACTGCACTTCCTCGATTCTGATGATCAATTTGTAAATTTTCACAATCAGCATATGTGGACTGACGAGAATCCGCACGCAATTGTGCAATCACGTCATCAACACAGATTTTCTGTGAACGTTTGGGCAGGCATTGTTGGTGATGTCTTGATTGGGCCCCATGTTCTTCCACCTACGCTCAATGGAGCACGTTATCATAATTTCATACGGGATACTCTACCTGTGATGCTAGAACATGTGCCTTTACAAGTACGGCACAACAAGTAGTTCATGCACGATGGAGCTCCTGCACGTTTCAGTCGAAGTGTTCGTACGCTTCTCAACAACAGATTCGGTGACCAATGGATTGGTAGAGGCGGACCAATTCCATGGCCTCCACGCTCTCCTGACCTCAACCCTCTTGACTTTCATTTATGGGGGCATTTGAAAGCTCTTGTCTACGGAACCCCGGTACCAAATGTAGAGACTCTTCGTGCTCGTATTGTGGACGGCTGTGATACAATACGCCATTTTCCATGACTGCATCAGCGCATTAGGGATTCCATGCGACGGAGGGTGGATGCATGTATCCTCGCTAACGGAGGACATTTTGAATATTTTCTGTAACAAAGTGTTTGAAGTCACGCTGGTACGTTCTGTTGCTGCGTGTTTCCATTCCATGATTAATGTTATTTGAAGAGAAGTAATAAAATTAGCTCTAACATGGAAAGTAAGCGTTTCTAGACACATGTCCACATAACATATTTTCTTCTATGTGTGTGAGGAATGTTTTCTGAAAGTTTGGCCGTACCTTTTTGTAACACCCTGTATATATACTTAAGGCTCACCTACCATTTGACCATCTTCTTGTGTGCGGATATACAAACACTGCCCGAACTCTTACGGGAATCGTCAAAAAGCCGCGAGTAATGAGTGTAATGGGCAGGGGCACTATGAATATAGTGCGGGACACTAAGTTGGGAACATGGGTCTCACGGGAGGCGTGCCAGAGATAAGTCCCTGCTGTCGCACTCTCATGTGTATCCTCGGTGGCTCTGACGCATAGAGCGTCTGCCATGTAAGAAGGAGATCCCGGGTTCGAGTCCTGGTCGGGGCACATTTTTTTCTACTGTCCCCGTTGACTAATATCAACGCCTATATGCAGCTAGCGGAATTCATTTCATTGTAAAAGTAACTTTCTCGCGATGTGCTTCTGACAAGTAACGTAATCAGTGGAACTTGCACCTTACATAGAAGGAACTATAGCAGAAGGTATGCTGAAACAAATACGCAATGATGTGAACAGAAATGACACTTTTTTCAAAGACTACACGGAATTCATCGCGCTTCAGATAGTCCGTGGACATTATGAACGGCGGTACATGGTTCTCACAAGAATGTGTGATCACACAGACGGCAGTCTGCAACATGCTCCAGTGCTGGCCACAAGGTTGGTAAGTACTCGTAGTTCTACTGGTAGGGCGTTCCGTTTTTCCACCAGCGCTGTTAACAGCTGCCAGACGATCGTTGGTGCATGTGACGTGCTGCAATACGTTTTCCTAATGCATCGCCGGCCGGAGTGGCTGAGCGGTTAAAGGCCCTACAGTCTGGAACCGCACGACCTCTACGGTCGCAAGTTCGAATCCTGCCTCGGGCATGTGTTGTGTGAGTGTGTGTGTTGTTTGGAGGAGGAGACCAGACAGCGAGGTCATCGGTCTCATCGGATTAGGGAATGACGGGGAAGGAAGTCGGCCGTGCCCTTTCAAAGGAACCATCCCGGCATTTGCCTAGAGCGATTTAGGGAAATCACGGAAAACCTAAATCAGGATGGCCGGACGCGGGATTGAACCGTCGTCCTCCCGAATGCGAGTCCAGTGTGCTAGCCACTGCGCCACCTCGCTCGGTGCCTCGGGCATGGATGTGTGTGATGTCCTTAAGTTAGGTTTAAGTAGTTCTAAGTTCTAGGGGACTTATGACCACAGCAGTTGAGTCCCATAGTGCTCAAAGCCATTTGAACCATCTGAACCTAATGCATCCAACATGTCCTCAATCGAACTTAAGTCGGGGGAACGAGCAGGGCAGTTCATTAGTCTAATATTCTCTCGTTTAAAAAGCTCTTCCACCTGTACTATGAGGTCGCCCAATGTCATCCATAAAATTGAAGTCAGGGCTGAAAGCAACACTGCAAAGACGCGCATGGAAAAGCAGTGCAGTGTCACAATAATGTTGAGCGGTGATTGTGACGTGTTCAAAAATACATTGTAATGCCTCCCCATACCACAACACCTGATCGACCAAAACGATCTCGATTGACAATGTTCCTGGGGGCATCAAGTGTTTCCGCCTCTCGCTGTGAAGCTGGATGCCTAGCTTGTCCGAGATGATCGTTTTGGTGGTCCAGGTGGCGCTGTGTGGTGAGGCATGATGTTGGATGGACGTGCTGAGCTCTCTAACTTTGAACACGGTACACTCAGCGTCCAACGTTATTTCACTCTGTACTCCTTCCTTGTTGTTGTTGTTATTGTTGTTGTGGTCTTCAGTCCTGAGACTGGTTTGATGCAGCTCTCCATGCTACTCTATCCTGTGCAAGATTCTTCATCTCCCAGTACCTACTGCAACCTACATCCTTCTGAATCTGCTTAGTGTATTCATTCTTGGTCTCCCTCTACGATTTTTACCCTCCACACTGCCCTCCAATGCTAAATTGGTAATCCCTTGATGCCCCAGAACATGTCCTACCAACCGATCCCTTCTTCTAGTCAAGTTGTGCCACAAACTCCTCTTCTCCCCAATTCTATTCAATACCTCCTCATTAGTTAAATGATCTACCCATCTAATCTTCAGCATTCTTCTGTAGCACCACATTTCGAAAGCTTCTATTCTCTTCTTGTCCAAACTATTTATCGTCTATGTTTGATTTCCATACATCGCTACACTCCATACAAATACTTTCAGAAACGACTTCCTGACACTTAAATCTATACTCAATGTTAACAAATTTCTCTTCTTCAGAAACGCTTTCCTTGCCAATGCCAATCTACATTTTATATCCTCTCTACTTCGACCATCATCAGTTATTTTGCTCGCCAAATAACAAAACTCATTTACTACTTTAAGCACCTCATTTCCTAATCTAATCCCCTCAGCATCGCCCGACTTAATTCGACTACATACCATTATCCTTGTTTTGCTTTTGTTGATGTTCATCTTATATCCTGCTTTCAAGAGACTGTCCATTCAGTTCAACAGCTCTTCCAGGTCCTTTGGTCTCTGTGACAGAATTACAATGTCATTGGCAAACCTCAAAGTTTTTGTTTCCTCTCCATGGATTTTAATTCCTACTTCGAATTTTTCTTTTGTTTCCTCTACTGCTTGCTCAGTATACAGATTGAATAACATAGGGGATAGGCTATAACCGTGTCTCACTTCCTTCCCAACAACTGCTTCCCTTTCGTGTCCCTTGACTCTTATAACTACCATCTGGCTTCTGTACAAATTGTAAATAACCTTTCGCTCCCTGTATTTTACTCCTACCAACTTCAGAATTTGAAAGAGAGCACTCCAGTCAAAATTGTCAAAAGCCTTCGCTAAGTCTACAAATGCTAGAAACGTAGGTTTGCCTTTCCTTAATCTATCTTCTAAGGTATGTCGTAGGGTTAGTATTGCCTCACGTGTTCCAACATTTCTACGGAATCCGAACTGATCTTCCCTCCTTCGTTATGTGCGTCTTTTCAGGGATGAATTCGGCCCTGACTTCATTTTTATGGATGACAATACGCAGTCGCAACGACCAATGCAGGAGGAGCTCTTGGAACGAGACAGTATTCATCTAATGGACTGGCTTGAGCGTTTTCCCGACTGATATCTTATCGACCACGTGAGGGATACGCTGGAGAGATAGACTGCAGCCCGGTCAGACGAACCAACGACCGTCCAGCAATTGTTCAAATGGTTCAAATGGCTCTGAGCACTATGGGACTTAACTTCTGAGGTCATCAGTCCCCTAGAACTCCGAACTACTTAAACCTAACTAACCTAAGGACATCACACACATCCATGCCCGAGGCAGTATTCGAACCTGCGACCGTAGCGGTCACGCGGTTCCAGACTGTAGCGCCTATAACCGCACGGCCACTCTGGCCGGCTCCAGCAATTGTCAACCGCGCTCTACCACAGGAACACTTTACCGACGTTGTGGCAAGCGTGGATGCACATTGCAGAGCATGTATTGCCGTCCTTGGTGCTCATATACCCTGTCAACAAGCATGTCCCGCCTTTGGTAATGTACAGGGTACAATCATAGACCGCGATGACTCCAAAGTAATTATAGTCTTTGAGTAAAAGGGTGATTTCCATTAGTTTCATTACATATTTCTTTCATTAACTTTCTGTACTATACTGTACCAGTTCTTTCTGTGTATAGCCAAAGTTTCATCGAGCTATGTTACTTGGTAGTGACACGTTATGCGGATATTACATTCGTCCTTAAGTTTTGCACACCAGTGTATAATATGAAGTGCTTATTTCAATAGTGGTACAAGTCTATTACCTCCACTTTTCTGTCTGTAATGCTTCTGACATTAATGGTCCAAGCAAACAGAAAGAAAGGTTCATCTCTAGCAAGAAGCCGTATGCTTGAATATTCCTGGTATCTCAACTGCAGATTTTTCAGCGCTCATTTAACTTTAGGACTCTGTAGATCAGAATGTACAAAAGTGGACTTCTACCACTATTGAAATAAGCGC
This sequence comes from Schistocerca piceifrons, assembly GCF_021461385.2. Classification (NCBI taxonomy): domain Eukaryota; kingdom Metazoa; phylum Arthropoda; class Insecta; order Orthoptera; family Acrididae; genus Schistocerca; species Schistocerca piceifrons. Next base: position 850,110,251 of record NC_060138.1, read on the forward strand.
TTCCTATGTATCATTATGTTATATTTCGCGTTTTATTTTACCCCATAACTTTGACATACATGGAACAATATAAATACCATACTGTAGATCTGCTTTGCTTTTGCAGACCGCAGTTTTCAACTTGATAATGAACACACTGCCGAAACGGCAATCACGGCTCTTAAATAAATAATTTTATACTCAAAGGTGACCAAGATGTCCTTTAAAGGTACTTTTTAAGCCACTTCTTTCGTGGCTGAATTACATTTCCTTATTATTGTTGCAATGGATCTCACCCTAGCATCTACAGTTAGTTTCATGTGGTCATCCTACATTACGTCAGCCTAGGTCTAAGCGGTTACTTCTAGCTCTCTTAGCGGCAGTCACTGGTTCCAGTAGTTTATCATCAGCAGCATAATTGGAAAGTTATTGCCCTCTTCCCACATTTATGGGCAAATAATTAAATTTTGTTTACATTAAAAGTCAGCTGCGAGTTCCTGTTCCAGTCACCAACCCTTTGCAGCCGGCTGGGGTGGCCGAGCGGTTCTAGGCGCTTCAGGCTGGAACCGCGCGACCCCTACGGTAGGTTCGAATCCTGCCTCGGGCATGGATGTGTGTGATGTCCTTAGGTTAGTTAGATTTAAGTAGTTCTAAGTTCTAGGGGACTGATGAGTTCAGATGTAAAGTCCCATTGTGCTCAAAGCCATTTGGACCATTTTTGTTTTAGTTGATACTCTATCGACATACAACGTTTGGTAGGATGGGAGTGTCCGACATCAGCAAGCTTGGATTTAAGCTTTTAGCGCTATTGTAAAATTTTTGGATGTCTGTCGGGGAAGTTACACAAATCAAAAAAAGTTTTGCATCACCCCGGTTCCCAGAACTCCGGAAGATAGATGTTGATTGTGGATATTGAATCACAGACACAGTCCCTTTGACTGTTCAGAGATGTCACTAAACCCGCTACAAGATGTAAACAACCATGCATGAACAGCGACTATTATACGGAGGGGGTCCGACAGCCGATCAGTTCCAGTCATTCCACCAGGAAAGAGGTACACGGCTCGTTTTGTCTGTAGTTCAACCACGCATAGACGGTCTGTACCGCGGTTCGATCGCGTCCGCATTGTTACTTTGTGCCAGGAAGGGCTCTCAAAAAGGGAAGTGACCAGGCGTCTCGGAGTGAACCAAAGTGATGTTGATCGGACATGGAGGAGATACAGAGAAAAAGAAACTGTCGATGACATGCCTCACTCAGGCCGCCCAAGGGCTACTACTGCAGTGGATGACCGCTACCCACGGATTATGGCTAGTAGGAAACCTGACAGCAACGCCACCATGTTGAATAATGTTTTCGTGCAGCCACAGGACGTCGTGTTACGACTCAAATTGCGCACAGTAGGCTGTATGATGCGCAACTTCACTCCCGACGTCCATGGCGAGGTCCATCTTTGCAACCACGACACCATGCCGCGCGGTACAGATGGGCCCAACAACTTGCCGAATGGACCACTCAATATTCGTTCTTCACCGAGTGTCGCATATCAAATTGAACCAGACAATCATCGGAGACGTGCTTGGACGCAATCCGGTCAGGCTAAACGCCTTAGACACACTGTCCAGCGATTACAACTAGGTAGAGGTTCCCTGTTGTTTTGGCCCACCTGAGTGGCCGAGCGGTTCTAGGCGCTATAATCTGGAGCCGCGGGACCGCTCCGGTCGCAGGTTCGAATCCTGCCTCGGTCATAGATGTGTGTGACGTCCTTAGATGGTTAGGTTTAAGTAGTTCTAAGTTCTAGGGTACTGATGACCTCAGCAGTTAAGTCCCATAGTGCTCAGAGCCATTTGATTTGAACCCTGTTGTTTTGGAGTGGCGTTATGTGGGGTCGACGTACGCCACTGGTGGTCATGAAAGGCGCCGGAACGGCTGTACTTTAAGTGAATGCCATTCTTCATCCGATAGTGCAATCATATCGGCAGCATATTGGAGAGGCATTCCTCTTCATGGACGACAATTAGCGCCCCCATCGTGCACATCTTGTGAATGACTTCCTTCAGGATAACGACATCTCTCGACTAGAGTGGCCAGCATGTTCTCCAGACAGGAACCCTATCGAACATGCCTGGAATAGATTGAAAAGTATTGTTTAAGGACGACGTGACCCACCAACCACTCTCAGGAATTTACGCCGAATCGCCGTTGAGGTGTGGGACAATCTGGACCAACAGTGCCTTGATGTACTTGTAGATAGTATGCCACGACAAATACAGGCACGCATCAATACAAGAGGACGTGCTACTGGGTATTAGAGGTACCGATGTGTACAGCAATCTGGACCACACCTCTGAAGGCCTCGCTGTATGGTGGTACAGCACGCAATGTGTGGTTTTCATGAGTAATAAAAAGGACGGAAATGATGTTTGTGTGTATCTCTGTTTAAGTTTTCTGTAAAGGTTCCGGAACTCTCGGAACTGAGGTGATACAGAACTTTTTTGATGTGTGTATATACGATAACTATTTGTTTACTAAGGTCCGATCGGTCGCAATGAAAATCAAAATAGTTTTATTCGCAATAGTTACCTACATCTTCCAGCTATTTCTCTGCATAGTCGTAGTGTCACACCAACTTCCCAATGTCCTTGTCATAGAAGCTAGTCGCCCGTGCTATCCGCCAATATTCTACGCTCGTCTGCAGCATTTTGTCTCTGCCAAAATGTTATCTTCATAGCCAGCGGTTCAAGTGAGCAGAGATGAAACTCGGAGGGAACCAAGTCCGTTCTGTAAGGCTGGTGACTGAACACTTCCCATCGAAATCGCTGCAGGAGCGTCCTCATTGCCCTCCAGTGTGCGGCCGAGAATTGTCATGAAGAACGAAATGCTTGACAGTTACCTTATGTGGGCTGCATGAAACCTCTCAGCAGACTTTCACACTTGGCGGGAGATACTATTTTCTAGGCTTCTTTATGTTGTGACGTAACAAGACTGTTACGCCACACTGAAGTAGCCGAAAGAAAGGCACGCGTACACACACGCCGACGGGCGTGAATTCTGGAACAGGATAACTATTGAATGGTAGCAAGAAAAGTACGTAGCTGCTTTATACTTAACTTTATTAGTTGATGACTACAGCGTTCTTCTTGAGACATTTATACTATAATTCTCAAACTATGTAAGGCTAATGGCGCCTTGCTAGGTCGTAGCCATGGACTTAGCAGAAGGCTATTCTAACTGTCTCTCGGCAAATGAGAGGAAGGCTTCGTCCGTATTGTCGCTAGCAATGTCGTCGTACAACTGGGGCGAGTGCTCGTCCGTATCTCGAGACCTGCCTTGTGGTGGCGCTAGGTCTGCGATCACACAGTGGCGACACGCGGGTCCGACATGTACTAAATGGACCGCGGCCGATTTAAGCTACCACCTAGCAAGTGTGGTGTCTGGCGGTGACACCACACTTTACGTCCTCACTGTGCGCTCAGAAGTGAAAAGAGCGAAGTGACAAGATCGAGGGGCATACTAGAGACACTGCCGAACACATCTATGCAAAGCTTAATCGGATTTTCATTTTTCCTTCCATTTCGCGACCGTCCGGACATTAATAAACGAATAGCCATCATATTTCAAACGATTAGCTGTACTTTATCTTGGGAACTTTATTAATATACATTCTATTAACATTTATTACAAGTGTTTCGCAATTATAAATTTGGAGCAAAAACGTTAAACGACTTTTGGAAAGAAAATGACAAGCAAAAGTCGACAGCGCGTTTCGGCTTGACTCTGACCAATGTGATCATTTGGAACAGGGAGGGCGGCGAGACGTGGGGGAGGCCAGAGCTGGTGCTCAAGCTGCGGTTCAGCTGCCCCGCCGCTGAACGGTTCAGCAACCGCCTGCCGCCCGAGTACCGCTGCCTCATCGTGCAAACCGTCCCACAGGCCGATGACAGGTACGTCGCATGGAAGTGAAGGCACTGTACTGCTAGTCGGGAGGAGCGGGGTTCAGATCTCTGTCAGGCCAGGACACCGGTTCCCTGGTGTCACATAAAATCGTTTCAGCCGAATGCAGCGCTAGCTGCTCCAAGACTGGCTTCCACAAATCTCAAACACACACACACACACACACACACACATATATATATATATATATATATATATATATATATATATATATATATATATATATATATATATACTTACTTACTTATCGCGAATGGACCCAGAAGGATCACGCAAAGCTTTCTGATGTCGTTTCTTCCATACTTCTTTCATTCGTTCTCCATGTTTTCTTTTTCTTTCTTCTGTCCATTTTGTTCCTGGTCTCTTTAGTGCTTCCTTCTCCGACAATACAATCCACTTTTCCACCTTATTTCTAAAAGTTTTTCTATCTTTGACATCTTTAAGTTCAATATTTGCTTTTTGTAAATCTAATTTTACTTGGCTAATCCATGGTGTTGTTGATTTGACTTTTTCTATGTAAGTGAGAATTCTGTTGGTGAGTCGTGTGGGGGGAAGTCTAGTGACATGTCCATAAAATTTTAATCTTCGCCTTCTTATGTCTGCTGCCAGGTTTGATATAGTTTCTGTGGTTCTTCTTGATTGTATCCGGTATCCTTCTTCTGTTAATTTTGGACCTAAAATCTTTCTCATAATTTTGCGTTCTTCTTTTAGTATTTTTTCTAAATCACATTTTGTGTGGAGTGTGAGCGTTTCACTAGCATATAGTGCTGCTGGCTTAATTACTGCGCAGTAGTGTCTGATTTTTGTGTTCGAGGAGATGCATTTTTTATTGTATATTTCATGTGTCATACCATATGCTCTCTTCATTTTCTGTTGTCTGATCTTCTGTGCAACTTTCTCTCCTCCGGTTGGCTCCAAAATTTCACCTAGGTATTTAAAATGTTTTACTCTATTTATTTTTCCATATTTTGTGTTCAAACTGTGTATATGGAATTTCGTACAGAAAAATTCTGTCTTTTGAAACGAAATTTGTAAACCTACTTTATCCGCGCATTCCTTAAGGATCTCTATTTGTTTGGTGGCGATTTCTTCATCATCTGCAAGTATGGCCAAGTCGTCCGCGAATGCTAAACAAGATATCTCCACGTTGTCTTTGGTTCTACCAAGATGGATTGGTTTCCAGTAGGATTGATTTTTTAATTCTTTTTCCCATTCCTTAATGACTTTATCCAAGACTATATTAAACAGAAGTGGAGATAGCCCGTCACCTTGACGTACTCCAGTTTTTATGAGAAAAGGTTCAGAGATTTCTCCCCTGAATTTAACTTTAGATACAGTGTCTGTCAGTGATTCTTTGATAAGCCTTAGTGTTTTGGAGTCAAGTCCAAGTTCCTCTAAAATGTTAAACAAAGATTGCCGGTCAATTGAGTCATAGACTTTCTTAAAATCTACAAATGTACAAATTATGGGGGCATTTCTAATTGCTTTGTGTTTTAATATTGTCTTTAAATTAAATATTTGTTCTATGCATGAGCGACCGGGGCGGAAGCCAGCTTGATAATCACCAATTTGGCGTTCCAGCTGCTCTTGTGTTCTTTTCAGCAGGCATGTTGAGAGAATTTTGTAGGTGACTTGTAAAAGTGAGATTCCCCTGTAGTTATTGACATTTGTTCTGTCTCCTTTTTTATGTAACGGGTGAATAAGGGCACATTTCCAATCATCTGGTAATTTTTCTGTTTCCCATATTTTTGTTATTATTTTTGTGAGCTCTTGCAACGTCTTTGGTCCTAGGTTTTTTAATAGCTCTGCAACAATGCCATCTTCGCCAGATGTTCTATTATTTTTTAAGTTTTTAATGTGACATTTGATTTCTTCCTGTGTTGGTGGTAATGAATCCGGTTGAGCGTTGGCACAGATTTCTTTGGGAAACCTTAAACTAGGTTCTGGGCAATTTAGTAGGTTAGAAAAATATTGAGCCAATACTTGACAGTTTTCCTGGTTTGTTAGGGCTAATTTACCATCTGGTTTTCTGAAACATAAATTTTGAGGGATATATCCTCGTATTTTATCTGCGAAAGTTCTGTAGAAGTCTCTTGTATTATAGTTTTGGAAATTGTCTTCTATGGCATCCAGTTGTGCCTTTGTGTACTTCCTTTTTGCTTGCCTAATAGATTTTGAAACCTGTTTTCTAACCTCGTTAAATAAATGTAGACTTTCTTGTGATTTTTTACTGCTATATTCTTGAAATGCCTTTTTTTCTCCTTTCCAATGCATTTTCACCAAGGGTGTTTGAATATCTTTTTCAAGGGAATAGTTTCCTTAGCTATTCGCGTGATTTTAGAATGAAATTCTTCCCACGTGTTTGCCTTTTCCTTCTCCCATTCTTCTTTTACTTTAGATTCTTTAATCTTCTTGGTGTCATATTTCTGTATTTCTGTTTTCTTCTGATGACTTCTTCGTGCTGTAAACTTGATTTTAATTCTAGTTAGGTAATGGTCTGAATCAATGTTTGCTCCTCTGCATACTTGGACGTCGTAAATTTCTTTTTGTACTGGGTATGAAATCGCCACGTGATCTATTTGAAACTCGCCAATTTGTTGTATAGGAGATCTCCATGTCTTTTGTTTTCTTGGACATTTTCTTAGAGATGTTGACATTATCTTCAGGTTATTCTGCTTACATAGTTCGACGAGTCTTGTACCATTTTTATTGGTAAATTTATGTGCAGGATATTTGCCTACGGTTTTTTGGTGGATTTTCTCTCTACCAATTTGGGCATTAAAATCGCCGAGTAGAACTTTTGTATCATCTTTTGGAATCTTGGCCATTATATTCTCCAAATTTTCCCAGAACTTTTCTGTTTCTATGGGGTTTTTCTTGTTGTCTCCGTTTGTGGGAGCATGAACATTAACCATTGTGTATGTTTTGTTGGCAAATTCTAAGCGCATCGTCATTATCCTATTATTTACGGGAGTAACTTCCTTGATGGAGCTGAGCACGCTCTTGTGTATGATAATCGCCATCCCGAGATGGGGGGCTCCTCTTCCGATTCGTTTATCCGTCTTGCTCTTAAAGATGCGATAGTTGCCATAATCTGATGTTTCTTCATCTGTAAAACGTGTCTCCTGTAAAGCTAGTATTACTATCTTTTGCTTTTCAAGTTCTGTTGTAAGGTTTAGAAGTTTTCCTGGTTGGATTAATGTATTTATGTTAAAGGTTCCAATGTATGTAGGTGTTTTAAGTGGAAGTTTGCCAGAGAGCTCCGACTTTCTCTGATGTAATCGTGTAAGTCCAGGTTCCCCAGAATCCGAATTCCTGGTTGCCATCTGTTGATGGGTGGATTGGTTACCACCTGGGGTAATGTTGTTATTACTTGCACGAGTCATACTTGCTTGTAATCAAGTTGGTCCAGTGTTTCCACTGGGTGTTTAGAACCAGGGATTGTTAGTTCCTGGCGCATTATGACCAGCCGCACATTGTGTGAACAGACGCTGACCAGGATGCCGATGGTTCCCACTTCAGACGCGTCCTGGATTTGGGTGTTGACAGTGCTAATTGTAATGGCGGCACTTACTCGCCATGACACAGCAACGTCTTCGGGTTCTGTGGTTTTTGAATGAGTGTGACCCTTGCCAAAAGTCACCCTCCCACACCCTCGTGATGCTGCCGCCTCGGTCCGGGACTGCTTATTTGGGTTTCCCCTTATTCGCAGCTGTCCACCATATCTGATGGATCGTTCGCTATCCGCCACCTGCGACCCGCCCTGTACCTGAGGCTCGGCTAGGGTATATATATATATATATATATATATATATATATATATATATATATATATAGGGTGGTCCAACGGGCCGAATAAGCATCAAACGGAATAACTACAAAGAACGAAACTCGTCTAGCTTGAAGGGAGAAACCAGATGGCGCTACGGTTGGCCCGCTAGATGGCGCTGCCATAGGTCAAACATATCAACAGCGTTTTTTTTTTTTTTTTTAAATAGGAACCCCCATTTTTATTACATATTCGTGTAGTACTTAAAGAAATAGAAATGTTTTAGTTGGACCACTTTTCTCGCTTTCTGATAAATTGCACTGTAATAGTCACAAACGTATAAGTACGTGGTATCACGTAACATCCCGCCAGTGCAGACGGTATTTGCTTCGTAATACATTACCCGTGTTAAAATGGACCGTTTACCAATTGCGGAAAAGGTCGATATCGTGTTGATGTATGGCTACTGTGATCAAAATGCCCAACGGGCGTGTGCTATGTATGCTGCTCGGTATCCTGGACGACATCATCCAAGTGTCCGGACCGTTCGCCGGATAGGTACGTTATTTAAGGAAACAGAAAGTGTTCAGCCACATGTGAAACGTCAACCACGACCTGCAACAAATGATGATGCCCAAGTAGGTGTTTTAGCTGCTGTCGCGGCTAATCCGCACATCAGTAGCAGACAAATTGCGCGAGAATTGGGAATCTCAAAAACGTCGGTGTTGAGAATGCTACATCAACATCGATTGCACCCGTACCATATTTCTATGCGCCAGGAATTGTATGGCGACGACTCTGAACGTCGTGTACAGTTCTGCCACTGCGCACAAGAGAAATTAGGGGACGATGACAGATTTTTTGCACGCGTTCTATTTAGCGACGAAGCGTCATTCACCAACAGCGGTAACGTAAACCAGCATAATATGCACTATTGAGCAACGGAAAATCCACGATGGCTGCGACAAGTGGAACATCAGTGACCTTGGCGGGTTAATGTGCTGTATTATGGGAGGAAGGATAATTGACCCCCATTTTATCGATGGCAGTCTAAATGGTGCAATGTATGCTGATTTCCGAAGTAATGTTCTACCGATGTTACTACAAGATGTTTCACTGCATAACAGACTGGCGATGTATTTCCGGCATGATGGATGTCCGGCACATAGCGCGCGTGCGGTTGAAGCGCTATTGAATAGCATATTTCATGACAGGTGGATTGGTCGTCGAAGCACCTTACCATGGTCCGTACGTTCACCGGATCTCACGTCCCCGGATTTCTTTCTGTGGGGAAAGTTGCAGGATATTTGCTATCGTGATCCACCGACAACGCCTGACAACATGCGTCAGCGCATTGTCAATGCATGTGCGAACATTACGGAACTCGAACTACTCGCTGTTGAGAGAAATGTCATTACACGTATTGCCAAATATATTGAGGTTGGCGGACATCATTTTGAGCATTTATTGCATTAATGTGGTATTTACAGGTAATCACGCTGTAACAGCATGCGCTCTCAGAAATTATAAGTTCATAAAGGTGCAACATTTATCACATTGAACAACCGAAATAATATGTTCAAACGTACCTACGTTCTGTATTTTTATTTAAAAAACCTACGTGTTACCAACTGTTCGTCTAAAGTTGTTAGCCATATGTTTGTGACTATTACAGCGCCATCTATCACAAAGCAAAAAAAGTGGTTCAACTAAAACATTCATATATCTTTACCTACTACACGAATATGTAATAAAAAATGGGGGTTCCGCATTAAAAAAAAATAAAACGCAGTTGATATCCGTTTGACCTATGGTAGCGCCATCTAGCGGGCCAACCATAGCGCCATCTGATTTCCCCCTTCAAGCTAGACAAGTTTCGTTCTTTCCAGTTTTTTCGTTTGATGCTTATTTCGTGAGATATTTCTTCCGGTCACTATCAATGGACCACCCCGTATATACACAAAGACGATGATGCCCCAAATAGTTACTTGTCAAGTATGAAGTAGCGGAACCGCAGTTAGTATGGACCAACAGGTAGTATGGGGCACTTTGTGTTTCTCGTGTTCGCCGCAAAACATTGGGCACTGACATCACTCCGCCATTTGCTACCACTTCAGTGAAGTAGCTGCTGAATTCGAGTATTTTTTTTTTAGTTTGTCGACGTTTGTGAACGGTGTAATTTTCAGTATCGGTTTATACTGCTAAACATAAGAATTAGTATTTCATTTTAGTATTAATATTTAAGGAGTCTAATGTAGCTCGTGTCGTTATAACGAAATTCTGAACACCCAGGCCGGTTTCTGTTTCTGTCATGTATTAATGTGCAGTATCAATTGGCTAGTATGATGCATGCCAAAGTTAGGGTTATGTGTCACATAAGTAATTTTTTTGTTTTTAGAGCGCGATGCCAAGTCTGAAGACGAAGCGTGCTAGTGAGGGTCGAGGGCAGTGGTCCTGGAACGCAATGAAACCAGCGATGAGTGTTTTGATAGGCGAATTGACCGAAAGTACTATTGCCTGTCGTTTTAACGTTCCTCGAACTACACTGCAAAGGAGATTACTGTAGGATATCAGCAGACATCTGTGACATTTCAGATGGGCTTTTCAAACCGAAATTTGAAGAAAAATGGGAAGAAATATTGTATCATACTTGCGAGATTTAGATTCTAGGTCAGTGCCGCCAGCTAACATTGGGTTTCAAAAGTTTGCTTACGATTTGGTAGAAAAATTAGAACTGCTTCATCAATTTAACAGAGAAAAGAAATTGGCAGGTTAGGTTTTATATCAAAACTTTGTGAAGAAGCATCAATATCTGTCTTCTAGAAAATCTCAGTCTACAGGCGGTGTCAAGTTCAATCGAAGCACAAGTTGAAAGGTTTTTTTTTAACAAACTGTGTTTACCTTTGATATATACGCGAATCAGATAATTTCCTTGTGAACCACAAGAACACGTTTTATATTTAAAAACTTGTATTTTTTGTATGACTTATACTTCCCGACACTTTTCTTAAGACCTCGAATTATAAGTCTCAGAAAATTTTTTCTCGTGTCGTTTTGATTAGAAATGCCTTTTATCAGCATTTACACAAAAACCAATCTTCAAATAAAGGTTTTATGTAGTTATACTTTATTTCAATACAAGAAGAAAAATTTTATGCTAAATGTATTCGCAGTTGCGAATATGGACAACCACCAACTGTATAATGTAATGGAAACTATGAAAATTTGAGAGGGACCAGTACTCGAACTCGGATTTCTCCCTTATCACAATCGGTTGCCTTACCTTTTGGCTATCCAAGCACGACTCACGATCAGCCCCAAAATTCCGTACACCGTTTGTCTTGTGTCTACAGCCTGTACTCGTACACCCATTATGCAGGGTGTAAATTTTAAGTTGACAAACCAGAATAACTCGAAAAATAAGCTTCACACGAAAAAATGTGTAGAATCCAAAGTTGATTATTTTCGAGGGGGACATCTGCTGGTGCTAAAATTAGCCCGCCACCCCAGCTCCCTAGGGGTGGGGCTGGAGGCAACTTTAAAATTTCAAATGGGGACCCCCATTTTTTATTGCAGAATCAGATTATACTTAAAAAACTACGTACAAAAATTTTATATGGGGACAGAAGGAGAGTTTTAGTTTTAGCGAAACAAAATTTATGAAGTAAACAAGTATTTGTTTTGATTTTTGGTAGGTGGTACTTAATTCAAGAAAATCCATGTTCTAATTTTTGCGTGGAAAATAGTTATGGACTAATAAAAAATACTTATTTACTTCGTAAATTTTGTTTCGTTAAGACTAAAACTCTCCTACTCTCCCCATAGGGTGGGGTTTGAGAGAGAGGAATTAGAGTTTTACAAATGTTGACCCAAATACTCTGTGAGTTAATGAGTTCACTCGTTGGTAAGTAGGACGTTTGGTTAGTTAGTTAGCTACTCAGATTATTTGTTTGATGATTAAAAGTTGTGTGACCTCATGACCACGAAATAAACAAAACTTATCCGAATCTGCGGAAAAAATTAATATTTAGGTCAAAATTTGTAAAATTCTAATTCCTCTTTCTCACATCCCACCCTATGGGGAGAGTTTTAGTTTTAGCGAATCAAAATTTACGAAGTAAATAAGTATTTTTTATTTTCCACACAAAAATGAGAACATGGATTTTCTTGAATTACAGCGCCAACTGACAAGAACCAAAACAAATGTTTAAGACAGAATGTACGTAGTTTTTTATGTATAATCCGATTCTGGAATAAAAAAACGGGTGTTCCCAGTTGAAATTTTAAAGTTGCCTCCAGCCCCACCCCTAGGGGGCTGGGGTGGCGGGCTAATTTTAGCACCAGCAGATGTCCCCCTCGAAAACAGTCAACTTTGGATTCTACACATTTTTTCGTGTGTAGCTCATTTTTTACTCAAAAAACTTAAAATTTACACCCCTTACCGTATATGTTCCTGTACAGGGGAGACATTTTACTTGTAACTCGTTTGCCAGGTATCATCGGATAAATACGATATTGCCGAGCCTGTGTTATTCCAAATTACGGTGCAAAGTTCTTTCGGACATACATGTCTTCCCTGTACGGGAATATACATAATGGATGTACCAGCACAAGTTGTAGATACATGATTGACGACATTTGGATGTTTGCGTGTGATCGTGAGTCGTTCTTGGATAACTAAAAGGTGAGGCAACCGCTTACGATAAATGGGAAATGCGATTACGAGTCCCGGTCCGGCACAAATTTTCGTTGTCGTCATTATTATTATACAGGTGATGGTTGTCCATGTTCACAACTGCGAGTACGTTTCATGTATTTCGTAAGTGCTGTAGTCACAGCAGCGCCTCTTCTTTCGTACATGCACACATGTCTGAAAGAACTTTGCATCGTAATTCGGAATAACACAGCCACTGCATTATCGTACAAATGTTCTACTCCTATTTTGTTTTAAATTACCTATACTAGCCATCGACCCCGTAAGTTATTCAAATATAGAATGCTTGACGTTTAAATATACGTGAAAGCATACTTCCTGTCGAAAGGTACGACTGTGATTCAGAAGGAACGTTGACGGTCCCATAAAATTGCTAAAAGCCGTACCACAGGTTTGGTAGTTGCCAAGAGTTACCCGTATGCATCAGCAAAAGACCAACGACTGGCAGCCTGTCGCTGTATTGCAAGACGGGGGAGAAGCTAGTCACACTCCCTACTCACTCGAAAGTGACGTCACAATGGAAAGTACCCGTCCAGATCATTTGTCCACTTCTGTCTAATTTTACCGTTGCATCGAAATTTACGGAAGTGACGTCTGTCAATAGGCTCTCGGAAATCGCGACATATTCGGAAAAAAACGGCGAAATACTTGTGACAAGTAAGAAGACAAATGTCATTGCAGCTCGTTTCTCTCACAGAAATTTAATCCTTCGGTTTTTGATCAGACTGAAGTCATGAAACCTAATAAACTCGCATGTGAGATAGTACACATTTTTATTACACTAATAAGAAACTCTCAGAATATTTTACAAAATATTTTCACGTAGCAAGATGAAAACGTACATCTTTCGGTTCTGTAGCACCATGTCTGTAGCCAATGCATCACTGTGTACAGAAAAAGCTTTCAATAACATTGCATTTCAGCTTAGAATCTCTTGAAGTCATTTACCGCCGATGTGGCGTTAGCTGAAGCTTATTTTTAACAAATTGTACAAAGACTGTCGTGTTCGTGATAAATCTTCAATGCCCCATTGTCTTGATACGGATTACTGTCGTAACACACAAACTGCACTACTGGCCATTAAAATTGCTACACCAAGAAAAAATGCAAATGATACACGGGTATTCATTGGACAAATATATTAAACTAGAACTGACATGTGATTACATTTTCACGCAATTTGGGTGCATAGATACTGAGAAATCAGTACCCAGAACAACCACATCTTGCCGTAATAACGGCCGTGGTACGCCTGGGCATTGAGTCAAACAGAGCTTGGCTGGCGTGTACAGGTACAGCTGCCCATGCAGCTTGAACACGATACCACGGTTCATCAAGAGTAGTGACTGGCGTATTGTGGCGAGCCAGTTGCTCGGCTACCATTGACGAGACGTTTTCAATTGGTGAGAGATCTGGAGAATGTGCTGGCCAGGGTAGCAGTCGAACATTTTCTGTATCCAGAAAAGCCTGTACAGGACCTGCAACATGCGGTCGTGCATTATCCTGCTGAAATGTAGGGTTTCGCAGGGATCGAATGAAAGGTAGAGCCACGGGTCGTAACACATCTGAAATGTAACGTCCACTGTTCAAAGTGCCGTCAATGCGAACAAAAGGTGACCGAGACGTGTAACCAATGGCACCACATACCATCACGCCGGGTGATACGCCAGTATGGCGATGACGAATACACGCTTCCAGTGTGCGTTCACCGCGATGTCGCCAAACACGGATGCGACCATCATGATGCTGTAAACAGAACTCGGATTCATCCGAAAAAATGACGTTTTGCCATTCGTGCACCCAGGCTCGTCGTAGAGTACACCGTCGCAGGCGCTCCTGTCTGTGATGCAGCGTCAAGGGTAACCGCAGCCATGGTCTCCGAGCTGATAGTCCATGCTGCTGCAAACGTCGTCGATCTGTTCGTGCAGATGGTTGTTGTCTTGCAAACTTCCCCCATCTGTTGACTCAGGGATCGAGACGTGGCTTCACGATCCGTTACAGCCATGCGCATAAGATGCCTGTCATCTCGGCTGCTAGTGATACGAGGCCGTTGGGATCCACCACGGCGTTCCATATTACCCTCCTGAACCCACCGATTCCATATTCTGCTAACAGTCATTGGATCTCGTCCAACTCGAGCAGCAATGCCGCGATACGATAAACCGCAATCGCGATAGGCTACAATCCGACCTTTATCAAAGTCGGAAACGTGATGGTACACATTTCTCCTCCTTACACGAGGCATCACAACAACGTTTCACCAGGCAACGCCGGTCAACTGCTGTTTGTGTACGAAAAATCGGTTGGAAACTTTCCTCATGTCAGCACGTTGTAGGTGTCACCACCGGCGCCAACCTTGTGTGAATGCTCTGAAAAGCTAATCATTTGCCGATTTCAGCATCTCCTTCCTGTTGTTTAAATTGCGCGTCTGTAGCACGTCATCTTCGTGGTGTAGGAATTTTAATGGCCAGTAGTGTATAATACAGAAATAACGAAATACGGGGAAATCTTTTGTGGCGTCTTCAAAGTTTTTCATTTGTCAGTGCAAATGTGGCCTTCCCAATGTCAATTTACACAGCGTTGGAGCAGCGATCTTCGATATGGGGATTATGAGCAGCGAAGTTGTTATGTCTATGGAAATACATCATGGGATGAAATTATAATACAGTGATTCGTACAGAAAGTGTACGAGTGGTGCAGAACGTTTAAAAGGGGCACATCTTCTGTATGAGGCGTCCACGCTCTGGCGAGGCACACCGCATAGCGACAATCGGAAACAATGCCGCAGTGGACAAGCTTGTGTAGGAAAACAGACGTATTACCGTAAATGAAATATCCATCATTTTGGATATTAGTGTTGGTTCAGCACAATGTTCTCTGCAATGTTGTGCTTTTCAATCCACTGTTTCTAAGCAGCGTGCAACGTCGGTTGGCTGCTGAATTGGGACATCTTTCCATCGATGCCTGTGACTCCATCGATGCCTGTGACTCTTTTACGTCGTTTCCAGGCCGAAACAAACGGATTTCTGGACAGAACTGTTCCTGGGTGCACTATCACTAACCTAAACGGAACTGTCGAACAAGAAATGGCACCATAGCTATTCGTCAAGACAAAGGAAGAAAAAGGAAAGAAACACACTCAACCATCGGTAGGAAAAGACATGCTTACTCTCTTTTGGGATATAAACGTAATACTTTTGCAGCCTTACATGGAAAGGGGATTAACAGTGACCAGTAATTCATGCTCAGATCTTGTACGAAGTCATCTTCACCAATGAAACTGGGAGTAAACGACTAGTACATTGACTGCAAGTGTTTTGTGCAACATGATAATGCTCATCTCGGCATTTCCATTTGAACTTTAGGGACTTTTCTCCTTGTGTCATCAGTCTTCTGACTGGCTGATGCGATCCTCCACGAGTTTCCACCCTATGCCAACCTCTTATTTTCAGAGCAAGACTTCCAGCCTACGTACTCTATTAGTTGTTGGATTTATGCCAGTCTCTGTTTTTCTCTACAGTTTTTACCCTCTGCGGCTCCCTCTAGTACTATGGAAATTATTCCCTGAAGTCTTATTGGATGTCCTATCACCCTGTCTCTTCTTCTTGTCGGTGTTTTCCATATATTCCTTTCCTCGCCGATTTTGTGGAGAATCTACTCCTTCCTTACCTTATCAGTTTACCTAATTCTTAACATTTTTCCGCAGCACTACATCTTAAATTCTTCGATTCTGTTCTATTCTGGTTTTCCAGCGGTCCATGCTTCACTACCATACAGTGCTGTGCTCAAAAGGTACCTATTCGCCAGAGCTGATCTTTTTATGTCCTCCTTGCTCCATCTGTCATGAGTTATTTGGCTGCCTAGGTAGGAGAACTCCTTAACTGCATCTACTTCGTGATCATCAAGTCTGATATTAAGTTTCTTGCTGTTCTCCTTTGTGCTACTTCTCATTACTTTCGTCTTTCTTCGGTTACTCTCAGTCCATATTCTGTACTCATTAGACTGTTCATTCCAATCAATACATCCTGTAATTCTTCTTCGCTTTCAGTGAGGATAGCAATATCGTCAGCGAATCATTCGGCTACTTGGAGACCATTTGCAGCCATTCATGAACTTCTTGTTCCCAAACAACACTGGAATTTTTATGAATGACAATGCTCCATATCACTGGGCCACAATTGTTCTCCATTGGTTTCAAGAACATTCTCGACAATTCGAGTGAATGATTTGGCCACTCAGATGCCCGGCATGAATCCCATTGAACATATATGGGACATTCGAGAGGACAGTTCGTCTACAAACTCCTGCACCGGCAACACTTGGGCCATGAACGGCTATAGAGGCTGTATAGATCAGTTTCTGGAGGGGACTTCAAATGACTTGTTGATTCCATGCTACATCGAGTTGCTGCACTACGTCGCGCAAAGGGAGGTCCGACACAATACTAGGAGGTTTCCCCTCAGTGTATGTGCCACTTTGAGCAGAGGCCTATTGCGAAGTACTCATATCGAGATGGCCATTGTATGCAGTTCCAGTTGTAGTGTTCGCTCGGAAGCTGGTTGCAATGGACATGGATCCACTGGCAGTATCAATTTCTGTCGAGTCTGAAACCTGTTGTCACGAACATGTGAGACTCGTCGTTGGTCACGGTCGGCTGGCACTTTTTTTACGGCCACTGTTCTTACGCTGCGTTACATGGCTCCAAGGGGTATACACTATTTCTTATAGAAATGTTTGGCACCCCGCGTTGTCACACCAACAATTCGGGCAACCTCAGTCAGGGCACACCCAAACACAACAGCGTATTTGTGCCGATATGTCACGTCTCCATGCCGATCCGTCTTACTGCCGTGATTACATACAATCTACTGGCGTATACGCATCTCTTCAAGTCCATAACCTAAGACAGCAGGAGAGGGTCATATAGACTATCACCACTGTGCTCTTTTAAGACTATGACTATCATACTGTCCGTTGAGACTATGATGACAACGTAAATATTAATTACAACCACTGGGGACGGATGCACGGAGCACAAGATCCCAAACAGAGTAATTCGGAATATACTGGGTCCAAACACTAAACTAACGTTCTGTAACCAACGTAAGCGGGCTTGGGCAACTAGGCCGCATGTGAACGAGTATGGCTAAGCTTGGGTGTGCGTTGCTGCTGACGTGAGGACTACAGTCTTGGTGATCCAAACCCATCAGACATTCTTGGGACACTCAGCGGAACGGATATTTGCTGGTGTCAACTGTCAGTTTAATTAGTAAGTTAGTTTCATGTTCCATGGATCATTTGGACGATAAATTTTAATGATATCAAATGACTGATTTTAGATTCACATCACAAATAAATTTGTAAATGTGGCCCCATGCTGAACATTTATAAGGAATTTTTTTAAATATACAGTTGTGAATCCGTTATTCTACCCTGCGCCATTTATAATGTACAATAAAGAAGATTATCTACGGAATAGAAGAAGTTGTCAAGCAGGAACTTTTTCAGTTTGTTTTCAAATTTTGCTTTATTGTGTGTCACAGGATGAGTGATCAAAATTTAGTTACACAATTGTGCACATGTTTTTGTGCTAAAGGTAATCTTAATGTGGCGTAATGAATGTCAGATTTTCTTATTGTATTGTAATTATATACATCATTGTTCCTTTGGAACTGCAGCGGATTATTCACAACATACTTCATGAGGGAATAAATATACTGTTAAGCAGTAATCGAATTCCACTTTCTTAAACAGATCTCTACAAGATGATCGTGGGTGAGCACTACATATTATTTTTATAGCACATTCTTGAACAATGAAGACTTTTTTCCTTGAAGGCGAGTTACCCTGGAACATTATTGAATGTAAATACGGAAAAAGATGCCTGCTTACTTATTCGTCCTCGTCAAGATTAGCAATGATTCTAATTGCAAATGTGGCTGGACTAAGTTGTTTTAGGAGTTCGAAAATGTGCTTTTTCGCTTTTGAATTCTTATCAATATGGACATCTAAGAATTTTGAAGTTTCTGCCCTATTTATTATTTCCTTCCCATTCGTCACATTTATCACCTTTGTAGTATCCGTAGATGTGCAGGACTGAATATATTGTGTCTTTTTTCAAAATGAGAGTGCGACCATTTGCACAAAACCATTCAATGATACCTATGACAACATTGTTCACAATTTTTTGTGTTTCTGTGCGCATGCTTTGATTGATTACTATACCAGTGTCATCTCCAAGATGAACTAATTCTGTTTGTTGCACATTAGACGGAAGATCGTTTACATACGAGGACGTCCTGAAAAGTAGTGTCTCCGAATTTTTTATTCTGTTCTCAGTGTCGGTAGAGGTAATATACCTTTTACTCCTTCGGTTTTCCCGATTCACTGACACAAGTTGCAACACTCCGCCGCTAGGGGGCTCCGAATACAGCGCGTAACATGGCGATTTGTAATGTAACTGTCGGTGCGTGGAAAATAGCATGCTGCAGTCCCTCGGAAAACTGAAAGCATGATGAATTCGAGGACTTCATCCGTACATGGAGTATCCTCTCTTTCAGCACGACAGTGCAGACCACACACGAGCGCTGTGAAGTTGTAACAATCTCGGTTCACTGTAATCGATCATCGCCGGCCGAAGTGGCCGTGCGGTTCTAGGCGCTGCAGTCTGGAACCGCGAGACCGCTACAGTCGCAGGTTCGAATCCTGCCTCGGGCATGGATGTGTGTGATGTCCTTAGGTTAGTTAGGTTTAACTAGTTCTAAGTTCTAGGGGACTAATAACCTCAGATGTTGAGTCCCATAGTGCTCAGAGCCATAATCGATCATCCTCCATTCAGTCCACACGTAGATTCATCAGATCTACACCTTCTTCCGAAACTTAAAGAACACCTTCGAGGACTTCATTCTCATAGTGATAAAGTGGTGCAAGTTGAGGTGAGGTTGTGGCTCAGTTAACATAAACATTTTGCAGTGATCGTATAGACAACTGGTCTCTCGTTGGGACAAATGTGTTCGTCGCCAGGGTGACCGTGTTGCGAAATAAATGTGTTGATATTAAGAATAAAGATGAATACTTTCATCAGTTTTGTTTTATATATTAGGTTGGTGCGTAAGTTCGTAGTATTTTTCTATAAGTTTAATAAACTCAACAGATACACGAAACAGATACTTTAGTTATCAATAATACATTTTTCTTCGTTATTCGCAACGGTCTGCAAACGCTGGAGTAATTTTTTCTTCTGCGAATGTAGAAATAACATTATTTTGAAGCGAAGAACTCGTCGAGGCGTGTTCGAAGCGCATTTTCACGCGGAAAGGAAATTCCTTGAAAGTTGTTCGATAGAAAGCGGAAAACGTGAAAATCTGAGGGCGCAAGATCAGGTGAATAAGATGAGTGTGGAATGATTTCCCAACCCAACAGCTGAGTAACGTTTTTTGTCAGTCTAGCACAACGCAGGCGGGCGTTGTCGTGGAGTATCATCAAAATGGTTCAAATGGCTCTGAGCATTATGGAATCAACATCTGAGGTCATCAGTCCGCTAGAACTTAGAACTACTTAAACGTAACTAACCTAAGGAAATCACACACATCAATGCCCGAGGCAGGATTCAAATCTGCGACTGTAGTGGTCAAACGGTTCCAGACTGAAGCAGTAGCATCGTTTCACGCAGTCTTCCTGCACGTTGTTCTTGTACTGCGTCTGCAGTTGTTGATAGTAAATGTCACCATGATTACATCTCGAGGAATCAATTCGTAGTATACTACTCCGTTCCGTCAGAAAGAAACATTATCTTTTGTAGATGCACGCAGGTCTTTAAAAGGGGAGTTGCCGCTTTGTTTTGCCTCAGTCATTCCTTATGTTAGCATAAAGACAGTTTCTGCTCATAAGTAACGAAACTTCCCGATTGCATGTAAATGCCGCACGATGGTGGAATGATCACAGTTCACAGTATTTGCCAGTTCTCGAGTACACTTACGTGGGTCATTGTGGATTAATGATTTTAAACGATCTCTATAAGTCCAAAAGGTCTTCCTGAACGTCGTGAGTCACTAAGGGCAAAACGATCCTCCTCAGAAAGAGAAAACCATTTTCTTGATGTGATCTGTCCAATGTCGTTATTTCCACACACGGCCAAATATTTCTGGCTGCCTCCGCTGCTGTTACCTCTCTACTGAACTCAAATCGAAGAATACGTCGGAAATGTTCCGATTTCTCCACTTCGCACTCATATTCTACTGGCCACAGCTCCACTCGCTATCTCGAAATGACAAAATGAGAATATGTAAACTCAAATAGCAACAGTGAACTACAAAAAAAAGACAGTCGATAAATGAACCCATAGCAAACACAATACCAAAATGCAATACGAAACCGCACCAACTTAAGCACCAACATAATAAAAAATCTTTAACAATCTTTACAAAAAAATTCGGGGTTTGCTTTTCAGCACGCCCTGTATGTGAGGAGCAATGGTGGATCCAAGAGTGACCCTTGAGGAACCGCGTAGGTGATTTCTTCTTACACGCAAGAATCTCCCCTGAGTACTTTGGTTGAATTACTTAGTACAACTTTATGTAGACTTGTGGATAGCTATGACGTTATCCATTGGTTACCTGTACCACCAATTCCGTAAAGCCTCAATTTGCCTAGGAGAATATTGTTATTCACACAGTAAAATGCGTTATATGGGTTAAAAAAATACAAACCAGCGCTGTTTGTTATTTAATGCCTGTAAAATTTGGTGAGTGAACTTGTAAATGACATCACGACTAGAGCAACTCTTCTGAAATTCAAACTGTAATTTCCAAACTGAAATTCAAACTGAGGACATTATTGTTACTCGGGTGGGATACTGTTCTATAACACATCAACTTCTAAAATTTTTTGAAAGTGATGCCAGTGGTGAAACAGAGCGGTAGTTATTGACATCTCTCCTATCACCTTTCTCATAGAGGGGTTTAACAATTGCATATTTCAGTCTCTCTGTAGAAATGAATTGATTTCGTGATGTATTATACATTTCAAATGCATCAGGGGTTATTATACAGGAACAAACCTTTAGTACTCTGTTGGAAACACCATCAAAAGAGTGACCGGCGAAATATTCGATCTTGAGCCTTTCATTCCCGACGTGATGTGAAGGGGAGGGTCTGAGACATGGGTCACCGATTTTGATCAAGTTTTACAAGGACGTTCTATACTGAAAAATAAAGAGACAAGTATTTAGCGTTTTTGAGAAAAATCGATGTCGATGTCGAATTTGATTACGGAAAATAGTACTTTAAATGCTGTACATGGAAAGATCGTCCTAAATCATACATTTTTATTAATACAATATGGGGCCCAATCTTAGTACAAGTCATTAACGTTTTCGTATTTTCGTGCTGTAGCTTGGAGACCCATTATTCACTGCGTCTAGAAGAGAGAGGTCGGTGGTCGAACGGTGCCAGCACCCTACCTCAGCGTGTTATGTCAGAGGGCGAGCTGCACCATGTGACGACCATCCAGACGAATTGATGAAAACAATGACAAAATAAGGGGATGGTGAAGACATTATGCTACCAACTACTACTAGTGGTCCGTATTCAATCCTTGGACGTGGCTATTTTTTCAATTTTTTTCGGTATATCTGACAATATTCTGATATGGTAATTGCTTTCAACCCTTTTCTGAAGTAAAACATTAGGAAGTGTGATTAATAACCAAGCATGCACATATAATGTATTGACAGTTATTGGGCTAGATAAGACTTGCGAAGATGATGTTGCTCAACCGACCTGCACCGTGAAAGTGTACCTCTCTTTGTCAACCGTGTGACGTTTAGTTTTTGCGACAGCTTAAGAACTTCATCGCACGACTTGAAAAGCCTGCCACTTCAAAGCAGGGTAGAGAATTACAAGACAGGTCGGTAGCTATCGAAATTCATGCGTGGGTCCACAACGAGTTGTGCACGCCTCTCTTTCAAAATATGCTTTTATACGCTTCGTAAGCATCCAAACTGATATCTGACTGATCTAGTTTTAGCGACGTAAGTGAGATATGCTTTCCACGAACAGTGCACCGGAAGACGATGTCGACGCGCCGCGATTTCGTTCGTGTGTTGCACATCATGCGAGAAATTGTTAAATTTGACCCCGCAGATTGCGAGAGCGCTCACGAATAGACAATCAGTTAGGACTAAGGAATAATATACTTTAGGACTGTTTTTGTATACTGTATCACGATGAATATAGCTATCAATACATTATCGTACACTTATTTGATTATTGATCACGCATACTGATGTTTTACTTTAAAAAAGTCTAAGAAAAGTATTCCAATTATCAGAATATTATGAAACACACAGTAAAAACTCGAGTGAAAAAGATTCACGATTTAAAATCGAATACGGACCAACTCTTTGATAGTCTAATGTTTCGATCGCTCGACCTCCGACCCCTCTCTGCTAGACACACTGTATGACGGATAGCCGAGCTATAGCATGAGAGTATAAATACGTCAGTAACTCTAAGACTATTAACGTTGGATCCCATATTATATTAATAAAAAAGGTTTGTTTTTAGACTATCTTTCGATGTATATAATTGAAAATATAGTTTTCCGTCATCAACTTTGACCTCGATTTTTGCAAAAACTAGGAAGTGCCAAGCAAAAAGTCGCAACATGTGTCTCTTTCTTTTCAGTATAGAACCTCCTTGCAAAAGTTGATCAAATTTGGTGACCCACATGTCAGATCCTCCCCTTGTTAGTGGAACCAGTATGGCAACAGTGGACGACACATCTGTTGCGCAGCGGTCTGCCGCCGTTGCTGCCGGTCATCAACAGGAGCGTGCGAGCGCGCCGGCGCGGCCAACTCTGGCTGTGACCCGCCGAACCTCGCTGGGGGACGCGGCTCCATTCGGCTCGGATCGGTCAACCTCGACTCGTCTCGCATCGTCGTCGACGCCGCGTGGACCACTCGCTTCCTTTGTGAATTCTAACCTTGTAAACTCACCTTGTCACTAATAAAGTGTGTCTACCTCACCGAATAACGAGGGGCTTTCTTCTAGATTTCGCAAATACACTGCTTGTAAAAAGAAAGTGAACCACTCAGCAGATACGGTCGGATGTCAGTGCAACTTCGTACACATACACGCCATCAGCGAGAACGTAAATGATACGTTACAATTCTCTGTGACATGTAGAATGGTCATCAGAGCGCGTTAGTGCTGTTTGTGTTTAGTATTGATACTGGGCCTAGATGAGTCGTATAAGCGACGTAAACAGTGTCACTATGAAGTATAGAGATATGCTGTGTACTCGTGTGAAGCAGTATTATCTGCACCCCACAGAATTTTAAATGGGATCTCATTGTGGGTCATCCACATGTCACAGTGGTCATCGTTGGACTGCATCGGAACTTGAGGGCAGGCATATTTGTCATCAAGGTTCCACTCGACCACCCTTGATCGCCACAAGGGAGGATTGCCGCACTGTCCACCAAGTACATCTTGCATTCTTCAAATATGCGCCTGGCATCTGAGAACGTGACAAAGCTCCCAGCACCTTCTCCAATCCCATCTTGACTGGTTCTTCACTTGGTGCAACCAGTGGCTGCTCAATGTCAATCCTTCCAAGACCCAGGCGATCATTCTAGGCAAAACCACCCCTTCCTTCCGTCTCCTCGATTTCTATCTCACCATCTACGGCCGTCCTACCAACCTCATCCCCACCCTCACGTACCTTGGCGTCACCTTTGACTGTCGCGTCTCCTGGACCCCCCATCTCTGGACAACCCATCCAAGGCACATTCCCAACTTCGTCTCCTCAAGCTCCTTTCTGGCTGTACATGGGGTCTGACCCTTCCACCGTCCTCCACACCTATAAATCCCTCACCCGTCCTGTCCTCTGCCTCGTCCATACCACCTGCATCACCACCCCTCCTACATCCTAAAATTCCTTCAAATCCTCGAACGCCATGCGCTCTGCTTCGCCTATCGCATCCGCCTCCTGTCCCCCAAGCGGATCCCGTATTTAATTCCATTCCCACACATCCTCCTTTTCCTTGGACAGATATGGATCCTTTACACCTCCCAAAAACTTGATTCCCCTCATCTGCTTGTCTCTCCCATACTTTTTCACTCTCATCCACTGCCGCACCTGTACTCCCACATCCCACCCACTCTCCATCCCTCCACACTCCATACCCTTGCCCAAGGTGGCTTCCGCCAACTCCCCCTCCCTGATGATACCCTCCTCCCCTCCATCTACCCCTCCTACCAACTTTGATCCTCCCCTTCCTCCCCCTGTGTTTTTCCTTCAGGGCACCCTCTCTCCCTTCTCTCCCTCCTCTCCATCCTCTCTTCCTCCCTCCCTCCCCTCCCCCCTGGGCTTCCCCTACCTTCCCCCTCCCCGTCCCTTCTCCTCTCCCACTGGCATCAACACCTCCACCACTCCCTTCTACCCACACCTCTTCCCTTTGGAAAGTCCCCAGCTTTGTGCGTGAACAGTTCCTCTTCACATGCCGGAGATCGTCGCCAGTACTCGTGTGTGTTTTCGCGTCAGTGCTTCAGTGTTTTCTCCATTTGTGCTCATCCGTTCACATGTGTAAATTCTGTCTTCTCTGTTTGTGTACAGTGATGAACGTTTTTTATCCGGACAGTGCGACTTTGAACAGCTTCATGTATTTTAATATGTCTGTCTCCCGTTTTTATCCACCATGTTTCTTTGTTTTTCTGTCTTTCTTTCTACTGTCTCTGTTATCTGTGGCCGAAGACCGGTACAGATAGGCCGCTGCCGGTCTACCTTTATTGTAAAGGTGTCGAAATAACAATAAAGAAAAAAAAAGAGAACGTGAATTATTATTTTCAGAAAAGAAAATCCTCTGTTTTGTGTGGCGCTCTTTAGTGGTAAATGAAAAGCAAGTTTTGATAAGAGGAGATTACCTGGAGTGCCGTTAATTGAAGGAAGCAGACAAGTAAAAAACAAATGATAAATTTAAATAATCACACGGCACAGATAAATTTACCACTAAAAGGGAGAAAATTAATAATTCAAGATTTTATCTAACCGGCTTTGATACCGTGGAGTGGACCGACCACGCACATAGTTTGTTGGCCATATGCCGATCATTAATATAACACGCTATGCACAGAAGTGCTTCCCGGAAACTACGTTTACAGATCAGCTTAACAGATCCCAGGAACGCATGAGTGGCTGCTACAAATTCTAACATCAATGATGTTCGGTAGTGTCCAGCAAACGATACGCAGTTCCTCTAGCTGAAACGTAGAAACGTTGACAGGCAAGATTAATGTTGTTGAAATGAAACATTGGCAAACAATAACAACTATTCATATGAAGGGCTTCTTTCAATAGTAGTACAAGTCCATTTTCGTTCATTGTGAGATACAGAGTTCTAAACGGGCGCTGAAAAATCTGCAATTGAGATACCAGAAATATCCAAGCATATCGTCTGGTCCCGGCGGAGGTTCGAGTCGCCCCTCGGGCATGGGTGTGTGTGTTTGTCCTTAGGATAATTTAGGTCAAGTAGTGTGTAAGCTTAGGGACTGATGACCTTAGCAGTTAAGTCCCATAAGAAAATGGTTCAAATGGCTCTGAGCACTATGGAACTTAATATCTGTAGTCATCAGTCTCCTAGAACTTAGAATTACTTAAACATAACTAACCTAAGGACATCACGCACATCCATGCCCGAGGCAGGATTCGAACCTGCGACCGTAGCAGTCGCGCAGTTCCGGACTGAGAGCCTAGAACCGCTCGGTCACCGTGGCCGGCTGCCCATAAGATTTCACACACATTTGAACATTTTTTTTCTGATTAGCACATGCGTTGTGCTGTGTGATAAGG
Organism: Schistocerca piceifrons; assembly: GCF_021461385.2. Lineage (NCBI taxonomy): Eukaryota > Metazoa > Arthropoda > Insecta > Orthoptera > Acrididae > Schistocerca > Schistocerca piceifrons. The sequence continues at coordinate 850,136,516 of NC_060138.1, forward strand.
GTCCCTCTAGTAGGAATGTAAATTGTCACTGTTTATTCACTAGAGCGTTAACAATTCACACAACTAAAGTTTGTCCCATTGTATTAAAATATTTCCGGATTTCATTAACCACAACAAACGTGTCTCAACACTGTCTGTTATATTTCTTTAGTACTGTTATGTGCGTGTTTTTAAGCAGGCCTTTATTAAACGTCTCCGCTAGCACAGTTTTTTCATCGCACTGTAGAGCCACATCGTGTGTAATTGGACTGTTTATGTTTCATCGATAATTGGGAAATTTGTTGTAAGGTCTTATGGGACCAAACTGCTGAGGACATCGGTCCCTAAGCTTACGCACTACTTAATCTAACTTAAACTAACTTTCACTAAAGACAACACACACACCCATGCCGCGGGAGGACTCGTACCTCCGACGGCGTGAGCCGCGTGGACCGTGACAAGGTGCCTTAGACCGCTCGGCTACCCCACGCGGCTCGTCGATAATACATCGTCTTTAGCGAAATTAGTCACAGTTTGTGCCTTAAAAGTAGCATGTCACTGTGCTGCACTTCACTATATTGCTTTGTGTGTGTGTGTGTGTGTGTGTGTGTGTGTGTAAAAGTGTATTTGTAAACAATCTCTTTTAAAGCTTACATCTTATTCCATGACACCTGAATACCAGAAACCCATATACAAAATACCTAAATGTTTACAAAATATATGCATATTAAACTAGGTTACATTGAAACCATTCCTGCATACAAATATCATGCTGCTATAGAATTTACTCCAGCAGCCTGCTTTATCATCACTACCGAGCGGCTCATATGTGCAAGATCACTGTCAACGCACATATGAGGCCATGACCGTTGCATGTTGCACGTTACAAGTGAAATTCCTATCCACGGAAAAAGAAAAACGACTCTGGAGGACAAAGCATGGAAGATTCCCAAAACATGAGAAGCTAAGCCTGAAATTCGCGCTCGTGAAATTAATCGTATGTGTCAAGCTTGTCTCGCCAATATAATCTATTCACCTCATGATCTTACAAAATTATGCTTACAGCAAGGCACATAAATGGCTGTTAATACTACTTTACCACAGTGTTATCTGTGTCATGAATCGAGTTCACAGAAAAATGCGAATAGATATAAACAAACAAACAAACATTAGTAAACGAAAATGCATAGAAGTTAAGTAAATGCTTACAAACTATGAGTTCAAAAACTTAAAACTATTATTTACATTGATCTGTGCAAGTTATTATTTCTGTAGCACATCTTTGGTGCCAAATATGAGAACATGCTATTCCTGGAGCAAATATGCCAATAGGAAATTTCCGAATAAAACATTCTTTAAATGACTCAAAGGTTCTTTAAATCCTAGTAAAATGAAACGTTAATAGCAGCCAGTAACATGACTGCATATGTATAGAGCTGTTTGTACAAAAGATAGAAATAGCAATATTTCGTAAAGTAACAGTTTACAGATTTATGTACAGTATTTATGCCAGATAATGACAGTTTACTTTACTGGCAACATTTCTCAGTTCATTTCAGTTCATGTTTATTTTCTGTAAGCACTGAAGGTGTTGTCTTTGCTCAGTTCATTAGTGTCTGAATGACACTTATTAATCTAAGAATAAATACAAAATATACAAACAAAGAAAAAACATAAGAAATACTTTAAAGCTAAACACAGGAAATGAATACCAAAACTAGTAATAGTCTCTGCATTAGACTATTATGTTCATTGTACGCACTACTGTTTTTCTCATTAATTAGTCTAATCTGGTTCATTGGTTTATGTACGACTTTACAGTTTCTATTTGTTCCTTTTGTAGTCCATATTCTATGTTAACAAAATATACGAATACAAAATCCATCAGATAACACAGACAACAATAATAAGGAAAATAATACAAAATGCTGCATGCCCTTGTTTATATAGATAAATATGAATTCTGTTCATCATTGCACTTTTTTCTTGAGATCATTTTATGGTATAAGTCATTGATCTTCCGATATTCTGGGTGGGAAAGCAAATAACTGCGTTCATGAGGAATGCCTACAATTTCGTTTGGGCCGTTGTACAAAGTTTTCGACCTCTTGTTCTGCCTATACGATAACCGACTTTATACTCTTGCACTTTGCCAAGCTTCTTATCATATATACACTACCTAGCCTGTGCAGCAGCATTAATAGCAATGGATAACTCATCATTACAATAGCGTATTTCGGTAGACGTTTGACCCATTCATTCCTCTCTTTAGTGTCAAACGTAATAGACGCTAGCGTAAGTTGCGTCGTTGTATGGGGAAGATTGTTTACCACTTGCTCGAATGGTAAAACAACCTACACCCATTTGGTTTGTTAATGCAGTATATATGTTCAGATGAAGCTATTGAATTCCCGGAAAATCCTTACTGTGGGATTTTATTTTGGATAGAAATTGCTTATTAGTATCTGGCGGATACCATTTTCCTTTAAAAATCTCTTGCTAGTGAAATTTTGGGCATTATCAGATAGAATAGTATCCGGCTTTCCGAACCTGGGAAAGAAATCTTCCTGGATTCATTTAATGATGGGCGCTGCTGTTGCTGACTTACTGGCTTACAGACGTAAAAATTTCGAGAAGAGGCTGTACAAGGCGACAATGTATTTGACACCTCCTATAGTGTCCCTTTTGAAATATTCAAGCCGATATATTTGAGGTATATTTGAGGACATAAACGACAAATTAATAATGAAAATGTATTAAATTATCTTTTTAGCCACATACTACTTATTACAATCTTCAGAAAGACTCACGAAGTAGTTAGGCTATAATATTTTATTTTTTATTGCAACGAAAAGCTCATATTAACATTGAATCAATCACAAAAGAGCTATTATATATAAACAAAGAACAAACAATCTGTCCCTTGTGCGCGCCGCCACAGAATAATGCTATCCTTCACTGTGCGTCTACGGATGTTCTGCTGACGACTCCCACACAGCCCCCCTCCGATAGAGCGGAACTGCGGGAATGTAGGGGTATTTATATTTCACCCGACGCCCAGCTCTTGTGTGTACTGAAGGCATTGGTTCAACTTCTTCAGCTTCTGTTGCTGGTAGTGACGTTACCGCTTCCTCTTGTGGTGATGAGGTAGTGCCATCCTGGTCCAGTGTTGTGGAAGGTGGTGCTTGGTGCCTGGCCTCTGTGTCCTCTTCAGTAGGTAACATATGTGCAGGTTTGAGCCGTTCCAATGATACCACTTGACTCTTTCTATTTAGATCTATCTGCATGGTATGTTCATCCTGTGAGAGCACTCTGTAAGGTCCAGAATATGGAGGCTGCAGCGGTGACTTGACAGCGTCCGTCCGTAGCATCACATGTGTACATGAGCATAGATCTTTGTGCACGAACGTATTTACCGCTCCATGTCTCGAGACAGGAGACGGGCGAAGTCTGGCCATATGCTCGCGCACCATTTGCAATGTAAACGGCAATTAGGTCTGTCGTGCCCCTTCTTTATCGGTGAAGAATTCTGAAGGCAGTCGTAAGGGTTCACCACAAACCAATTCTGCGGTGGATGCCCCTAAATCCGTTTTCAATGCTGTGCGTAGGCCCAACAGAACTAGTGGTAACGCTGACGACCAAGACTGTGCATGACACATTAATGCAGCTTTTAAAGTTCTATGCCAGCGTTCCACCATCCCATTGCTTGCCGGGCGGTACGCTGTGGTGCGATGATGTTGGAACCCGCAGAGATTGGCCAATTCTGAGAGCAACGTCAATTCAAACTGACGCCCCTGGTCTGTGGTGACATGTAAAGGGCAGCCGAAACGTGCGATCCAAGATGAAAGAAATACGCGTGCCACCGTTTCTGCTGAAATATCCGATAACGGAATCACCTCTGCCCATCTGGTGAAGCGGTCCACCGCAGTGAGGAGATAACGGTATCCTCCCGACGGCAAAAGCGGTCCCACGATGTCCAGGTGCACATGTGTGAAACGTTGTGTGGTAAGTGGGAAGTTTCCTACCGCTTTGTGCACGTGTCGTCCCACCTTGGTCCTCTGACAGACCAGGCACGTTTTTGCCCAATTACGGCAGTCTCTATTTATACCGGGCCACACGAATCTGTCTGTCATTAGTTTGACGCTGGTGTTTATTCCCGGATGAGCCAGTCCATGGATGCTATCAAATAATTGTCGTCGCAATCTCTCAGTAACGAACGGTCTCGGTTTTCCTTGCGATACGTCACATCAACTCGGAAGTGTTCACCCGTAAGTTGTATTTGTTGCAAGCGTAACCCGGACGTACTATCACGAGATAGTTTAGCAAGTTGCTGGTCTGTTTCCTGTGCTGCAGCCATTTCCTTGTAGTCAATAGTCTGAGAGATTGTTTCCAACCTATACAGGAAATCTGCCACGACGTTCTCAGCTCCTTTTATGTGCTGCAGGTCTGTCGTAAACTGGGCGATAAACTCGAGTTGTCTAAATTGTCGTGGTGAGCAACCATCCTTGTTCTTGCTGAAGGCGAAGGTGAAAACAGTGAATGGTTTGCCTTCTACTTGCGGTCGGAAATGTCTGATGGCTTAATATTACCAGTAGCTCCCTATCATAGGCACTCCATTTTACTTGTGATGATGTAAGCTTGCAGAAGAAGAAACCTAGGGGCTGCCAATTGTTTCCCACCTTCTGGTGTAGAGCTGCACCTATTGCCTGCTGGCTCGCATCCACAACAATTGCCAGTCGAGCTTGAGGAACCGGATGTGCCAACATTATTGCCTGACGTAGACAGGTTTTGATCTTGTCGAATGCCATCTGCATCTCTGATGTCCACTGTAAAGGTCGTTTGCCTACTGCCTCCTTGCTGACTAGTGCTGACGTCAAAGGTGCTTGAACGGCCGCCGCATTACGCAGATGTTGTCTGTAAAAGTTAACTGCTCCAAGAAACCGGCGTAGTTGGCGGTAGTCAATGGGTCGAGTCATCTCTTCGATACGGTCGAGTTTGTCTTGCAGTGGGCTGACAGCAGGTTCTGTCACTGAGTAGCCCAAGAACGGCACCTGACAGTAGGGGGACAACCTTCGCGTCAGCGCACGTTGCATTGTTGCCAAATTTATTCAAGATGGCGGCGATGACGTCATCCAAGATGGTGGCATGTAGACTTGGCAACAGTGCATGACGTCATCCAGGGAGAATAGTCCAATTGTGCTACGTCCACTAACCTAACCTCAAGAAAAAATGGCGGGAAGTTTGAATTTTGGCGGGAAAATAGTCCAATTGTGCTACATCCACTAACCTAACCTCAAGAACAAATGGCGGGAAATTTGAATTCCAACAGGATAATGCATGCAAAGACCGTACTTGTCTTTATTATTATTATTGATTATCATTCATTAACATTCATTATCATTCATTATCATTTATTAACATTCATTATCATTCATTGTCATTCATTATCATTCATTATTATAGGCCTACCTCCAGTAGAAAATTGCGCGAAATTCAAACGATATTCTCTGGAAAACTGTACTTCTATGTATTATTATCATTTATTATTAATTCAAGATGTCCGATTTTCTCGGTAAGAAAGCCATTCTCCTTACATCCATAACAAAAATCTATCACAAGTTCAAATCCCCAACACCATAATTGATAACATGTACAAGCTTTCTTCGTCACTTATCTTTTTTTTTTCACTGGTAACCTATCATAATCGCGTCAAATTATAAACTGCACTTATAGTAACGTAATTCACATCCTTTGATTTTGCAAGGGGGGGCGGGGGGGGGGGGGGGGGGGGGGAAGGGACTGAAGACTTTATTTCAAGCAGTACGGTCATCACTTGTTCTCCAACACCATCAGCACACACATCGCAGTGCAGTCACCACGATGTCCACGCTCCAACTGAATTAGTTCAAATCCTCACCACCCCCTGGCCAGCTCGCGGAGACACTGGCTACACCTGTCACGTGAGGCGGCCGGCCACTAGCGTGGGGAGTGAGCCCAGCGATCGCTCCCACGTCGTAAACATGTTTTCGCTGGACACGCTGGAACTTGTCGAGTTTGACGTCACAGCGGCCCCTTGTCCGCTCACCACGTGCATTCGTCTCCTCCACACGTTTCCTGCCAAAATTGAATCCCTCGGAGCTGAATCACACAACGGTCGGCCGTTTCCCTGCAACACTTCCTGCACCACGTTCAAACCTGCAGATACTGACCTCACACAGCCATTCGCCACGTGTCCTTGTGCGATTGAGAACGCAGTGCTACACTTTTGGCGGCAAAGTTTGCTCGACAGTGGAATCCGCCATGACTATATAACAGTACCTTTGGACCACACTAGAACACCCGCTAATTGACTCGCTCTCGACGCGCGTAATAACTGTACAATCGCTGTGCCACCGCCCCGCTTACATCACACGCCCTCCATACACGCAACGGACATAGCCTTCTGTGAATACCTGGAAAATGACTCTTAATTTCAGACATTACAGTCATGCATGTGTATTCCAACTGACTTCTCCATGCTCACACAGCGAAACTCCAGAGCGCAACTGATGTATGCACGGCCAGTTGGGCCCGCTCCCTGGCCGGCTGACGTCAAGCGGTTTACGGTGCCCGCCCAACCCTCACGGCCCGCGCGACAGGTAGGCCGCACAGCCTGAGGGCCCCCGTCCGCGAGCACTTAACACCGGACACGATCACGATGTTTCCTGTCGACCGCGTGCCGTGCGCGTTTGCTCGTCGCGAGAACGCTCGCTAATTCACTCCCATCACCCCGCTATATTAAATAATTCCATTTACAATTTCATATACATTTTCAAACATGTTCAACTCCCTAATGTCAACTACTTTTCGAGAACCAGAACGCCACCTCCGCCTCCTCCTAGGAACCAGCGCCAAGTTTGAAACCTGCCAGTAAACAAAGCTCACATGCGCTTCCGCCACCAACCTAAGAAAATTATTTCAAACCAAGCACCCAGCACTAAACCTCTCCCTACACATTTCTGGTAAACGGAATGTTTTTTCTACCGAGTTGGAAACTTCCTTGACGTCACAACGCGCGATCGACCACGTGGCTCTGTCAGACAAACAACGCTCTCACTAAGTTAACTGATCACCTGATTCTCATTATTCAGCCCACATGCTTCGATTATCTACTCCAGGATCTTGGCGAAAACACACGTCCATCGCGCGCACCTAGCTTAGTACCTCCGCGAGTGAATGTAACAAAGTCCACATGACTATTTAATTAATCTGATCAATTAATTAACCTCTCTGACGCGGAAAACTGCCACGTCCACCTAGACTTGGAATCAATTTTCGCCACTGCCACACCCACCCACCTGGGGTGTTGCGGATTTGAACTTGTGATAGATTTTTCTTATGGATGTAAGGAGAATGGCTTTCTCACCGAGAAAATCGTACATCTTGAATTAATAATAAATGATAATAATATATAGAAGTACAATTTCCAGAGAATATCGTGTTGGAATTTGAATTTCGCGCAATTTTCTAGTGGAGGTAGGCCTATAATAATGAATGATAATGAATGATAATGAATGACAATGAATGATAATGAATGTTAATAAATGATAATGAATGATAATGAATGTTAATGAATGATAATAATAATAATAAAGACAAATACGGTCTTTGCATGCATTATCCTGTTGGAATTCAAATTTCCCGCAATTTTTTCTTGAGGTTAGGTTAGTGGACGTAGCACAATTGGACTATTATCCCGCCAAAATTCAAACTTTCCGCCATTTTTGCTTGAGGTTTGGTTAGTGGACGTAGCAAAATTGGACTATTCTCTCACCAAAAGCCGCCATCTTGGATGACGTCATGCGCTGTTGCCAAGTCTACATGCCGCCATCTTGGATGACCTCATCGCCGCCATCTTGAATAAATTTGGCAACAATGCAACGTGCGCTGACGCGAAAGTTGTCCTCCTACTACTCCTGACGTCTTCGAAGTAAACAATTTGATTCATTGACCAAAATGCCTTATGCTTCAATATGTTGGTAAACAGTCCTTAGGAGTAGTTCCTGCAATTCCTCAGACAACGAAAAAAGCAAGATGTCGCCGAGGTACGTGAAGCAATATGGTAAACCTTTGAGGAATTCCTCAATGAAACGCTGCCAAGTTTGTGCCCCATTTTTTAATCCGCACGGCATACGGAGGTATTCGAATAAACCGAATGGTGTTGTGACAGCCGTCTTCGGTATATCAGCAGGTGCAACCGGTATCTGGTGATACGCTTTTTTGCAATCAATGACACTAAAAATGGTCGCGCCTGCAAGTGCGTGCATAAAATCCTTGATATGTGGTATCGGATAACGATCGGGGACGGTACGAGTATTTAGTGCCCTGTAATCTCCGCATGGTCTGCAAGTCCCATCTTTCTTTTTTACGAGGTGAAGTGGCGATGACCACGGACTGTCGGATCTACGGACGATTCCCGAGCGTAATAATTCTTCGATCTCTGGCTTCGCTGCAGCAAAACGATCCGGAGCTAATCTGCGTGGGCCTTGAGACACTGGTTGACCGGGTGTAGTCCTAATGTGACGTACCGTATTGTGCTTTATTGTCTGCCCACCAGACATGGATTCGCAGTTTGCTACTTGTCTGCAATCAGACGTGGACATAGGGCTTCGTCCTAGGGTGCCTCTAATGCACTGTGTCCCCCGTCGAATGCTCACTGAGCTAATAGTGCATAATGAAACAAGAAATCTGCACCCAATATTGCGTCTGAAACATCGGCAATTACGGAAGTCCATGGTAAACTTTCATGGAACCCGAGGTCTGCCTCTATCTGACGTTTTCCGTAAGTCGCTATCGACGTCTGGTTTGCTGCTGTTGAGTTTCGACTGAGATGGAGGGAGCTTCACATCACAGTTTCTAACAGGCAATGCACTAACGTCCGAACCTGAGTCGACTAGATAAGCACGGACGGACTTAACGTCTGTAACAAACAGCCGATGGGACAGTGAAGGTAAAGAAGAAAAGTTACTCACTTGTAGCTGCCCCTCGTCGATCTCACCTCGTAACAGTAGGCGCTGGTGCTCGAACTCGCAACCGGCGGCGCCTAACGCCGGCCGCTGTCGCCATTTGGGTGATTGCAGGGTGATGTGCAGCGCGTCGCCTCGCTTCCGAATCGTCGATGGTACCAGCAGATACGCTCTTTAGACACAATGTCATCTTCCTTGCTCTTCTTGTTTGTGCCTGTCTTGCCTCCGAGCAACGTCGATATCTGCTGCTTCAATCCGTCAACTTGTTTTCGTAGGTCATCCAGTTGTTGAGCAACGTCCGGCTGTTGGCGTCGTCGTATCGCCGCCGTTTCCTGTGAGTCTGTACTGTTGTGTCCGAACATCACCGTCGACGTATGCGCTGCGTCTAACGAGTTGTAGACCTTGTCGGCTAATGAGATCAACGACGAGGTACCTTGTGCGTCTGAGAGCGCCACAGCCGTTCTAACTGCCTCTGGCAACTGCACACGCCATACATGTTGCAGTGTCGTATCTGGCAACTCGGTGACGTTGACTAAACTTCGCTGCTGACGCCAAAATTCCGATGGTGACTTATCTCCTCTCTTTTCAACGTGCAATACTTGCTGGATACGTTGTTCCACCGTCCGGCGTAGTCGCTCAATGAGTAACTGCTTAAAACGCGTATACTTTTGCGTGGCGGGCGGCTGAAGTATTATATCTGCGCTGATTGTTGCTGTTTTATTGTCAAGCGCACTACCGGCGATCATAAATTTTGTCTTCGTTTACAATGCCATGATGCTGGAAAGTCAGATCAAGCATTGCAAGCCACAGTTCAGGTTTATCAGGTATGAACTGCGGTGGGCGTAATTTCATCTTGGTTCTGTTCTCTGTCGAAAGGTCGTTACTTGATGGCGCAGAAAAATTCAACACAGCGTTCTCTTGTTCTTCAATGTCGCGTCGTAATTCCTCAATGTGCTTTAGCAAAACGTCGCGCCGATCCGTAACACTCTGTGTGCCGCGCGGACTCGCCGGTCTCCTGGTAGACGAAATTGAACTGGGCTGCATTTGTTCGTCTACAACGAAATTCTTTATACGGGTCACCACTTCAGCCACGTACTACTTATTACAATATTCAGAAAGACTCACGAAGTAGTTAGGCTATAATATTTTAGTTTTTATTGCAACGAAAAGCTCACATTAACGCTGAATCAATCACAAAAGAACTATTATATATAACCAAAGAGTAAACAATCTGTCCCTTGTGCGCGCCGCCACAGAATAATGCTATCCTTCACTGTGCGTCTACGGATGTTCTGCTGGCGACTCCCACAGCTTCAAAGAAAGACTATATCGATTGCAATGTTATAAAAAGATATTATTTATATTAGATGAGATTGTAGTGCATAACGTTCTCGAAACTAACATTATTATCTTTGTCATTATATATAAGAGAAAAAAGATATTTAAATTCACTTCGAGTTAGATCACTTCTGCTGCTGTATGTAAGGTACGCTTGCGGTAGCTTTTGTTCTTTTTGCTCTCGTACGTAGCGAATAATTCAAGTGTGTATTCTGTGCATTGTGGAAATATATTTACAAAAAGTGAGGGCATTGTGTTACTTAAAGAACCCATCAAAACAATTCTTCCTGAATTAATAATTGCAAGAAGTAATGTAGCATTTTTTCAGTCTCTACGAAGCGAGCAGCGGTGATCTTTGACTGGCAACAATTGGCCGCCATTACGTGGCGCATTTAAATTTATTTTTCTGTGTAACATATCACCACAGCCGGAGTAGATTACGGGCAGCATGGGGTTCACGCCTGAGCCTCAGGACGTGCGCTAGCAGCGCATGTCGGGTGTTTCAAGCGTCAACTTCGCGTCTCAATATCTCGGGATGTAATGGGAATATTGCGATGCAATCAACGCCATTGTGTATGTGCTTTGTCATGCTATGGATTTCTGAAGAAAAAATATAGGAGGTCCATTTAAAAAAACATAAGTTTGTGTTAAAAAACACATATGCTTTCGTTTTAGAATGTTTCCAAGTATGTACAACTCCGGTTGTGGGTGTTGACGGTGGAAAAGTATGTCATTATGCACCGTAAAGTATTGTGACAGTTTGTGGTGCGGCCTCTCGCCAAGCGTACCCTTGACTTGGCCCCCCCCTGTCATCTGCATCCTGTAAATAGTCATGTTACTACGCATTTCTAAGTAGTACTGGCGGTGTTCAGGGTCTTTCATCAACATACACTCCTGGAAATGGAAAAAAGAACACATTGACACCGGTGTGTCAGACTCACCATACTTGCTCCGGACACTGCGAGAGGGCTGTACAAGCAATGATCACACGCACGGCACAGCGGACACACCAGGAACCGCGGTGTTGGCCGTCGAATGGCGCTAGCTGCGCAGCATTTGTGCACCGCCGCCGTCAGTGTCAGCCAGTTTGCCGTGGCATACGGAGCTCCACCGCAGTCTTTAACACTGGTAGCATGCCGCGACAGCGTGGACGTGAACCGTATGTGCAGTAGACGGCCTTTGAGCGAGGGCGTATAGTGGGCATGCGGGAGGCCGGGTGGACGTACCGCCGAATTGCTCAACACGTGGGGCGTGAGGTCTCCACAGTACATCGATGTTGTCGCCAGTGGTCCGCGGAAGGTGCACGTGCCCGTCGACCTGGGACCGGACCGCAGCGACGCACGGATGCACGCCAAGACCGTAGGATCCTACGCAGTGCCGTAGGGGACCGCACCGCCACATCCCAGCAAATTAGGGACACTGTTGCTCCTGGGGTATCGGCGAGGACCATTCGCAACCGTCTCCATGAAGCTGGGCTACGGTCCCGCACACCGTTAGGCCGTCTTCCGCTCACGCCCCAACATCGTGCAGCCCGCCTCCAGTGGTGTCGCGACAGGCGTGAATGGAGGGACGAATGGAGACGTGTCGTCTTCAGCGATGAGAGTCGCTTCTTCCTTGGTGCCAATGATGGTCGTATGCATGTTTGGCGCCGTGCAGGTGAGCGCCACAATCAGGACTGCATACGACCGAGGCACACAGGGCCAACACCCGGCATCATGGTGTGGGGAGCGATCTCCTACACTGGCCGTACACCACTGGTGATCGTCGAGGGGACACTGAATAGTGCACGGTACATCCAAACCGTCATCGAACCCATCGTTCTACCATTCCTAGACCGGCAAGGGAACTTGCTGTTCCAACAGGACAATGCACGTCCGCATGTATCCCGTGCCACCCAACGTGCTCTAGAAGGTGTAAGTCAACTACCCTGGCCAGCAAGATCTCCGGATCTGTCCCCCATTGAGCATGTTTGGGACTGGATGAAGCGTCGTCTCACGCGGTCTGCACGTCCAGCACGAACGCTGGTCCAACTGAGGCGCCAGGTGGAAATGGCATGGCAAGCCGTTCCACAGGACTACATCCAGCAGCTCCACGATCGTCTCCATGGGAGAATAGCAGCCTGCATTGCTGCGAAAGGTGGATATACACTGTACTAGTACCGACATTGTGCATGCTCTGTTGCCTGTGTCTATGTGCCTGTGATTCTGTCAGTGTGATCATGTGATGTATCTGACCCCAGGAATGTGTCAATAAAGTTTCCCCTTCCTGGGACAATGAATTCACGATGTTCTTATTTCAATTTCCAGGAGTGTAGTTTTGAAATTGGATGTTTGATGCACTAAGTCTGAATACTCAGGTAAACCTTGTGGTACACGAAGGAGCGCATCTGCTACGCCGTTCTCCGTTCCACTTATATGCACTATCTAGTAATCATATTCCTGGAGTAGCAGCGGTCACCACGCTAAGCGCTGACGCAACAGTCTTCACGTTCAGGGAAAACAAAGCACCTGGTGGTCACAATAAACTTTAATATGTTTACCATGGATGTAATAGTTAAATTTTCTAAAAGACCACACAATGCCAAATGCCTCTAATTGTAGTTCAAAATGGTTCAAATGGCTCTGAGCACTATGAGACTTAACATCTGAGGTCATCAGTCCCCTAGACTTAGAACTACTTAAACCTAAGTAACCTAAGGACATCACACACATCCATGCCCGAGGCAGGATTCGAACCTGCGACCGCAGCAGCAGCGCGGTTCCGGACTGAAGCACCTAGAACCGCTCGGTCACAACGGCCGGCTAATTGTAGTGATGTAAGATCTTTCACCTTCAGTCAGGACTCGACTTGCAAAACTGATGACTTTGTACGTTGTCTTGTCTTCTGCCTTGTCTTCCTGAAAGAAGCACACTCCTAAATTGGAGTAGGAAGAATCGATTGCTATGCAGAAATCTTAGGTCACGTCGGGATGATGCAGGATGTTGGTTGATATCAAACTCTGTTTGATATTATCGAATGCCTGCTGGCATTTGCTCGACCTACGCCAAACCACTTCCTGTTTCAGTAAATTTAAAAGATAAGGATAGTTCAGCGAATGATCGGGTATAAAATGGCGAAAAAATGATGCAAGTCCAAGGAAAGATTTTAGTTGCTTTTTCGTAGCAGATGCTGGGAAATTTCGAATTTCATCAATCGTTTCAGGAGCAGGTAATATGCCTGTGGGAGAAAAAAACGTGTCCAAGAAATTTTAATTTATCTCTAGCAGACTTCGATTTCTCTAACTTGGCTGCTACACCGAGCTCAGAGAACCTTTTGACCACTCTGTCTAGCACATCCAGGTGCTCTCCCCACGTGGGTGTTGGGACTAGCAAATCGTCCACGTACAGTGTTACTCGATCCAGCAATTGCAGGCACAGGACTGTGTCCAGAGCGGAGATTAACGCTCCGACGCTTACATTAACGCCAAAGGGCAAAACCCTAAACCGAGCGAGGAGGCACAGTGGTTAGCACACTGGACTCGCGTTGGGGAGGACGACAGTTCAATCCCGGGTCCGGCCATCCTGATTTAGGTTTTCCGTGATTATCGCTCCAGGCAAATACTGGGATGGTTCCTCTGAAAGGGCACGGCCGACTTCCATCCCTGTCCTTTCCTAATACGATGAGACCGATGACCTCGCTGTTTGGTCTCTTCCCCCAAACAACCCAACCAACCCAACCTCAAAACTCTAAATTGGTAAGACCTGCCAGCAAAGATGAAAGCAGTACACCTTCTAGATTCTTCTGCTAACTGTACTTGCCAGGACGAGCAGCACATGTCGAGTGATGGAAAGTATTGTACCCCATGAAATTTCTGCAGTTGTTCCTCTAAACTCTCGGGTCGAGTCCTCACTGGGATACTAATCTTGTTCATTGACCTCACGTCCACGACAAGGCGCACCCCGCCACCTACTTTGTCCACCGCTAAAAGAGAGCTGATGTAGGGGGAGAAAAATGGTTCGATGATGCCCGATTGAACCACCTTATTAAGCTCCTGTTTGACGGCCTCGCGCTTAGAACACGGGTTGGAGTAGGTTACATGTGCAAAGGTCTTATGGGGTCCATCCGGTATTCGTATTCTTTTATGACCTTTTGACAAAGACCTGAACGTATCTTTCCCAAAGCAAAATAAATCTTTCCTTTATTCGTCCGACAGAGACGTTCCTTCCTCAGACTTATTCTGAATGGCTACGGTAATTAGGATGGTCTTGCATCCACAGCATCCTTCTGTTAATGATTTTCACTTGAATACCATCACTCAGCATGTTATACCGACCTTTTGTTTTTATCAGGTTCAGAATTTTTAATTCTTCTTCAGTGCTAAAACGACATTGGCCGTGGGTGATGTCGATAGCAACGTCCCTATCCCGCATATAGTCAATGGCTACGAGATAGGACACTGTGAGACCTACCACGACGAGGCACCTGCATCTGTCAGCTCTGCTGTCGTATTTAATATCTACTTGTGCCTACATTGTAACTCGTTAGCTTCCGGAGGCAATAGCACCGGATACCACTCTGAAGCCGCGCGGGATTAGCCGAGCGGTCTTAGGCGCTGCAGTCATGGACTGTGCGGCTGATCCCGGTGGAGGTTCGAGTCCTCCCTCGGGCATGGGTGTGTGTGTTTGTCCTTAGGATAATTTAGGTTAAGTAGTGTGTAAGCTTAGGGACTGACAACATTAGCAGTTAAGTCCTGTAAGATTTCACACACACACCACTCTGAACGAATCTGAACCGGGAACGTCGGAACTTTACCATCCTGAGTGATCGTGTGGAAAAAATTTACTTCAATAACATTCGCTCTCGCACCAGTGTCAAAAATGAGCGTTGCAGAAATACCTCCTGCTATGGCTTGGATAGTAGCCTGTGCAAATTCACAATTCTGTTCGGAAGTTGTTCCATTATCTGTAAACAACTCCTGCCTTATGTCCTAGTCGTCATTGTACCGGAACATAGACACATGCTCTAGCACAGTTCTGCCCCCATTCCGTCTAGCGGCTGCCGTCAGGGAACACGACTCATCTTCACGTAGTTTCTCGATGGCGTCGTAGTTGAGGTTGGCATTTCTGCCACGTTAACTATGCGCACTTCTTGCCTGTCAGCTCGGTCATCATTTCGATTCTGGACGTGTGCGTTATATGCATTGCTTTGCCCCTGATAATTACGTTCCCGTTGTTGCGACGCACCACCGTTGTGATGTGAGCCGCCGTTGTGCTGGAGATTGTTGCCATGTCCGTTATGCCTATCATTCCGTATTTCTTGGTGCTAGTTACTACTTCTCACATTCACTTGTTTCAAATTGATACGTCCTGCACCGAAAGGAAATGTTCTAAGTCCCCATCCGGAAAAGTATCTAATTTTTACAATGAAATGAATACTCTTAGCTGCATACAGGCGTTGATATAAGTCAACGGGGACAGCTGAAAATGTGTACCACGACCGGGACTCGAACCCGGGATCTCCTGCTTACATGGCAGACGCTCTATCCAGCTGAGCCACCGAGGACACAGAGGATAATGCAACTGCAGGGACTTATCTCTGCACGCCTCCCGTGAGATCCACATTCGCAACTTATTGTCCGGCACTATATTCATAGTGCCCCTGCCCATCATACTCATTACTCGCGGCTTTACTGCCGATTCCCGTAAGAGTTCACACGCTGTTTGTGCATCTGCACAGAAGAAGATGGCCAAATGGCCGGTGAACCTTAGCTATATAATATATAGAACTAATTTTTCTCGGATATTGGGTGGTAACTTTGCCTTTAACAGCCGGAGCATGTCTTTCTGTGCCACTGGCTGGTCCCAATACCGAGTGACTGACGTACTTCTCGAAATACCGGCGTAATCCTCCTAGTTTCCGGTTGTACTGTTCCGGTGAAAAGACCTTTTTTCATAATCTCTCTTGTAGTCCTGACGACTAATATTTCGACTGGAATGCCATTTCAAATTGATTATAGGTATCATAATTCTCAATAGCTTCTGCTTCTCACAAGGCTCCATCGCCTTGGATGTGCGACGCTACGAACTGTATACGTTGCCGTTCGTTCGATGTTTTAGAAAGTATGTTCCTAAATGACCGGATAAATACAACCGGGAGTACTGGCTTCTTATCTGGTATGAATACTTGAAACTGCCAGTATTTTAATATGTAGGATCACAATAGCAACCAGTGTATTGTCTGCTCCCATCACTCTAGGCGATAGGTGTGTGTGTGGGGGTGCCCTCTCTGATACTCTTCATAAACTGATTATGCACTTTCCGGATGAGATTCATACCCGTCACGCATGTTTACGTCAGGCTGCGGCTCGCTACGTGATTGTTGCGGCAACACGGCGAACGTTCTGAATTTGTGTGGCGATTTATTCGCGCCACTTCGGTATTTCATCCGTCGCAACTTGCTTAAGCTGCTCCATCTCGGTGGCTATTATTTCTTAGTGTTATTTAATTCTGCGGCTTCTTCGCCGCTAGAACCGGCTATCGCGCTCTTTACTTCGGATTTAATTCGTTCACTTACCATTTTGTCTTTTTCTCTCAACCAGTTGTGGAATTCTTTATTTATACTCTCACTTTGTTCAGCTGGACCCGCCAGGTTAGCCGAGAGCGCTAATGCGCTCCTTCCTGGACTCGGGTAGGCGCGCCGGTCCCAGATCGAATTCGCCCGGCGGCTTAACGTCGGAGACCGGTGTGCCGGCCATCCTGGATGTGGTTTTTAGGCGGTTTTCCACATCCCACTAGGTGAATACCGGGCTGGTCCCCACACCCCGCCTCAGTTACACGGTTCGCAGACATCTGAACACATTCACACTCTTCCATGGATTACACTAGACACAGACGGTTGGGATACACTACTTCCGTCCTGGGGGGTACAGGGTGGCGGCAGGAAGGGCATCCGGCCATCCCTTAAATTAACCATGCCAAATACGATTAACCATGCTGACCCTGCGTCATTGCAAGAAAAGGGCACAAGCAAAAGAAAGAAAGACTCTCACTTTGCTCAGCTGTTTTAGCCGTAGCTGCTGGATGTGGTTCGAGAGATAAACTGTTTACTGCATGTGCTAATACTGCAACGAACTCTTCCGTCTTTCTTTGTGTCCATTGCACTGATTCTATCGTCTCTTCAGTAGTTTTATGTGCAGCACGGGCATCACCCATTAATTTACTTAATGTTTCGGCCAGGTCTTTAGTGGTCTTTTGCTTTGCTGAGACTTCTTTTGTAATACTTTTGAAGCCAGCATTCGATTTCGCTGCTAACGCTTCATAGCGCTCTTTTTCTTTCGCCGCTTGCATTTCATGGTGTTCCCTGTTTTGTTCTACGATTTGCTTAATGAGCGATTTATCGCGTTCCTTTCTCTAGCATCCTGTGCTTTCTCGCATTGTCTTTCTTTTACAGCTTACGCTTCATCGCGTTCGTTCATCAAGTACGTGATTCTGTCTAATAAAGCTGCGAAAGTTTCTGCAGTGAGTGCAGGGATTTTTTGGGCACCCCCTGCTCGGTTATACCAACTTCTGTATTACCTAGCTCAGTTTCAATTGCTACCGAGTCAGCTGCAACATTGCTAGCATCGACAACATCTTCGTTAGTAGTTTCTTGTAGAGGGTCCACATCTGCAAATTTACCAATTTTGATCCCATCACAAACAGCTATGCCTAGAGATGGAACCCTCCTTCGATCTAACCAGAATAACTAAACGAAACTTTATAGACATATCAATGAAAATACCTAACTGGCAGAATAATAAAATAACTGTAACATAATACATGAAAATTTGGTTGCAGCTGGTGCACGGCTTAGCTATAGATCAACAACAGTAGCTACACAATTCTACGGCGAAAGGACAATAAAATGCGATGGCTACATGCAAGCGATCATACCTTTTATGCAGAAGTGCAGCGTGGAGTGGAGGTGAAGCTCATCATCTACGACAAGAATCTATTATCCGCTCCAACATCTATTTCCTCAGTTCTCCACTGGTGCAGTTAGTTCATGAAAAATGAAAGAAATCAAAGGTTAGTACGTTCATGAATTTTAGTTCTGGCCCCACGTTGGGCACCTTTTGAACTATTTTCAAAAAAGAATGTTTCTCTATTTCGTGTGGTGCTCTTTAGTGGAAACTGAAAAATAAATTTTGATAAGAGGATATTAACTGGAGTGCCGCTGGTTAAAAGAAGAACCCAATTAAATAAATGATAAGTTTAAGTTACCACACCGCAGAGGTAAATTTACCATTAAGAGAGACAAATTTAATAATTCAACATTTTGTCTGACTTGTTTAGGTACCGTCGAGTGGACTGACCGCGCACATCGTTTGTTGGCCATACGCCGATCATTAATATGACGCGTTATGCACAGAAGAGCTGCCCAGAAACTACGTTCACAAATCGGCTTACCGGATTCCAGGGACGCACGAGTGGCTGCTACAAAATCGAACATCAATGATGTTCGGTAGTGGCCAGCAAACGATATGCAGTTCCTCTAGCTGAAACGTAGAAAAGTTGACAGGCAAGATTAATGTTGTTGAAATGAAACATTGGTAAACAATAACAACTATTCATATGAAGGGCTTATTTCAATAGTAGTACAAGTCCATTTTCGTTCATTGTGAGATACAGAGTCCTAAAGTTAAACGAGCGCTGAAAAATGTGCAATTGAGATACCAGAAATATCCAAGCATATCGTCTGGTCCCGGCGGAGGTTCGAGTCGCCCCTCGGGTATGGGTGTGTATGTTTGTCCTTAGGACAATTTAGGTTAAGTAGTGTGTAAGCCTAGGGACTGATGACCTTAGCAGTTAGGTCCCATAAGATCTTACACACATCTGAACATCATCCAAGCATATGGCTTCTTGCTAGAGATAATCCTTTCTTTCTGCTTGTTTGGATCATTAATTGCAGAAGCATTACAGGCAGAAAAGTGGAGGTAATGGACTTGTACCACTACTGAAATAAGCCCTTCATATATTGACTATACTTCTAAATAGATAAATACTTTACACACCTGGAAAATACCTTTTAAGTACAGCTGCCTGTTACAAAATCATTCGAGAGAGCGATCTTTAAGACATTAAGAGAGAGAGAGATATCGAGAAGGAGCGAGCCAGACGCCGCACGTTTTTATGTTCAAGTAGAGAACTGAAGGCAACTTTACTGTCATTTTTCCTCAGTCTCTTCTTGTTCTGGAAGGCTCTCCAGTGAAAAAATACTCGAGAGACCTCGCTGTGCTCCATTCCGGCGCTGCTGATCGCATAACATTTGGTTGTTAACGCCGCTTGCACTGCGTCTGACGCATTATTTGCCAATTAAAAATAAAATTACTCTCTCACTTTTAAGAATTAATTATAATTTTACATTATAAGACAATTCAAAGACAATACACGGAATTAATACAAAAATACAGTGTTTCTTCTGTAGGATCACATAAATTATTTTAATATTGGGGCTTAAATTTATTCACAAATGAAAAAGAAACGTTTCCTTGCCTCCTTGTATGATACTTTTTAGTTTTATCACACAGAAAATAAAAAGTAGAATTGAATAAAATGTAAACTTCTACATAGGAACTTCACTTTTTAACTACAGTGTTGTTAATGTTCGTGTTTCCTAATATTGTCTTTCATCTTTAAAGTACAAACAACCAGTCATCTCATTAAAACTTCCACAAATTACCGTACAAGTCATAAAAGTTCCATAAGTCACTTCATCTGTAAACATCTTTTACAAATGAGAAAACACACAGAACGTATTCTTTACTGTGCTCTTGGTACGCATTTTTCCACGTATCATAAAAGATATTCAGTCTGCTTTGCACATTTAATTAGTTAAAAGTCCGCCGATCGAATGTATTGGCTCAGTGAAGAACAGCGGCGGTGCGGTGAGGGAGGTCATTGCTCCCAGCGCTCAATCAACTGTGCAGACAAGCGAAGAGCGTCGATTAACAGCGGCGGCACCAGGTCGCCGCTAATGCCATATCGTAGGAATGTAGCAATGTTGTGGAATGGTTATCCACCGTTCTCAGTCACGCGACGCACGACCTAGGAGAAACAGAGTTATCAGTGAAAATAAACAGTGCAACGAGTGAATATGCCCATATATCGGTTGCCAAATGTGGGATCTGTGACGTCGATATGCAATAACATTTACGTTATCCAAACTACCAAAACAATGCTTACTTTTGCGTTATTATTGTATTTGTATGAATTGCAAATGACGATAGTCATGTAAAGACAACTAATCTGAAACAGAAATACATTTTAAACGCAATAATGTCCATGAGAAACAATGACCAATAATGAAATGTGTTTTGCTCTAACATATGTAGTAGTTTTATGATTACTGTACCTGTTTTAGATGTTACTGCATTTTTTTGTAAAAGCTTCATCGAGTGTCCTGTTACAGTAATGTCTTGCGCACACGCACATACGAACTGTATACAGGGTGAGTCACCTAACGTTACCGCTGGATATATTTCGTAAACCACATCAAATACTGACGAACCGATTCCACAGACCGAACATGAGGAGAGGGGCTAGTGTAATTGTTTAATACAAACCATACAAATGTGCACGGAAGTATGTTTTTTAACACAAACCTACGTTTTTTTAAATGGAACCACGTTAGTTTTGTTAGCACATCTGAACATATAAACAAATACGTAATCAGTGCCGTTTGTTGCATTGTAAAATGTTAGTTACATCCGGAGATATTGTAACGTAAAGTTGACGCTTGAGTACCACTCCTCTACTGTTCGATCATGTGTATCGGTACACATTCTCCTTTAACGCACCCCACAGAAAGAAGTCCAGAGGTGTAAGACCAGGAGAACGGGCTGGCCAATTTATGCGTCCTCCACGTCCTATGAAACGCCCGTCGAACTTCCTGTCAAGGGTCAGCCTAGTGTTAATTGCGGAATGTGCAGGTGCACCATCATGCTGATACCACATACGTCGACGCGTTTCCAGTGGGACATTTGCGAGCAACGTTGGCAGATCATTCTGTAGAAACGCGATGTATGTTGCAGTGCTCTCTGATACACACGATCGAACAGCGGAGGAGTGGTACTCAAGCGTCAACTTTACGTTACAATATCTCCGGATGTAATTAACATTTTACAATGCAACAAACGGAACTGATTACGTATTTGTTTATATGTTCAAATGTGCTAACAAAACTAACGTGGTTCCATTTAAAAAAAAAACGTAGGTTTGTGTTAAAAAACATACTTCCGTGCATTTTTGTATGGTTTGTATTAAACAATTACATTAGCCCCTCTCCTCACGTTCGGTCTGTAGAATCGGTTCGTCAGTATTTGATGTGGTTTACGAAATATATCCAGCGGTAACGTTAGGTGACTCACCCTGTATAAACTGTGATTACCATTCAACGAACACTCTAACGACTACTGCTACACTGAAATACACGCGACTGCGCATGTGCGGCAGCTGCAATACCAACATTCACGCGCCTCATTCAAATATTGAATGTGTATGTAAATATTATGCTGAATGTGCTTTAGGGTGGATTGCTCGTCTGCAAGTGCGTCGTTCCGCCTCGCAATTCATGGGGCAATTTAAAGGCACATTAGCAGCATGGGCGTTGATACATTGCAAAAACGTAGATATTAGTTGATAATGTAAATAAAGTATTACTTATGGTATCAATTAGTATAAGCGATTGTATCGATTGTGGCGTGCAACTACGGAAACAGTAGAGCAACTACGCAGTTCAGTTGTCTTGCCGGGAGGACGCATATCTGTCATCGCTGCAGAGAATAATTTGGCACACCGCCATGATTCAGTTTTAGTCAGACGCAATCACACTAGGCCTACTCATAGTTACACACAGCATCAGAACTAATATAAGTGTCTATGTAATTTAATTTAGTAAATATTTTGTGAATACAGTGATATTATTTAATCTTGTTTTTCATTTATGTTGCAAGCTATTGTACCAATTAAACGGTGTTTTGGCATGGCTAAAAGTTCCGTGTTACAAATCCTATGAAAGGTCCAGCACGAGCCAAAACTTTGGAATTATTCATTCTACGAAGTCCGATAGAGAGATATTTTCATAAAAATCACTCACGTGTCAAATTTACAATGAATGGACCTTGCGCAAAATGCTACTGTCAAGCTCCCAAAGTTTGTATTAAGCAACATTAGAAATTTATACTCTGATCACATACTATTATCATTATCTATTATTATTTGTCTGTTGGCTGAGATTCAAAAACCAGACCGGAAAAGCCGATAAATCAAAACATCTATCGAAAGTCACTGAAGGACTGTGAAACCACTATTAGACTCGGAGGCTTGCTCACTCTGCAAAACAGTACAGGTGGCTACCTGTGGCAATTCTGAGGACAGAGTACAATGACGATGAAGGCAAAAGTGTTTCAGAACAATGTGGCGTTAGCTATAACTTGACCACCTACAACAATTAAATTATGAGATCCCATAAATTAAGCCACAATTCCCTATTATGGATTTCATCAATAACAACTACGAATTAAAGTAACTGCATTTTATTCCAGGAGTTTGCTACCAAAGTTCGACTGTGCTAAAGGTGCTGCGTGTTCCATGAACCAAGTAATAAATTAGAACATGTCTCCATTCAGTCACTGTTATTGTGTAAACGCAGTTCACGATCATCAGATTTCACGATAACAATCGTCTGTCTGCCATCTGTTGCCAACTTAATTTTCGCAGATTTTGACAGAAACAAAGCACCAGGTACTGGAGGTATTAACTACTTACCTTAACATCAATCCAGTTACAACAACCTGTGGCGTCTCTTGAAATGCTGCAGAAAAGCATGCCTCTCCACACCACTTTAAAGGGTGTGTGAGGTCACAAAAACGAAGTATAAGTACGTACTTCGAAGAAGGATTAAGATGCCTCATGCCTAGCTTCATTTTAATTTATATTAATTTTTACACGAAAGAGCTTGTCCTTTGTAATTAAACTGATCGTAATGTATATCAGTGTCATAGCAACAATGCTTAAGTCAGATATTTATTCTATCCCTTGCTCTGCAATCTTAGTGAAATAAAATAAATGTAATTTCTACGAAATTTCGAATGACTGTGAAATGAGGTGTAAAATGTATGATCTTAAATGAACTGTTGTCCTGATTCTAAAGCTGGTCTTAGATTTTGTGTGTCTCTAACATATCTGAAATTAAGCAGAATTTAAAATTATCACTAATACTTCATCAATATAAATTCGCCTTACGTGTTTGGGTTCCAGTTCGATGTAGAAAACATGACCTTTTGTTCAGTAACATTAGTTGAATAAAGTTTACTTTTGAAAAAGCCGTTTAACTGGATTTCAATATTGCATAACAGGTGCATTTCTTCATGTGCGACAATTTTGGAATAAACCAAAAGAATAGGTCCCCCATGAAACCCTCAGATCATGATAGCAAAATATGGGTAATGAGTTTAGCGGGTTTGAACATTCAAAATATGGGTTTCTTACAGGAATTCTAAAATACAATTTCAGAAGGACTGAATGGTATCTACAGAAGCAGCAACCAGTCACCAATGTTGCACTGTTCTTGAAAACATGTCTTATATATAACAGAAATAGGAATTACATGATATAAGTTTAGATTAGGAACAGAGAGTCTATTGCAAGGTGTTGCGGATTGCCTTTGCTTCAATCACTGATAGTCATTTGCTCAAATTTTATCTCAATACCCTCAAAACTTTCATGCAAAATGCATTTAGTGCAGCGTTTTATTGCTAAAAAGCCATAATTTCTTTTAAGCATTTACATATTCATTTATGCAAATAGCGTATATCTCCAAGTAACTTCAAGGCACAAAAAGGAATGCAATTTTCATTGTATGGATATAAGTATAATTAACGTAAAAACAAAAATCATTGTGTGTACGTAAAACTTTTTTATTGTGTAAAGTACTAGCTTAACACCTGCTGATTCACTCACATTAACAGTATGATCTGCACAGATTTTTGTTTGTTTGTTTTCCTTTAACAGAATTTTTCTGTTGTTCATGAATTGAAACATCATCTAAACTTTGCACACTAATTAGGCCATAGAAAGCATAGTCTTTTCCAAATATGCTTCTCACGAAAAAGTTATTCTGCCAGCCAAAGTCTTCCTATTTGGTAATCCTGCCTTTTGAATTCTTGAGGCAACATTCCATAGAAACTTTCATCCCCTAAACATATTTGTTTAGAAGTGAAATACAAATTTTCATAGATTCAGCTTTAAAATGTTTAACTACAAAAAAAAATTTCATAATAATTTTCATTCCATGTTTCACCCCTTATGGATTTAATTTCCAAGAACAGTAAACCCCTTTTTTAAAATTATTTTTAACTGGGATGGTAACTATCACTTTTCATAGATACAGCTTTAAAATGCTTAAGTAGTTCTTTAATAATTATTTATTTTGAAAAAATCTTTCACCAACAATTTCACCCCCATAGGGGTTAAATTTCCAAAAATGCTGAAACAAGTGTCTCTTACAGAAAAACCAAATACCAATTTTCGTACTTCTAGCTTCAGAATTGCTTTAATAGACCCATATTTTCAATAAACCGTTCATCGCCTATTTCATCCCCTTAAGGGTGGAATTTCGAAAAATGATGCCTACAGTATAAGATCATCACCCTCTCCAAATCTGAAATGTCTGGCCTTTGCGGTTTGGTCTGGGTGATGATGTGTTAGTTAGTCATGACATTGCCTTTTGTATATATACATTACGGCTAGCCCAACATTATTTAACAGTTGTGTCTTGTTCAACAGGAACTAGTTTGATAATTTGTAAATGGGTGCTATGACCAATAACACGATTAATACATAAAAAAACAAAATAAATATAATAAACGTAGTATAAAACAAACTGCAAATATAAAAGTATTATGTTTACTGGTACATATGGTGTTTGTATTATAAAACTTTTATGAAAAATTGGTGAATATGTTTCACTTATGTGACACAGTAAGGTTATACACAAGCGCGCCGGCCGGCCGGTGTGGCCGAGCGGTTCTAGGCGCTTCAGTCTGGAACCGGGCGACCGCTGCGGTCGCATGTTTGAATCCTGCCTCGGGAATGGATGTGTGTAATGTCCTTAGGTTAGTTAGGTTTAAGTAGTTCTAACTTCTAAGGGACTGATGACCTCAGATGTTAAGTCCCATTGTGCTCAGAGCCATTTGAACCAAGCGCGCCGGAAGCGCTTATCAGTAGGCGCGGCAGGAAGTTTTGATTTTAGCCCCGCAGCCGCCTTGTTATAACTAAAGGCGGCTGCGGCAGGGGCCGATACGGCAACCCGCACGACATGAATTGAGCAAGAGCTACGCAAACTGCCGCGCCTGCTACGCAACTACAGCACCACATGGAGGTGACAGTGGCGCTACTCATAGTTGATATAATTTTTTTGGAATGGAAAGGAGATAAGGATGTAGATAAGGAAATTCCACATAATTCTGCGTCTGTAAGCTTTTGTGAGGATTCTGATGACCGTTTGAGTTATAGGGTATTTTGTGGAAAGGATTGTGTTTGAAATGTTTTCTGACTGGGGTCGCGGGAGAGTGTAGTGTGTCGACTATTTGTACATCCATAAAAGAGTGAAATATAAGATTAGCAAAAAAACAGACTTTCTTCAGGTTGGAAATAAGGATATTTCAGGACCCTGTTTCAAAGTCACGATGTTTCCAATGATAACTTTGTACTTTAAATGTTTGACACAATGTCAACGAGGACAATAACTGAAAAGCTGAAGTCTGCCATGGTGCAGATGATGCAGCTTTTGGATCTGTAGAGGAAGAATTACATTCCGTGAATCAGTCAGTTATAGAGGTGTTATTCCTGTTAAGAAACTGTGGTCGGTGAAGTCAAGTCATAAGCTGTAAGCATCAAGAAAGTGCAGAGAAATTACTCAAGCTGTGGGGCAATAAACCATAGCAAAACTGGTCAGAGCTGAAATTCCATCTTCAGAAAAAATGAACCGAAAGGAAGCTTCCACAACTTGCCAGGAAACTTTTTCCAACATCAATGCAGCTGTTAAATCGTGTGCATCTTATAATGAAAAGGTGCAAGTTCTAATTATTATCCCAGAGGCATTTTCGAAGAAAACAATTTAGCACTATATTCCCTGTGCATCGGAATACATAATGGACCAAACAAGATACGAGAGGTCTATAAATGGAATGTTTGGAAGACCAGATCCCTACTATGGTCATCGTATAAAGGAAGTACAGTAGTCATAAAGTTATTATATTTCAAATAAACAACAACAAATACCTGGAACAGTTCTAGTGATATAGCGTTATACAGTTTTCCCCGAAAACCGCATGCGCAAAATAGTGTTCGAGGTTCGTATCTCACGCCCGGATATTTGTTTTGGACAAAACAAAAAAAAGGGTTCCTTACCTTGCACTAAATTTTAACTCATGTTAAATTCAATGACATTTGAGACTATGAAAGTAAGCACTCCACATGAACTGATATTAATTATGTCAATGGAGATTAAAAAATCCAGTGTGTGATATCTGGGGCTTGTGTAGCCCCTACACCGTCCGCCTATCCATTCCTCAAAGTTTTCGGTTAGGAAATCTGTCACAACAGATCTATAATGTGACGATGTTCTTTCTCCTTGCTATATCAACTTTTACTTCAGATCTTCAAAACAGTGCTTATTTACCGGTTCTAACAACACTTCTTGAAGCGCATTTCGGCAACTTACAAAATGTCAGTACCGTCAAAAATAAGTCCCGATTAGGCTACCGCTGAAAATCCCTGCCCTTACGCTCTTGCCAGTAGTGTTCAACTCTGTCGCCGTCGCCACATTCGAAGAATCTCGGTAGACAAAGTTGTCTGTTCATCCTGAGATTCACCTTAAAATTCTCTTCGTCGTCCCAAAAAATACTGTGAAAAAACTTGGGATCGGCTGCTTGTCGGATTGTGTACAACTCACAGAATTCCATATGCCTGTCCAGATCATCATTTAGACCTTAAAGTAACGTAGGCTTATACGATCTCAACATCAGATTTTTCCTAACCTTTTGTCGGCTTGTTCTTGCTATTCCATACTGATTGGGCTCTTTACTTGGGTGTTTTCACAAAACGTTGCGCGATGACATTAAAATTCTCTTCTATGACCTACCTGAACGAGGAAGCTACGCTACCCTCCCAGTCTCTTCAAATAATAAACTGAGTTTGTGAGTTTTATACTCAACTGAGCTTTTATTTATTTTATTTATTCGTGTCAGAAGCATTTAAGATGTATAAAATACATGTACATGTCGTGTGTTTATATATTTACAAGACAATTATTTACACTTTTGTTCCAGAAGTTAGCGACCTCTATTGCATTTGGCGTTGCATGTAGCAGATCTTCTGTTGTGCATGTTGCTGAACATTGGGTACACTGGAGCAGGTGGAAGGTCGTCTGCGTTGCTCCACACTCACAGAGTGGCGGCTCCTCTAGGAAACCCCATTTAGTCAAATTGCTCTTACATTTCTTGACACCCGAGCGTAGTCTGTTGAGGGATCTTCATGTACTCCAGTTCTCTGTGTAGCCGGGTGGTAGTCTTTCGCTTGGAGTAATCCATCCCACAGTACTGGTAAGCCTTACACGCCATAGTTAGATTTCGATTTGGCATTGCTGTGGTGTCCCAGCTAGAGCCCCGCTAGATCTGAGGAAGCTCTTTCTGGATTTTAGTCGTGGGTTTGCTGGTTGATAGCGATGTAGGGGGTGAGCTTCAGAAGTTTCTGATTTTTTCTTCTCACTTTTTACTGCTACCTCTCGGCGGATGTCGGGGGGGGTGCAATTCCCGCGAGGCTGTACAGTTTATCCATAGGAGTAGGCTTCAGGCGCCCGCTGATGATACGACAAGTATCAGTAAGAGCGACATCTGTTTCGGCATGGCAAGAATTGAACCATACTGGGCTTGCGTATTCTCCGCGGAGCAACAAATGCAAGGGAAGAGGTTCTCACAGTGTTGGCGTGTGCTCCTCACGTTGTGCCTGTTAGCTTGGGTGTGTGGAAAAGTTTCGACAAACAGATCACAAAATTCTCTGTAGTACTTGTGGTCATGTGTCCACTATATTTGCGAACAAGTACACCCAGTTCTGTGGTTGACTTTCTGTTCACTGTTTCTCAGGTAACAACAAGCACCATAGCCTCACACTGCTATTGTCAACCGACTTATGGGTATTACACACTACTCAGAGTAGCACTACTACGCTCGGCAGAACAAGGTATAAGGCTTGTTAGTGACAACTAAATTCTAGCCCGCTACGTATTTATGTGCCTACAATACACAATGAAACAGTGTTAACACACAACGATGTGTTCTGAGAGACGTAGTCTAACTATCCGGTTCTCGGTGAACAGAAGACTTTATTTAAGGACTGCTGCAGCCAGATGGGGCATGATGCTGGAAACATGTAGCTGCGTCTTACGTTTGCTTCGTTGTACGCTGAATAAATATAACGTCAACCGGTGATTGTTGAGTTACAGTAATTAAACGTGCCCAAAGTGCGATCCCGTATCTGTTGTTACACATTCTCTCTTGTAGCCGGTAAGCCTGGGTCTGCAACATTAGGTGACACAAAGTAAAGAATATGAACACCAATCCGACATGGTGTAAATCCCTGTCTGAAGCCTGTGACTGTCGCCCTGTGTAGTCGGCTCGCGGAACGTGAACTGATGGAGGGGGCATTAGCCGTCAGTGGTCACTGCACCGACCAACCGGGAGTGGTCCCAAGTAAGGAGAGTGACCCGTGAGTGCCAAATATTCCCTGGTGGTTGCAAGTAAGCATAGGCAAGGCGGTTAGATAAGACACCACCGTGAGTGAATTGAACCAAATATGAGGCGGAGATTGCATTTTCCAGGAAACTACGTTACAGACCTTACAGATATGACACATTAAAACCAAACACACCATAAAGATTGTGGTGATGAGAAGAGCTCATAGTGTCTCTAAGCATTACTCTACGATAAGTAGATGTAAAATTGTTTTTGTGTATGACTATTACGCTAAGCGATAAAAGTTAAAACAATTAAACCATTGGAGCGATCACTTTATATGAAGCATCTAACGAAACCTGACGACATCAGTGAACACCAAAATAGGCTAAAAATAAAATACAGACATGCGTATGTGCCATGGCCACAAGCTACATGTAATGGAAGCATGAGTTATCTAGTTCCTCGCCTAGTCATCCCAGGTAATGACTACCTACAGTTAACTACACTACTGGCCATTAACATCGCTACACCAAGAAGAAATGCAGATGATAAACGGGTATTCATTGGAAAAATATATTATACTAGAACTGACATGTGATTACATTTTCACGCAATTAGGGTGCATAGATCCTGAGAAATCAGTACCCCGAACAACCTGCTCTGGCCGTAATAACGGCCTTGATACGCCTGGGCATTGAGTAAAACAGAGCTTGGATGGCGTGTACAGGTACAGCTGCCCATGCTGCTTCAACACGTTACCAAAGTTCTTCGAGAATAGTGACTGGCGTATTGTGACGAGCCAGTTGCTCGGCCACCACTGACCAGACGTTTTCAATTGCTGAGAGATCTGGAGAATGTGCTGGCCAGGGCAGCAGTCGAACATTTTCTGCATCCAGAAAGGCCCGTACAGGACCTGCAACATGCGGTCGTGCATTATCCTGCTGAAATGTAGAGTTTCGCAGAGATCGAATGAAGGGTAGAGCCACGGGTCGTAACACATCTGAAATGTAACGTCCACTGTTTAATGCGAACAAGAGGTGATAACCAATGGCACTCCATACCATCACGCCGGGTGATACGCCAGTATGGCAATGACGAATACACGCCTCCAATGTGCGTTCACAGCGATGTCGCCAAACACGGATGCGACCTTCATGATGCTGTAAACAGAACCTAGCTTCATCCGAAAAAATGACGTTTTGCCATTCGTGCACCCAGGTTCGTCGTTGGGTACGCCATCACAGGCGCTCCTGTCTGTGATGCAGCGTCAAGGGTAACCGCAGCCATGGTCTCCGAGCTGATAGTCCATGCTGCTGCAAACGTCGTCGAACTGTTCGTGCAGATGGTTGTTGTCTTGCAAACGTCCCCATCTGTTGACTCAAGGATCGAGACGTGGCTGCACAATCCGTTACAGCCATGCGGATAAGATGCCTGTCGTCTCGACTGCTAGTGATATGAGGCCGTTGGGATCCAGCACGGCTCCTGAACCCACCGATTCCATATTCTCCTAACAGTCATTGGATCTCGACCAACGCGTGCAGCAATGTCGCGATACGATAAACCGCAATCGCGATAGGCTACAATCCGACCTTTATCAAAGTCGGAACGTGATGGTACGCATTTCTCCTCCTTACACGAGGTATCACAACAACGTTTCACCAGGCAACGCCGATCAACTGCTGTTTGTGTATGAGAAATCGGTTGTAAACGTTCCTCATGTCAACAAGTTGTAGGTGTCGCCACCGGCGCCAACCTTGTGTGAATGCTCTGAAAAGCTAATCATTTGCATATCACAGCATCTTCTTCCTGTCGGTTAAATTTCGCGTCTGTAGCACGTCATATTCATAGTGTAGTAATTTTAATGGCCAGTACTGTATTAGATATACCGGTACATCAGATTATTATGTATATAAATGTCCAATAACAAAAGGCATGTTAAATCGCTATGTAGGCCCATTCCGATGGTCGTCAGTGTTAGCATGCCGCTCCAGAAATCGGGCAGCCGTGCCGGCCCCGTATGGAATCCATCCAACAGATTAGCGACGAGGGCCGGTGTGCCGGCCAGGCCGGACGTGGTCGTTAGGCGGCTCCCCACATACGACTACATGAATACCGGGTTGGTAGCAACGTCCTGCCTCAGTTACAAAACATGGAAACGGTTCGGAATTGTTCTCACTGGACGTAATCAGGTGGGATACACGATGTCCTGCCACGGGATCGTGAGGGGGGCGGGGGGGGGGGGGGGGGAAGAGGTGGTGACAGGAAGGACATCCGGCCACCCTCTATCAATAACATTACCGAATCCAGAATAACATGTCGACCCCATGACGATACGGCGTGAGGCCAGGTAAAAGAAGAAGAGGAAGGAGAAGTTGCTAAATCGCTATGGGAGTGCCAATAATAATAAAAAGAGGAAGATGTGGGTGTAGGACATGTGTCTAGATGTCAGAAGGATGCAGTTTCATCAAACTGGCCATATTTATTTTGTGATCTTAACGTAACTATTTCATAGTGTAGCAAAAGGTGTAAGCATGTTTAGGAATTTTGCTAATATCTTACGTAATACAGAATTATATTTTTAGGGAGAGGTTGCAAAATGATCGTAATAATCAAATACATTATTTATCAAGCCAACATTTCTTTTTCCCAACACATACCAATCGTACAGGGATAAATGATGTATCGTTGGTTTTTTTAACACTCTTCTGACATTTCGTACTGATTTTGCACTAAGACTTACTATTTCTGGAAAATTTTAACATAAAAGAGGCTTTTTACTATTATACGCAAAAAGACATCATGGATGCTCAGCCTCATACCTCTATTTTACAAAGCTAACTTATTAATCACGACTAAGAGACTCCGTTTTCATATGATTTCATTACAAATACCATTTTGTTCGTTTTAAAGTACTTATTACCTGGATAATTTGTATATACCATTGTCATAGATACGAACCGTGATCACTGCGGTGTGCCATTATTTCTGTCCATCGTTTCAGCTGACTTTTCTAAACGAATATACTTTCTGAAACGAGAAACATATCTGTCGCTGTCGCCTTCAGTTATGCCGGCCAGGGTGGCCAAGCGGTTCTGGGCGCTACAGTTCGGAACCGCGTGACCGCTACGGTCGCAGGTTCGAATCCTGCCTCGGGCATGGATGTGTGTCATGTCCTTAGGTTTAAGTAGTTCTAAGTTCTAGGGGACTAATGACCTCAGAAGTTAAGTCAAATAGTGCTCAGAGGCATTTGAACCATTTTTGAACCTTCAGTTATGATTTACCTGTTGCCACTGCGGCCTAACGTGCTGACTGTAAATGAAAATATTTGTCGAGTTAAAGCTATAGTAGGTTATGTGACCCTACTGTCAGTCCCTGACCTCCGCCCGTAGTGCAAACGTGGACTAACATTCCGAAGGTAAAACACCTTTTTGGATAAATGAAAATGTATATACTCGGATGTATCAGTTATTCATGATTATTATTACACGTCGCTCAGTTCATTTCTAAAGCTGTTTTCTCTTCATTCCCAAAAAAAAACCCTCACCCCAACGACTACATTTATTCCAAATATTGTCATTATTTAAAACTATGAAAGTGCGAAAGATTCGCACTGGTCCACTGGTTGTACGTTTATGCCAGTAATATGTATATATGTACAAATAG
Source organism: Schistocerca piceifrons (assembly GCF_021461385.2). Taxonomy (NCBI): domain Eukaryota; kingdom Metazoa; phylum Arthropoda; class Insecta; order Orthoptera; family Acrididae; genus Schistocerca; species Schistocerca piceifrons. The sequence continues at coordinate 850,169,255 of NC_060138.1, forward strand.
CCTTAGTTTCGAATTGTGGTCATAGATTCAATATTTAATGTGGATTCAGTAGTGTGTGACATCTCAGGAGCAGGAATGCACATGCGGTCTCTGGTCTTTTGTCAGTTGCCTGTCGTCATTCGAGGTTTCGTCTTTTGCGAATGGCATTATACTGGCGGATGGGCTTGGCAGCCAAGATGATCTGGCCAGCGAAGCAGTTGTCCTAGATAAATACTTTAACTTTTTCCTGTACTTAAAATAGATCTGGGAGAGCGCGGGCTCATATTTCAACTTTTCACTGGATTTAAAGTATTTCGCGGTGGTTTTCGGTTATTGAATTAGAGCATTCATACGTACGTTATTTGTGGGACTTGAGACAGCTGAGAACATTGACTCTTCTGCAGCAGTTAATATTGGGACTTCTGTGTGATGGACTCGTCTGCTTGTTTTCATAATGGTTATTTAGAATAATGAACTTTAGCTTTATATCACGATGAAATGGGAGAAACTATGCTGTCGGACTTTGAGTGTTTGCTTTAGAATTATGTGATAAATGGCGTGTTAAATGAACTTTGAATGTATGTGATCCGTTTACATTGCTCTGCTGGACTAATTAATTATTATTTACCTTTGTTTTAATTTGAATGCGATATTGTGTAAGACCGCCGTTCAAAAATGTGTGAATTATTTCCATTGAACATTTATCGGATTTAAACGATAAAATTTAGTTACAACAGCATTTTTAATCCCACAGGATATCTCTACGTACAACATTTATTTGTAAATGATTTTGCTAACCTCTCTTTGATAAATGTATGGGTTTTAAGGCACTGGTGTATGAACGACTCTTACAACACTGAAGTCCGGCCGCTGTGGCCGAACGGTTCTAGGCGCTTGAGTCCGGAACCGCGCTGCTGCTACGGTCGCAGGTTCGAATCCTGCCTCGGGCATGGATGTGTGTGATGTCCTTAGGTTAGTTAGGTTTAAGTATTTCTAAGTCTAGGAGACTGCTGACCTCGGATGTTAAGTCCCATAGTGCTTAGAGTCATTTGAACAACACTGAATCTAGTCAAAAGAGGCCTAGGTTGAGAGCTATCTTGTTTTCAACCTCCGATCGGTCATGAAATTTAAACCAGAATAAAAATCTGATGAAGTTTTGCACATATGTAACGCACAGTGTCTTGTATGCACGTCATGTCGCACTTTTCAGTTCTAAGCGCACAGTGAGCACGTAAAGATGCCTAGAAAACAATATTTCCCGCATACTGTGAAGTCCTATTAAAGGGTTTCACCCGATTTAATGCAGCACACATAACGTCATGAGTTTCGTTCTTCATGACAATTCCCAGCCTCACAATGGACAACCAAGATGCTCTTGCAGCGTTTTCGATGAGAAGTGTTTGATCACCCAGCATACAACATAGTTTTGGCTCTCTCTGATATTCGGCCCTCCCATGAACTGCTGGCTATGAAGACAACATTTTGGCACAGACAGCGAGCTCCAGAACAGCGTAGGGAATTGGCAGAAATCACAGGCAGCTGCCTTCTTTGAGGAGGCTGTTGGGAAACTGGTACCAAGCTGCAACAGATGTCTAAGTCGGACATGTTCGATGGTGTAGCTAAACGTTGCGAATAAAACATTTTTGATTTTCACTGTGGTTTCCACTTCGCGTCCGATCGGATACTGGAAAAGAAAAGCCCTCGTACGCTGGCCACAGCTATAGGGTAATTTTTTCCACGTGTACAAACTCTAGGGATTGATCGATGAGAGGGTACGGAACAAAAAAGGTCAACTTAAGCCCGGAAATGGATGGTTACCATGCTAGAGACCATTTATTCAATCATACATTGTTACAGAGACTGTTTCGATTAGATTAGATTGGTACTTGTTCCATAGATCATGAATACGACACTTCTTAATGATGTGGAACGTGTCAGGTTAATAAAAGGTGTCTATACAAGATATTACATTACACCAACTATTACATGACACTTAATATTTTTGATTTTTTTGGGTGGAGGTGGGGAAATAAACCCACTTACTATATCCAAAAATTCATCTAATGAGTAGAAGGAGTTGTCATTCAGAGCCGGCCGAAGTGGCCGTGCGGTTAAAGGCGCTGCAGTCTGGAACCGCAAGACCGCTACGGTCGCAGGTTCGAATCCTGCCTCGGGCATGGATGTTTGTGATGTCCTTAGGTTAGTTAGGTTTAATTAGTTCTAAGTTCTAGGGGACTAATGACCTCAGCAGTTGAGTCCCATAGTGCTCAGAGCCATTTGAACCATTTGTCATTCAGAAATTCTTTTAATTTCCTTTTAAATGGAATATAGCTATCTGTCAGACATTTGATGCTGTTAGGTTAAGTGCCCAAAGACTTTTGTGGCAGCATAATTTACCCTTTTCTGAGCCAAAGTTAGATTTAATCTTGAGTAGTGAAGATCATCCTTTCTCCTAGTGTTGTAGCCATGTACACTGCTATTACTTTTGAATTCGTTCGGATTGTTAATAACAAATTTCATAAGTGAATATATATATATATATATATAAGTGTCTGCAGGATGATCTTGGATGAGCTCCAGCAATTATTCTGATTACACGCTTTTGTGCAATGAACACTCTTTTACTCAATGATGAGTTACCCCAGAATATGATGCCATACGAAAGAAGAGAATGAAAATAGGCGTGGTAAGCTAATTTACTGAGATGTATATCGCCAAAACTTGCAATGACCCAAATAGCATAAGTAGCTGAACTCAAAGCAGATCTTCAGTGTTTTTTTTTTTTCCAGTTCAAGCTTTCATCAATGCATACACCTAGAAATTTTGAATATTCTACCTTAGCTACCGATTTCTGATCGAAGTCTATATTTATTAATGGTGTCATTCTATTTACTGTGTGGAACTGTATACGCTGTGTTTTGTCGAAGTTTAATCAGAGCCCATTTGCAGAGAACCACTTAATGATTTTCGAAAAACAGCGTTTACAATTTCATCAGTTAATTCTTATCTGTTGGGTGTGATAGCCATACTTGTATCATCGGCAACTGTGGTCTAATACGCGCTGTACCATGCAGCCAGAGTTACAGTATGTGTTGAAAATGGTTTGCATGTGCCTCAACGCATGCATGTACACGCTGTAGCATATCCTGTCTCACACGTTCACATCAGCTAGGCTGCATCCGAACAGTGTCAAAGGCAGCATGTAAACACTGTTCCATTGTCTCCTAACCTGGGATGCGCTCTGCATACACAATACTTTTGAGATGGGCCCATAAACAGAAATCGCACTGGTTGAGATCCGGTGAACGAGCAGGCCATGCGACTGGATCCCTTCGTTCGATGCATCGACCAGGGAAGACACGATTCAGCTGCTTCCGGACGTTAACGACGAAGTGGGCTGGAGCACCATCATGTAGCAGTTATACATCCCTTTGAATCGTCCGGCCCCGGTAGCTGAGTGGTCAGCGTGACGGAATGTCAAGCCTAAAGGTCCCGGGTTCGATTCCCGGCTGGGTCGGAGATTTTCTCCGCTCAGGGACTGGGTGTTGTGTTGTCCTAATGATCATCATTTCATCCCCATCGACGCGCAGGTCGCCGAAGTGGCGTCAAATCGAAAGACCTGCACCAGGCGAACGGTCTACCCGACGGGGGGCCTCAGCCACACGACATTTCATTTCATCAATGGCACTTATTCCAGCAGGAGAAGCAGTCACCCGCAAGAAACGCCAAGAATCCCGCCTTTTAGGAGACGTGGGAGTAAGACTGGTCCCAAAATACAGTCGCCAGTTATGCCGGCTCACACGCTCCGGCTGCACCGATGCTGATGATTGGCTGTCACCATACCATGGGGTTCTGTATACCATCCCGCAGATGACTGATATGAAAGTCGAATATACCACTCCACGTAAAGATGGCCTCCATCTATGAATAGAATGGAGGGCACAGATCCCGGAATCGTGGTTGCTTGCTGAAGAAACCAATGAAAAAATTGCTCACGATGTGGAAAGGCTTCCGCTAGTAAGCCCTGAACACACTGTAAGTGATAAGGGTGGTAACAATTGTCATGGAGAATGTTTCATACAGTCATCTGGCTTACCCTGTACTGGCGGGCCAACTGCCTGGTACTGTACACGGCGGTCGCCTTACACAGTGTTCATTACATTTTCGTCTAAGTTTGGTGTCCGAACATTTCGGGTGCGTCCTCCATGATTTCCTGCTTCCTGAAACGACCCTGTCTCTGCGAACGGCGATACACTGTAGCAATCACCTGAATGCTGTGGTTGTTGTTGGCGGGGACAGATCTCCTGATACAACCTTCCTGCCCCCCCAACCCGCTTGCCATTTGCCTTTTCGTAAGTAAACACCATGTCGGCAAGCCCTCGATTCGAATACGGAACCATTGTGTACAACGCTGTATCACATACGGTACAAGGTAAGTCAGCAAGAGAAGTGAATTGGGCACAACATTATCAATTTCTGTGGCTGAAGAGGGCGCCAGGGCACGGCGTATGAGCAACAGTACCACCCTCTAGGAGGAAACCATGCATACTGTAACTGTGGCTGCGTGGTACAGCGCGTATTAGACCGCCGTATCTGTAACAAATTATGATTGAATAAATGGTCTCTATCATGGAAACTATGAATATCCGGATGTAAGTTCATTAGACCTTTTTTGTTCCGTATCCTCTCATCAATCAATCCCTATAGTTTGTACACGGTGAGAAAAAATCACCCTGTAGAGTTGCGCTCTACCGAAAAATACGGTTCGGTAGATTTATTGCGGTATATAAATGACGCAGAAAATGGAAGGATTACCGAAAGTATTAGCAGCTTTGGTAGAGAGAGAAAGGTGAATGAATGCGCGGGGGAGAAATTGGGATCCGACAACTTCTCTTTGCATTTGTTTGTTTGTTTTGCACATAATTAGAACCGCATATCGTTCGGCGTTAGTCCATTAAGTACTTTGTATTGCACATTATAAGCAATAGGAATTAGTTGATTTTGTAACTTCTGTGTTTTTATGTAACCAAAGCAATTTCTTTAGATGCAAGAACAGTTTACTTGAGTTAACTCTTAGTATTGAAAAGTTCGAAAGTTTTTTATGGGTAGCAGAAATACGTTTGATATAAGGCCGGCGAATTATTGAAGTTTCATTGTTTTTTGGATATTGCGTCTTTTTAGCGCTATATAACACATCTGTACAGTTTCTTTTATTTTTGATACAACTTCCTTATTTTACAAGTTACAAATCAATGATTTTCGAATAAAAATGGAATTAAACATTGACAACTTCAGTTCGCTAAAAATACTGTTTATTTGCAAGTAACAGACAGGGCGATAACGATGTGTAACAAAGATCTTCCGTAGACTACGCGGCTCTTTATATATCCTCACTCCGTTTCTAGATGGTTCACTGCTTCCGTTTTCTAGGGGAACCTAGTAAGAAGCTGATCTTTTACACAAATGACGTTATTGAAAGGAGGTGACGCTCGACAGGTATGCAGCACACCAAACGTACAGGCAACGCGGCTACGATCATAACTGTCGGAAGCTATTAGAAAAACCACCGTAGTCTACGCTTACTTACGATAGTCTGCGGTAGCTTATGGTAGTGCCGTCGTACGCCTAAAACAATGTGATTCATAATAGGGACCGACACGTAATTCCTACATGCACGTCCATTTAATTGTATACAATTGCTCTCAAACAAACTGAAATGGTGATCAAAATGTAATCGGTCCTTAATTTTTCTAATACACACTACGATGGCACTATGTTGTTCAAATTATAGGGTCCACTTTTCAATGCAAAGACACTATTTTATCATGTTCTTTATCTAGGCTACCCTAAACATTTTCAGTAGTACGGGAATGGACAGTATCAGCTACGAAGATGCGGTTACCTTCGGGTGACACTGTGTCAGCTGCTGAATGAGCATGGTCAACTGCAATTATTACACTGACTTTCGGCGTAACTGTAAAACTCACTGAAATTGTTGCTAGAGGTGATGTACCTCAGTGAAGCCCACCCAAATCCCTCCTTTTCTCCTTCTTTCAATACATGATCGGTACCTTTGTGAAAATTACATTTTAAACGCACAAAGTACCGTAGTTTCAATTCTTGTTGGTTTCAAAATATCATGTGAGTTCCTGATTTTTGGTTAAATCATTTGTCAACGCATGTATCGTTCTTTACTTAAAAGATGGGCCGTTTTGTACGTAACAAACATTTTAAGTTAAAGAGCGAGACCTCCAGTGCTTACGTACTGTGGAGCCATCTGCCGGTGAGATTGTCAACTGTCTGCGCGATGGCGGCCGTACTCTCCGCTAGGTGTCGCGAGAGGGCTGGCATGCTTCGTTGGTTCGTTAACCATAGCTTAGGCTAACAATACCTGAAAAACAGCAAATGTTATTAGCATGTGCCGGTATGCTAGAGCTTAAATTGCGATCACGATAAACGAGGAATTAGTTTAATAGTCTCCAGATTAACAGAGCTTATGAGTTATTAACTGCTTCACTTTCCTGGACCTGTAGAGGCTGTTCAAACTGCGCATATTATCTGCTCTCCCATTTTATATCAAAATCTATGTTTCCCGTAAATACCCATTTGCATACGTTTTATTCTTTCGCTGCTCTTACCTCGTATGACCATCCAAGATTTCATTTTCGTAGTATGTAAACTTAAAACTTCTGAAACCGGATAGGTTTGTGGTTAAATTTCTACGCATGAAATCGAAGGTTTCTCAGAATCAAGCCGGTTTGAAGTCATAAATCATGTGAAACCTAACTCGTACTTTCTCACATGGAATCAGTTGTGTATTAAGGCAGTCAGGTATGTGCAGTATCTCTCGATTTCCGAAAAACGTTTGAATCAGTAGCACACCAACGCTTATTATCAAAACTACGATCGCATGGGATATCAGGAGAAATTTGTAACTGCACTGAGGGCTTCTTGATAGGGAGGATGCAGCATGTTATCTTGGGTGGAGAGTCATCGGCAGCTGCAAAATTAACTTCAGGTGTACCGCAGGGGAAGTGTGTTGGATCCCTTGCTGTCCATGTCGTATAAATGACGATATTAACCGTAACATCAGACTTTTTGTAGCTGATGCAGTTATGTATAACGAGGTACTGTCTGAAAGAAGCCCCACAGATATCACTAGCCAACAGTAAACATGTAACTGGGATGAAATAAATGTTTGTTAATTAACGCTGATAACGAAAACGACAATGAAAAACTCGAATTAGCTGTCTTTTCCAAGTTAAAGGAGTGTGCATTTAATCATAATAATATTTTATTAGCATTCGTTGTCAATCATTGCTCATATAGGCTTCAAAATCCCGCCGGTGGTAGACAGAATGATGAAGTTTCAGGCAACAATAGTCGTGTGTATTTTATAGCTATATTTAACCCGGGCTCGTATCAACAAGGGGAAAGGGAAGAGGAAGGGAGAAGCGGAGAGTGTTTCATTTAAGCTCAGTTTCAGTCTCTGGTACAAGCTGTGTTCTGATCATGTGCTGGAAGAACATGTTACTGAAGTGTACTTGGTGCGTGTGGTCATTGTAATTCCTGTGATCCAGTATGCCTCGCAAATGCGTAAACAGTGATGACAATTTTTGCTACATTTGCGGACAGGCTACACTGTAATCACAGAGGAGGTCAGTAACGTACAGACTGTACTTTAGCTATGAAACAGGGGATCAGGACAAAACATGGGCTCCTCATGTATGTTGCATACCTTGTATCTCTAGTCTTCATTCGTGACTGAATCGTAAAAGATCTTCCATGAGTTTTGCTATATCCATGATATGGCGAGAACCATCAAACCATGAGAATGATTGTTACTTTTATATGACAACTCCATTCACACGTGTTATTTTCAGGAAGAAACTGTCATCCTAGGCATATCCTAACATCCTGTCGGCCATGCGATCAGTGCCTGTTCCTGTTCCACATCATAGTGATAGTGGGGTGGCAGTGAAACTAGTGCTGCACCATCACCTTCAAAACACAGTTCTTAGAAAAATCCTAATTTTGTGCACAACGATGAGTGTGCAGAGATTCACAAAGTGTTAACTTAATGACCTAGTGAGAGATATGGAATTGACTTAATGACCTAGTGAGAGATATGGAATTGCCGAAAGGTAAATGTGACTGCGTTCCACAACCGCCATATACCATTCCCTCCTTTTTCCAAAAGTGAAAAGAACTTGGTATCTTGTAGTAAAGTACAGGGGTTAATGGCACCTGTGGGCACTGACTATAAAAGTGGTCAGTGGATTCGACTCGTCGAAAGCAAGTCTCAAGTATGACTCCTGCATAATGCAACGTGTTACCATAGATTCCGGCTGGGTATGCACCTTACACGAAAGAAATATATGATAACGTGAAACAATTGTTCTTGCTATTGAACTATGACAAATTTAAATGGCAGATCTGCGGCATCTGAAAGTCATAGGCATATTATTTGGGCTACAGCATGGTTACACCAAATTCTGTTGCTCCCTGTGCCTGTGGAATAGCCACGCTAAAGCACTTCATTATAGAAAGAACGACTGGCCTAAGCGTCAGTCACTTGAACCAGTATCTCACAAAGTTATGCTCGAAGTACTTCTCGAATCCAAGAACAAAATTCTCCTTGGTCTTCTTCCAAAATTGGGCCTAATGGAAAACTTCATTAAGGCTATGGACAAAACTGGGGAAGTATTTCTCTATTTGCGCGGGAGATTTCCACGTCGCAGTGAGGCGAAAATAATAGAGGGGATTTTCGTGGATCCCCAGATACGTAAACTGTGCTAACCTGAGCATTTTAACACCATCCTGGCAGGTGATGAAAAATGAGATTGGGACGCCTTTGTTCAAGTGTCAACAAAGTTTCTAGGACTGTGCACTGCTACAGTAGACTGGGGTGCAACGTGTTCTTAAAGTTGCATTTCCTAGATTCCCACTTGGATTTCTTTCCTGACAACTGTAGTGCTGTAACCGATGAGCACGGAAAACGCTTCCAACAACAAATTTTGGACATGGACGTGAGATACCAGGGAAAATGGAGAGCGTCAATGTCAGCCGATTACTGCTGGACACTGAACAGGGAATCACCTGCAGAAAACTACAAATGTCAAGGAAAGCGGTTGTGCCTCCAGTGACCCCCGTCTGAGGGATAACAACAAGGTAAATATATGCATAAGCTTGTATAGGCAATAACGTAAATTATCGTAACTTCAAAACAAGAGCTAATTTATATTTTCATTAACATTTTCGCTAACAGCCCACCAGAAAACACAAAGAATAGCTGTTTTCATGCCAGAAAGTGAAAAAAAGTAAAATTTTGTTGGCCAGTGTAATCAATCAGATCTTGGTAAGATTTAAATATGGTGCAAAGATTGGCAACTTGATTTAAATGTTCAGAAATGTAAAATTGTACACTTCACGAATCTAAAACACGTAATGTCCCACGATTATAATATCAATGAGTAACTGTTGGAATCGACCAAATCATACAAATACCTGCGTGTAACACTTAGTAGCGATATGGAATTGAATGATGGCATAGGCTTAGTTGTGGGTAAAGCAGGTAGTAGACTTCGGTTTATTGGAAAAGTACTTGGGAAGTGCAGTCAGTCTACAAAGGAGACTGCTCACAAGTCACTTGAGCGACCCATTCTAGAATGTTGTTAAAGTGTGTGGGACTTGTACCAAATAGGACTAACAGGGGATATTGAACGTATACAGAGAAGCGGAGCACGGATTGTCACAGGTTTGTCTGACCCGCGGGTGGGTGTCACAGAGATGGCGGAGAAACTGAGCTGGCAAATTTTTGAAAATAAACATAAACTAGTCCGAGAAAGTCTACCAAAAAAGTTTCAAGGATCGGCTATAAATCATGACTCTCGGAATAACTGATGCAGTTCACAGTGTTTCGTAAAATATAGTTGCAGATGTAAAGGTCCGCGTAGTACAAGCTATTTAAACCCGCATAATTTGGCCGTCCACTTCATTAGGGGAGAGGGAAGTTTGCGAATACGGATCTGTATGAAAGATTATGAAGATTGGCCAGTGTGGTCATTGAATGATGTCCAACGGACTGTTACTAGATCGTTGGATGCTACCAAGAGGCTGAACACAGAGATTACACTATCCGCTAGTTTGGGGCGCAATTACGCGCACGTTATGCTGGCAGCACCCTTGAAGAGGAGGAGGGGGGGGGGGGCGGGGGTGCACCGGGGGGGGGGGGGGGGGGAGGGGCGCACCACAAACGTCTGATATATAAAAAATGCCTATGTTTTAATATTATGATGCGAGCCTTTTTATAATCCTAAAAGACGTAATTATTTTATATAGGCTTCTTCAGCTGAATTTTTCAGTGGACAGCTGACAGGAATTAAGTCAGTAATCACCTCTCAAAACCAGCGTCCCCTCACGTCAAACTCCCAGTGGTGCCCAGTCAAATGCGCGATACCTCAATTGTCAGAACTGTTAAGCCGATTAAAGGAATGGTTCACGGAATTTCAGATGTTTGAAGTGAGTTCGATTTCGCGGAAAGCTGGTACCTTGCGTAACTCATTTCATCCAGACCAGGAGCCGTAATTGCTTTAATTTTCTGTCCCAAGACATGAATCTTTGTGGTCTTAAAGCTGGAGAAAACAGTTTTCGGACTACTTAATTCGTTAATGGGACATTACGAAAAACGTACACCATGTCATAAGATCCACAGCGTTTGATAGATAGCTTCCTGATGCTTGACGTCGTGTCAAGTTTACGTGACCACTATAAGCATTTATGTGTCATTTTCAACAGTCAAATAAACAAATCTGTTTAACTGTATTTTCACCAAAATATTTTTTTTGTTGTTTTAGTAATTATACATAATATCAGCTTAGTTCAAATTCGACCAACTGTGTTTAGAAAGCAACGAAAGTCAAAATTTTTGTATACTTAATTGGAATTTATTCGCACACAGATTCTTAGTTGTTACCTGAATACTACTCAGATTTTTAGTTCTTACGCTATGTGGAAAGGAGTGTGAAGTATAAGCATGGGAGATTTAAAGACACAAATTAGGGAAATAATTATTTTATAATTCAACGATGCGAAACTTCAGTATAAACTATATTTTTGGTAAGTATTCTTTCATCTTTCGCATAATGACCTTGTACTCTATACTCAGAAATATAAAATTTGAGACCATCAAAAAACAGAACTGTACTTGATGCAACATATAGCTGACCATGTGTAATAATTGATTACCATAATAAAATCCAAACTTTTTCGAATATTCGTCCCTGTGACATATTAATGGTAATGAAAATTGCATTAATAATTTGGAATTGTTTTCTCTGAAACTCAAAAAGTAACACGTTACCGGAATAAGTGACATTTATACGCAGAATCAAAATTCACTAATGTCATGCAATTCCATTTAAAACTGGACAGTCAGTAACGTTCCTCTTTAAGGCAAAACCTAAAACAAACGTAGTTTTCACACAGTAATGAAAGTTGCAGCTATTCAAAATGAAGAAACTGAAAATTAGCCAGTTATGTCAAGTTGTGCGGTAACGGCGGCAAATGAAACGCATAGTTAGTTGCGCTTACTCATAGAGACAAGAAGCCGGCGGGAAGACGACACCAATACACAACGTTATGTATAGTCTTTGTTTCCCCCTGAGGCTTCGTTACCAGAACAATGTTTTTTTTCACTGCTGACAACATGGCATTGTAGCTGCTCGGTATGCGTGTCATACTCCCAATGAACCATCTGGAACATTTAAACATGAACTTTAGTGGAAAGTGATTTAATGGAACGTCGTTACTTTCGTGTGTCATTTCTGCCATAGCACCAGATCGATACGTGGGACAGTAGTTGGTACCATTGTGAGAGACAGATGAAATCTTTTCTCATGTGTGTGTGTCTACTTCTGTCTAAGTATGTTAACGGCTAGGTAGATGCATAATTTGTTTATATACATCTTTGGCAAAGTACCATTCGAATTGCATAAGTTTTATTAGCCTACTAGTATTTTTTTAGTCATCAGTCCTCTGATTGGTTTGATGCAGTCTGCTACGGATTCCACTCCAATGCCAGCCTTTTCATCTCAAAGTAGCAATTGCAGTCTCAGTCCTCAATTATTTGTTGGACGGTTTTGCAATCTCTTTCTTCCTCTAGGGTTTTTACCCTCTAATGCCTTAACAGATGCCTGTCGTCCTGTCCGTTCTTCTTGTCAGTGCTTTCCATATATTCCTTACCTCGCCGATTCTGGGCAGAACCTCCTCATAACTCACATTATCAGTCTGTCTAATTTTCAGCATTCTTCTTTATCCCCAACAGCTCAAAAGCTTCTATTCTAAACTGTTGCGGTTTTACCACAGTCGATGTCTCACTACCGTACAACACGTTAGTCAAAACGTGCATTCTCAAGAATTTTTTCCTTAATTTAAGACCTATGTTTGATACTGGTAAGCTTCCCTTGTTCAGGAATGCCCTTTTTGACAGTGCTTTCCCGCTGTTTATGTCTTCCGAGCTCCGTCCGTCATGGTTTATTTTTCTGCCTAGTGATCCCCAATTTTGGAGTTAGATTCCTCACGTTTCTCATGTCTGCTACCGCTCATTACTTGCGTCTTTTTTAGTTTACTCTCGGTCCATATTCTGTACACATTAGACTACTCATTCCATTCAACACAACCTCTGATTCTTCTACACTTTTACTGAGAATGGCAATGTCATAAGCGAATTTATCATTGATACCATTTCACCTTGAATTTTAATTCCACTCTTGAACTTTAATTTTATTTCCGTTATTGCTTCTTCGATGTAGAGATTGAACACTAGGGGTGGAAGACTACATCCCTGTTTTACATCCTTTTTGATCCGAGCACTTAATTCTTTGTCTTCCAGTTTAAATGTTTCATCTTGGTTCTTGTACATATTGTCTATTAACCATGTTTCCCTATGGCGTACCCCTATTTTTTCCGAATTTTGGGAAGTCTTACACCAATTTACATTGTATAACGGTTTTTCAGCTCGACAAATTCTATGAACGTGTCTTGATTTTTCTTCAGTCCTGGAAATTTGGTAATTTGCGGTAAGTTCCTATGAGACCAAGCTGCTGAGGTCATCGTTCCCTAGGCTTACACATTACTTAAACTAACTTAAGCTAACTTACGCTAAGGACAACACACACACCCATGCCCGAGGGAGGATTCGAACCTCCGACTGGGGGAGCCGCGCGAACTGTGGCAAGGCGCCCCAATACACGCGGCTTCACTGCGCGGCCTTCCATCTTGCTTGCATTATCAACCACAACGTCAGAAGTGTGTGTGTTATGTCTTAACGTTTCCTAAAGGCAAACTGATCGTCATCTAATAGTTACTCATTTTTTTCATTCTTCTATATTATTCTTGCCATCATCTTTTATGCATGACCTGTTAAGCTGACTGTGCGATAATTTTTGCACTTGTTGGCTCTTGCTATTTTCGGAATTGCGTGGATGATGTTTTTCCGGTATTATGATGGTATATCGGCAGTATGATACATTCTACTCCCAACTTCAAAAGTCTTGCCACTTCCTCCAATGATTTTATTAATTTCCATGAAATTTCATATATCCCTTCTGCCTTATTTGATCTTTAACCGTCCAAAACTTTTAAAAATTCTGATCCTAATAACGGATCCTCTACCTTTTCCCTGATGACTCGTATTTCTTTTTCTTTCATGTTATCAGACGAGTCTTAGCCGTCATAGAGGCCTTCAATGTACTCTTTCCGAACATCCGCTCTCTCCTCTGCATTTAACAGTGGAATTCACATTTCCCTCTCACTGTTACTGCCCTTGCTTTTAGTTTCACAGAAGATTGTTCTGACTTTACTATACGCTGAAACGGTCTTTCCGACAATCATTTCTTTTTAGATTTCTTCACATTTCTCACCCAGCTATTTCGCGTTAGCTTCACTCCTGCACTTCCTATTTATTTCATTCCTAAGGGACTTATATTTGTGAATTCCTGATTTTCCCTAAAAATTTTTGTGTTACCTTCTTTCCTCGATCAACTGAAGCATTTCATGTGCCTATCGTGATTTCTCGCAGTTGCCTTCGTTGAACCTACCTGAACTGACTACTGAGCTATTAATTAGCACAGTATCTATAGCTTCAGAGAAGTTCAAGCGTATCTCTTCATTCCTTAGTACTTCCGTATCCCTTTTCTTTGCACATTGATTCTTCTTGACTAGTTTCTTAAACCTAAGCCTACTCTTCATCATTACTAAATTGTGATCTGAGTTTATATCTGCTACTGGGTACACCTTACAATGAAATATGTGATTTTGGAATCTCTGCCTGACATGATTTAATCTAACTGAAATCATGACGTATCTCCCGCCCTTTACCAAGTGTATCTCCTCCTCTTGTGATTTTTGAACATAGTATTTGCTATCGCTAATCAATTAGCCTTTCTCCTCTCCCATTCCTACTACCGAGCCCTTATTCTCCCATAACCCTTTCCTCTTCTGCTTTCCCTACAACTGCATTCCGGTCCCCCATGATTATTAGATTTTCGCCTTCCTTTAAACACTGAATTGTCCTTTCATACACTTTCTATGTATTTTTTCTTCTGCTTGCGACATCGGCATGCGTACCTGAACTATCACTGCCGATATTGGTTTGCTGTCGATTGTGATGAGTATAACGCTGCCACTGAAGTGTCCGCAGTAACTCATTATCTGTCCTACCTTGTTATTCATAACGAGTCCTAGGCCCGTTATACAATTGACTGCTGCTCTTGATATTAACCTATACTCTTCTGCGACCACAAATCCTTGTGTTCTTTCCATTTCACTTCACGGACTGCCACTATATCTAGACTGACACTTATCATGGCCTTTTCAGATATCCTAGCTTCCCTACCACGTTCGGACTTCTGACATTCCACACCCAGACTATTACAACTTTTCCCTTCCGTTGGTAATTTAATTTTTTTCTCATGCTCACCTCCTCCTTCCCAGTCCCTTCTCGGAGATCCAAAAGTGTGACTTAACCAGAACCTTTTGTCAACGGAGAGAGCATCATGACAGTTTTTCATTTGATTAATAACATTAAATTCAGTATTCTGAGCAATTCATTAAATCATAAGTTCTCATTAACGCTGCGTTACATAGGGTTCAGTGTTGGTAGGCACGTTAGCTCAGCATGTTCGGTCAGGGGACTGGCTACTGTCTGTAACACACACACACACACACACACACACACACACACAAAACTGAGGGAAGTTTTCGTCGACAGAAATCGAAAGATGTCATGAGACATCCACAAAGAACAACTGACAGAAAACGATGAAGAAACGGATCGAAAGAAAGACGACAAAAAATGTAATCCTCGTTTGTAGGTGCCCTTATAATCAGCTGGGTATGTAAGGTCAGGGATGGAGGGAAGTTAACGGTGTAACACATCTAGTAGGTCAGAGCCTAGTAAAGCACTGTCATTTTTAACCAATCTTCGTGTCGAAGACGCCTTTAACTTCATAAACTTTCAAATGTTGCTCTAAGATGCTATTGTTGTGGGGTGGTTATCGAAAAGTTTCCCTGTAGGGCGGACTCCGCATGTTCGGCATAGGATTTTATATACGGTGTAAACCAGGGGTGGCCAGGATTTCGGCTCGTGGGCCATGCCAGGGCCGGAGTGCCAGGGTGCTCAGCCTCGCCTCACATTTCTCCGACCGCCATGCCAGCTCTTTCTGGGCATGAGGATGGGAAAGAGGGAAAAACAGCGAACGCGCCGCATTTTAACGACAGTACAGTCGCACTGCATGTGATTTGGCCTTATATTTCACATTTCTCAGCCTCATAGGTCGTAAAAAAACAAGTTTTTAGTATCAGTTAATTATTTTTGGAGCGCTGAAGACATAACTCTTATGTGGTACAAACCGTCAGAATACTGACAGACACAAAGAATTTCACAGTTTCGCACCCAAGTTGCCACGTAATCATGGCTTTTTTAGTATCACAATCGGAAAGAGGTCTTTCACACAAGTATGTCGATCGACATTTTCTAGTGCTTTTGTAACCTCATTAGGAAGACTTGGAAAATCTACCTAAAGAAAGCAAGGTACAAGTCCTGGACAGTTTTAACGCAAAAAGATTGGTAATTGAAACTGGAATTACCTTGCAGGTCAGTCAGTTACGTCTGAACACCACAGGACACTTTCAGCTGAAACGGCAAACGGTCTCGAAAACAGCTCTAGAACAGATGTAAGGTTGACAATGATGTCAAAACCTTTATAACACTATCCTCGTAATTCTTTCAGTGCGACAATCAATACTTCAAACCTCACGTTTTCCTTGCCGCCATTCAGCTCAGGGAACTGGATTTTCTTTGTGAAAATGGGCTCCTTCTGCAACGTAATTTTTTAAAAACGTATCCCCATGAAATCAGAAAGAAGTTACCTTGCAATGCCTTACTGTGGGCAGTGTGCAGTCAAGTCCACTTACAATGCGACGTCTGCAATCCATTCCGGATGTTCTAATTTTCGTTCCTGCACTTCTTTTTCCTTTGCGAGATTTGAATCAAGAAATCGTTCCAGGTATGTCCCTTGACTTAATCAACGTACTTTACAGTAACATATGACGTCTCCATACTCTTCGTCCATTTCCATCGAAAACTGTTGCAACTGACAGTGGAATATTGGGCACGACTTCAGAAATTTTACTGTTCGTAACACCAATTTCTGCAAGTGTTCCATGCCTGCAAATTTAGCACGAAATGGTTATTGATGTACAGAACAATGAATCCCTTCTGCCGATTGTTGTTGTTTTTTGCTCTTTCATTGTCACGTAAGAGTTTAAATTCTTTCTACGTGGTACTGTAATGCCGTTTCATAGACAGTGAGCAGTAGCCATAGCTTAAGCGTATTGGGAATTCTCATCCGCCTCTTCTGCCATTCCCATTCGTTTTACGGGATTGTGACGATAGGTCGCGAGACTGCCTCTTTTTTGTGTAAATAGCCATTGGAGCTGTGGACGCCGTTCACACCACGGACGAATAGCGAAGGGTAAACTGCGCTGACACCAACATTCTGCCGAACTCAAGAGAATTAACTGTGCGGACCACTTTTTTTTTCACTTGCCGCCCTGATTTTACGACCCACTTAATTGATTAAGGTGGGTCTTTATTGACCACTTAGCCGCTGCGATCGGTATATGGACGCTGATGTGGCTGAATCTCCACACCAGTTCCCGCATCCGATCGCACCGTTGCCCGTGTCCCGCCACGTGGAGGCGGGTCATAGTTGATCGTGTTTTATTTTTGTCTCTTTGTTTTCTTTTACTTGGTTGTATTTGTTTGCTATTTGTCTTTCTTTTCTTTATGGCAGCTTTCCCAAACCGTGTAACAAAAATTTACATGAAAATTAAATTTTGAAAAAGAAATAGAAAAATATAGTTTAGAATGAAGAAGAGGAAAGAAAATAGGACAGGAAGAAGTTTTGTAGTCCCTCCAACCTGTGGAACTGAGGATGAAAGCCTTGGAATTAGTCGTCAAGCCATTGATCCTCAGTCTCCAATCTTTTGCTTGCTTTAACTAAGATCTATGCTAATCTATAATTACTATGCTAATTACTAAGGCTGTTACTAAGATAATTACGCTATTGTCAGGTTTAAAGTGCCGTGTTTGCCTGTGGCAATTGCGTCGGTGCGCTGACACTGTTTACATCTATTCATGTTGAGCTTTAGTTGTGTGTAATCTATTGTCATATCTGTACATTATGTTTAGACCAATGCATTTCTGTCGGTCTTCTTTCTGTCTCGGTTTTCATCCTCCACACTATGGCGTCTATGTAGGTGCTGCATCTAGGTTTGTCGTCTGTACGGTCTCTCGCGCCTGTACTCTTTATGGCATTCATCTGAGATTTTTTCTGTCAGTACGTTTAGTTCGTCCCATAAATCTGGTGTTCTGATTGCATCGTATATGTGTCGTTCAGTTTGTTAAGTGTTGTATTCCTGGTGTGTTCCTGTGTTGTCTGTATTTCCCGCAGAATAGGATTGTGTGTTCGGGGGTTCCCATACCTCCGCACGTACGTGTAGATGTGTCTCTTAGACTCACGCGGTTCAAGTGCGTGGGATAAGGTCCGTGCCCAGTCAAGAAATGCACCATGCAGCGGCTAGGATCGGCATGCTTCATTCTTAACCTTTCCTTGATATTCGGAAAAAATGTATCACTTGTGCCCCATTCTTCTTGCCATGTATCGATTTTCCATTGTTTGAGGTCCCGCTTGTTGTTCAGCGGAGAACCAGTTATTATATTAACCTGGTCTAGTCTGCCCATCTTTAACCAGCACCGTGCGGCCCGATGCCTAATTGTTATATCTGTCGGGAAGATTCTAAGCACTACACACAGCGCTTCGATCGATGTGGTGCCAAATGCTCCAGATAGTCACATTAGGACGCTTCTCTGTCCTCGCCTAACTGTTGTTCTGTTTGTGACGAGGTTTAGTCTGTACGCCCATATACTGGACGCAAAACTTAATGCTGATTTGAAGAATGTGCAGTGGTAGGTTCGTGTGATTGACAAAGGAAGTCTGTATTGTCTCGAATTTATCCTTGCCCTGTCTGTTGATATTCTAATGTGGACCGCAAAACGCCGTAACACAATGCTGAGTGAAACACTGCACTGTTCTGAATCTTTCCGAAAAGGACCGAGCAAAGCCGAGTGACAGGCCGGGCCTTGGCCCGCACACACTTTACGCATGAAGCCTGGCACGGCGTGGACGGCCCTGGTGTAAGCGATAATTGTTTCCCCGGTGCCACGGGGTGTGGCGGAAGTCGAGAAGATGGCTCTGAGCACTATGGGACTTAACATCTGAGGTCATCAGTCCCCTAGAACTTAGAACTACTTACACCTAACTAACCTAAGGACATCACACACATCCATGTCCGAGGCAGGATTCGAACCTGCGACCGTAGCGGTCTCGCGGTTCCAGACTGCAGCGCCTAGAACCGCACGGTTACTTCGGCTGGCGAGAAGAGCAGTTTGATATGTAACATCGTCGTCTATCAAGCCAAAAAGCAACCTCAAATTGGCTTAAAAAGTCGCCTTCGCTTCAGTGCATGCACGCAACACGACAGTTTGAATCTCCTCTCGCGCTTCTACGCTGAACCGTGCATTTACTTTCAAAACCGTTTCTTAAGAATTTACTTTATTTACTAGCGATTCATCAAGAATATTAACACATTTAATCACACTATGTGAGCGTGGAAGTAGTTGCCTGTGGTTAACTGATGAAAACAAATTAAATTTCTTTCAACAAATGGAAATTTTATTCCTAAAAGCCCTTTTTTTAAACAGATTTAAAATTATAATCAGAAAGCACTCTCTAAATATCAAGTTACAATTTATTCAGAGGCAGAAAGAACAAATTTTGACAGAGATCCTTGCCGCTCCCTTTTGACACGTCCGTAGTCACGACTGCTCATACAACCTCTGAAAGACTACACTGGTGCAAATCTGCAACACACCAGATTACTTTAAACTAAAAATTTTAACAACTCACACAAGCAGATAAACTATGCACCCTGTAGGAGGGATGGAAACGGTACAAAACACTAACATTAAAAAAATTAACTTGCCACCGAAGGTGCAATTTAATTTAAAAAAAAAAAAAACTCTTACGGTGGAAAGGTGGCAACTTTATATACTAAAATGACCATTTAAATAAAAACCCATGAAATGCAGTCTTACATAAAATATACAAACATGCTCTACATTACACATATACCGCCTCTCAAGATGATAGGCAAGATAAAAACATATTTCAGGAATTCGGTCGTTACACTTAAAGCAATAAATTCGTTAACACCGAATTCGACAAACATGACAGAGGTAGCTATTAACGTACTGCAGACAGACAGACAGACACTAACTGCCTAACAAATGCGGACGAGAGACTGACGAGCAAGGTGGGAACGAGAGACTGACCAAGAAAACAAGTAGAATTTAACAAGTAAATAAAACAACATATCAGCAATCACGTAACTTCTAATAAACTGCGATGTCTGCCGAAGACCTGGCGCAGCAGCCCCAAAACGCTCTCCCGAACCGTCCGCTGCCAGCCGCTTCAACGGACGCAGGAAGGCGCGCCGATCTCCCGTCTCACGGCGTCGCAGCTCGCGCCGGCCAGCCCGATGTCGTAAGTTGACTCCTGTTGCAGTCGTGTCGGCCGCAAAGCCACTACCCCTCACTACACAGCGCGGTCCACTGGACTGACGTGGCGACCTCACATGCGCCGACACTCAAGACGGACAAGTCATCTTGTTTCCCAGTGCGCGACCGACCAACCGATCGATCCAACCGCCAATGACCATTGCCTGAACAAACTCGAACAGACCGGCGGCCTAACACATACTAGCACTCCGGACGACAGACAGACAGACACTGACGGCCCCACACCAACCCGGCTGACCAACTGACCAGACTCGCCGCCTAGCGAGCTCATAGCGCCCCTTAAATGGACGTGAGCAGGCTACCTTTCCCCTTCATACCAGAGGGAGACACAAAAGCTGTGATTGCCACAGCGGGGCCACCGCCAGAAGCAGAGGGCGACTGCTTCACACTACGCGCTGCGGCGCGCTCTTCAAAACAGCAAATTTACCACGGCTCATACGCCACCTGCTTGTTCGCCCTCAACCGTTTCAAATGCATTTCTTTTTCTAGTTGAAATTATCCTCGAATATTAAACACACCTTTTTCTTGCACTTAAACCAAGCAAAGTGCCGTTTGTGTAAAATTTAGGTCAATTTACCGTGCGAGGTTACGCAGTGGTTAGCACACTGGACACGCGTGGGTGGGGGGGGATGGGGGGCCTGGTTCAAACCCGTGTCCGGCCATTCTGATTCAGTTTTACCGTGATTTCCGTAATCGCTTCTGGTAAATGCCGGGATGGTTCCTGTGAAAGGGCACGACCTACTTCCTTCCCCATCCTTCCCTAATCCGATGAGACCAATGCCCTCGCAGTTTGGTCCCCTCCGCCGAATCAACCAACCAACCATTTTGTGAATTTGAACAGAGTAAAATTAACAATTAAATCGTTTGTTTCTGTGGTCTTCTTACTGCAACACAACCCTGTTTGCGAGAGTTAAGTTTAGACCGGATGCGCTGCAGCTTGGGTGTGTGATTAACGAGCATTTCGCTCTCATTGAAGTATATGGCCGAAAGAGCCGGCCTTCAGGAATTGTGAAACGAACCCTGTCGTCCAGGACTGTGCGCCACAAAGAGCGCAGATTCGCCACGAGATGGGGAAATTCACAGGCATATATTGTGCTGAATGAGGCCTAAGGACTGTAGTGTGAGAGTGAGACAGACGAGAACGTACGTCATAGGGAAACCCCGTAGAAGCTGTTTGTAGCCAGAGAAACGTAGCAGTGTTAAATATGGCGGACATAAGATCGTCCATAAAGAGACACATTTATGAAAACTATTTAATTCTGTAGTAATTCAGGAATGAAGCCACTGTTATTTTAATCTACCATCCTTCATAAATTTTCATGGTGATCCCAATAAAACTTGAATATTGATTATATCTATAATAGTTTAGAATTTACTTTTAAAGTCAGATTAACAAGTTTTGTAACAAAAATCTGAATGCTAATATCTGAACGCTTTGGTCGATCTTAACGATCGACATTTCATATAGAAGCGCATCATTGAAATGACAAATGTTGTAAATATCAGTTCCTTAACTTTATTTGTTTAAAAGAAATAGTAAATTTAAATTACCAGTTTTTTCAGTTAAGCATCAGATCATCATTTCTTTCACACAAAAAAACATTGAACGATGACAGCATGACACCTTACTGAATCATTAGGTAATAGAATATTTGTTGTAAAGTTTAGTGCATAATAGTTATTTTTGTTCTTTATTTATTTATCATAAAGCACATTGGTGCAAGGCTACTGGCCGTGAAATTTAAAGCTAAGAAGGAAAGTGTATTGGTTTTCTGCAAAATAATTTAACGTTTATTATGTAATGGATATTATTGTTACTTTATTTAGAATGTGAAAGTGGTCAAGCTTTGATTATTTAAATATGTTGTAGCATAAGCTGTAGCCAATCAGACGGACGGCTTCGCCGGCCGGAGTGGCCGAGCGGTTCTAGGCGCTACAGTCTGGAGCCGCGCGTCCGCGACGGTCGCAGTTTCGAATCCTGCCTCGGGCATGGATGTGTGTGTGTTGTCCTTAGGTTAGTTAGGTTTAAGTAGTTCTAAGTTCTAGGGGACTGATGACCTGAGAAGTTAAGTCCCATAGTGCTCAGAGCCATTTGAACCATTTAAACGAACGGCTTCACGAAAGGGAACTGCCCTAGTCAGTTGAGCGAGGATGTTCGGCGAGCGGGAAACGCGGCCGGGGACGGGCAGAAGGAACAGTGCTGGTGGAGACGCGAAAGCGGACGGTCGGTCTTTAGGTAGCTAGGAAGTGAAGCGACTTAGAAAATTTCGCGTGGTGTGGTATGGGGGGACTTGGTCTCTGAGCGGTGAGCAGCCGCACGCCTGGTGTGAACTCTTAACTTTTCGTGTAGTTAACGAGTTGGAGTATTGGACTTGTAATTCGCGACGAGACTGTGAATGATCGAACCGTGTCAAATGGCTATGCGCTCGAGTGCAATAGTAATTCTAAATACGACCACTTTCGCTATTACTTTGCTTACTGAGTAAACATTATTCTAACCAAATCGCAACTGTGTGATCTACATAATTTATGGGTCGTTAATTTAGCTCCTGATATTATTACTGTTATTATAAGTTATATTAAGATTGTATGTTTCATACAATGTCGCAAACTTGACATCAGCCAGACAATGTAACCAAAGGGTTAGAAGTGTCTAATTTAGGACGTGGAACGCGACACGTGAGGTTCAACCCCTAGACGAGTTGGAGGAAAGACATTTCGACGAAGAGGAACTGCTTATGAGCCAGAACATCTTTGGAATGTTAGCTCGCAGGTGGCACTTTGTAGGCCAATATGAGGCTGTTTCCCTGTCTGACAGACCACAAATATCCCATATCAAACTGGTCTCGACTTCCGCTACACCACTGTGGCACTTTGTGAACAGTCATCGTTCACACCATGTATGGGCGAATGACGGCCATGTCACTTGTCCTCTTCTCCTACTCAGACCTCCTCTGCACAACTGTCACTTGCGGAAGTATCAGTCATCTGACTGGTTTGATGCTGCCCGCCACGAAGTCCTCTTCATCTCACAGTAACACTTGCAACGTATAGCCCCAATTATTTGCTGGATGTATTCCAATTTCTGTCTTCCTCTTCACTTTTTACCTTCTACAGCTCCTTCTAGTCCAATCGAAGTCATTCCCTGATATCTTAACGGATGTCCTGTCATCCTGTCCCTTCTCCTAGTCAGTGTTTTCCGCACATTCCTTTCTTCTCCAATTCTGAGCAGAACCTCCTCATTCCTTACATTAGCAGTCCACATAATTTTCAATATTCGTCTGTAGCACCACATCTCAGATGCTTCGATTCTCTTCTGTACCGGTTTTCCCACATTTCATGTTTCACTACCATAAAATGCTGTGCTCCAAACATACATTCTCAGTAATTTCTTCCTCAAATTAGGGCCTATGTTTGATACTAGTACAGTTCTCCTGGCCAGAAATGTCCTTTTTGTCAGTGCTGCTCTGTTTTTTATGTCCTCCCTGTACCGTCCATCATTGGTTATTTAGCTGCCTAGATAGTAGAATTCCTTAACTTCATCTAGTTCGTGATCATCAACACTGATGCTAAGTTTCTCGCTGTTTTCATTTCTGCTACTTCACATTACTGTCGTCTTTCTTCGGTTTTCTCTCAGTCCAATTTCTGCACTCATTAGATTGTTCATTCCACTCAACAGATCACGTAATTCTTCGTTGCTGTCACTCAGGATAGCAATGTCATCAGTGAATCGTATCTCTGATGTCCTTTCATCTTGAATTTTAATTCCACTCCTGAATCTTTCTTTTATTTCCGTCATTGTTTCTTCTATGCACAGATTGAACAGTAGGGCAGAAAGACT
Organism: Schistocerca piceifrons; assembly: GCF_021461385.2. Lineage (NCBI taxonomy): Eukaryota > Metazoa > Arthropoda > Insecta > Orthoptera > Acrididae > Schistocerca > Schistocerca piceifrons. The sequence continues at coordinate 850,193,278 of NC_060138.1, forward strand.
ACATCCCTGTCTCACACCCTTTTTAATCCGAGCACTTCGTTCTTGGTCGTTCACTCTTATTATTCCTTTATGGTTGTTGTGCATATTTTATATTACCTGTGTCTCCTCGTAGTTGACCCCTATAATTCACTGAATTTCGAACATCTTGCACCATTTTACATTGTCGAATACTTTTTCCAGGTACACAAATCCTATGAACATGTGTTGATTTTTCTTTGGTCGTGTTTTCATCATCAACCACAACGTCAGAATTGCCTCTTTAGTGACTTTACCTTTCGTAAAGCCAAGCTGATCGTCATCTAACACATCCTCAGTTTTCTTTTCAATTCTGTTGTGTAATATTCTTGTCAGCAACTTGGATACATGCTCTGTTGAGCTGATTGTGCGATAATCCTAGCAGTTCCTCTTTATTCTTCTATCACTTCAGACAAATCTTCTCCTCTACAAAGGCCTTCAGTGTACTGTTTTCATTTATCCGCTCTCTCCCGTTGCACTGTTAATGTTACTACACTTGCTTTTAGTTTCACCGAAGATTGTTTTGACTTTCTTATTCTGAGTCAGTCCTTCCGACTATCATTTATTTTTCGATTTCTCCAATTTTTCATGCAGCCATTTCGTCTCTGCACTTCTTATATATTTCATTCCTCAGCGACTTGTATTTTTGTGTTCCTGAATTTCCCTGAACATTTCTGCACTTCCTTTTTTTCATCGATCAACTTCAGTATTTCTTCTGTTACCCACTGTTTCTTTGCAGTTACCTTCTTTGCAGTCCGCCCGGTTAGCCGTGCGGTCTAACGCACTCCTTTCCGGGCGGGATGGCGTACCGGTCCCCGGTACGAATCCGCCCGGCGTATTTGTATTGAGGTCAGTGTGCCGGGCAGTCTGTGGATGGTTTTTAAGGCGAGTTCCCATCTGACTGGGTGAATGCGGGTGGTTCGCCTTATTTCGTCTCAGTTGCACTATGTCGGCGATTGCTGCGCAAACGCTTTCTCCACGTACGCCTACACCATAATCACTCTATCACGTATACATTGTGGTTACACTCGTCTGGTGTGAGACGTTCTTGGGAGGGGGGGGGGGGTCCACTGGGGGCGAACGGCACAATAAGCCTGGGTTCGGTGTGAAGCGGCGATGGGGTGAGTGGACTGCTGTAGCCTGTTGTGGGGTTGTGAACCACTGAGGGCTAAGGCGGGGACGAAGCCTCTCCGTCGTTTCTAGGTCCCCAGTTCCATACAGTGCAATACAATACCTTCTTTCTTTCTTTCCAAATTATGTTGCTACCCTTTTTAGAGCAGTCACACAACATTCCTGTTCAACTGTACTGTCTACTGAGTTATTCTTTATTGCTGCATCTGTAGCCTTAGAGAACTTCAAGAGTTTCCCGCCATTTCTTAGTGCTTCCATATCCCACTTCATTGCACATTTATTCTTCCTGACGAATCCCTTAAACTTCATCCTAATCTTCATCACTACTTTACTGTGATCTGAGTCTATATCTGGTCCTGGATACGTTAGATTTAAGTGGCGTGTTTCGAACCCGGGACCGAGGACGTTTCGATTACTAATCAAAGACGCTTCCCTTCCCCTGACCAAGGGCCGTCGGCTGTGGACGAGCGGTTCTAGGCGCTTCAGTCCGGAATCGCGCTGTTGCTGCGGTCGCAGGGATGTGTGTGATGTCCTTAGGTTAGTTAGGTTTAAGGAGTTCTAAGTCTATGTGACTGATGACCTCAGATGTTAAGTCCCATAGTGCTTAGAGCCATTTGAATCATTTGAACCTGACCATGGGTTACACGGGTGACAGCAGATATTACCAGTTACTAAATCTCACTTGCATTCCACTTCCACCAGCCCTGCCTAACTAACTATGATTTTTGTACTTATTAATAGGAATTTGGCATCTTATTTGGCTTTGAAATGCCAATAAATCTCCATATACTGGAACTGGGGAATCTTTGCATCTACATCTATACCTAATTATATACTTCACATGCCACCACACGTGTGCGGTGGAGGATACATTATGTACCACTATAATTTTCTTTCTTTGCCATTCGCGAATCATATACTCACTGAAAGTTCCGCAATGCACACAGCTTATCCTCGTGCTTCTCCGCTTTCGGAGGAGTGTGGTAGCCCAGTTCAAATCCTCTGAATGCCATACAGTTTCTGCTGCACCATTTGCATTCATTTTCAACATTTCGTTCCTTAATGTCTTACGTTACTCTAATTTTCACTGTCAGATGAATTCGGGGATAAATTTCTACATTATTAGCCTAACTCTGCTGAGTCCTGCTAGTCACGAGTAATGGATTCATCTTCTGTTCTCAGCGTGGATATGACCATAGCCGATCAAATTTTTAACCATCGCTACTGTCTACGGGACTCCGCAAACACACCGATGGAAAAAATTGCAACACAAAGAAGTAATTAATGTAAAGTAATAAAATTTTGGCCGTACATTTGTCTAGGTAACATATTTGAGCCATTAACATTGCAAGAGCGCAGGTCAATGTAAGAGGGATAAAAACCGTTGCAACTGTGAAATGTTGGTACAATAATAATCGATGTAACGACCAGAATGTTGAATGCAAACATGCAAACGCGCATGCGTAGTGTTGTACTGGTGTCGGATTTAGTTTGTGGGACGCAGTTCCATGCCTTCTGCACTTGATCGGTCAATAAAGGGGCAGTTAATGCTGGTTGTGGATGAGACTGGAGTTATGGTCTAATGATGTCCCATACGTGCTGGATCGGAAACAGATCTGGTGATCGAGCAGGCCAAGACAACACGTCGACACTGTAGAGATTGTTGGGTTAGGACAGCGGTATGTGGGCCAGCGTTATCCTGTTCGAAAACTCTAGTACCTCCCGCCGCAAAAGTCGAACACGCGCCAGAACAAATGGACGTGGCCAGCCCATAGAGGGCTCCGCGTCCGCGGCGGTTCTTCCGCGCAGTGGCTCTCGTACAGCGAGGGTGCCACCGCTACACCACGTGCAGACCGCGGCCAATAGCCGCTCCCTCCGGTTTCTTATATAGGGACCCGCTCTATCCTAGTCGCGACGCCGATGACTCCGCCTTCCTTGCCCTTGCCCACACCACGCAGCGCTCCCAACACCTTCTCCAATCCCATATTCACCAGTTCACCACTTGGTGCAACCAGTGCTTGCTCAAGGTCAATCCTTCCAAATCCCAGGCGATCATTGTAGGCAAATCCACCCCTTCCTTCCGTCTCCTCGATTTCTACATCACCATCTATGGCCGTCCTATCGCCCTCACCCCCACCCTTAAGTACCTTGGCGTCACCCTCGACCGTCGTCTCTCCTGGACCCCCCCATCTCCGGACAATCCAAGCCAAGGTTCAAATGGTTCAAATGGCTCTGAGCACTATGGGACTCAACTGCTGAGGTCATTAGTCCCCTAGAACTTAGAACTAGTTAAACCTAATTAACCTAAGGACATCACAAACATCCATGCCCGAGGCAGGATTCGAACCTGCGACCGTAGCGGTCTTGCGGTTCCAGACTGCAGCGCCTTTAACCGCACGGCCACTTCGGCCGGCCCCAAGCCAAGGCACACTCCCGACTCCGTCTCCTCAAGCTCCTTTCCGGCCGTACGTGGGGTCTGGACCCATCCACCTATAAATCCCTCATCCGCCCTATCCTCTGTTACGCCCATTCTGCCTGGATTTCTACCCCCCCTACTTTTTACAAATCCCTTCAGATCCTTGAACGCCATGCTCTCCACCTCACCTATCGTATCCGTCTCCCCTCCCCCACGTGGATCCTGTACGACCTCATTCCGTTCCTCCACCTCCTCCTTTTCCTCGAACAGATACGGATCCTCTACACTTCCCATAAACTCGATCCTCCTCACCCTCTTGTCTCACCCATCCTCTCCCACCCCCATCTGCTGCCGCGCCTGTATTCCCATGTCCCACCTGCTCTCCATCTCTCCACCCTCCTAACCCTCTCCCAAGGTGGCTTCCGCCAGCTCCCCTCCCTGATCATGCCCTCCTCCCCTCCTACCAACTTTGATCCTCCCTCCCTCTTCCTGTGTTTGTTCCTTTGTACCCCCTCCCTCCCTTCTCTCCCCCGTCCCTGCCTCCTCCCTCTCTCCCCACTCCTCCCCCGGGCTTCTCCTCCAGCCCTTCCTCCATTTCCTACTTCCGTCTCCTCCGCCATTGGCATCCTTGCTCACCCCTCTCCCTCCCCCTCCCCCTTCTTCCCCTCTTTGCAGGTCCCCGGACTCGTACACGCTCTGTGGACATTCACGCGCCGCAGATTATCGCCATCAGTTTCGCGTGTG